>NC_081556.1:59770275-60095373 GCF_963082655.1 Stomoxys calcitrans | reverse complement strand
GAGGTTCCAATAATGTGGTATGAGTTCTTTTAGCCAAATCGCGCAGACAAGCTATTGCATACGCCTTATCAGTGTGTCGCCTCCGGTCTTATATAGTTCAGCGGGCAACCCATAGGCACCTGTTGCCTCATTGTTCGGGTCACTGCTACTTAGACCTCATTCTAAGGTAAACATTTTATACCATCATCCGGGATTGGTCCTGCGTTATTCTCTTCGCCGCTATTGTCGCATACTAGCAGCTGGGAAATGTTCTTTCCGTATGGTGAAATTTTCGGACTTAATTCTTACTCCGCGGTATAATCGAGCAACGAAAGGAAACCTGGAGGGAATGGAATAGGTTTCCGATCGGATACCTGAGACGACACTTGCAGTTGAGTGCGAGGCACTACTACCACCAGCATAGTCTTCGATTGACGAGAACGCAGGGACTGAGATCATTTTTAGACTGCCTTACCATAATACTGTCCTGCAGGCAGAGATCCGAGCCGATTACTAGCTTAGGTGTATTCCATAGTGGCATGGGTTGTATTAATATCTGCACCGCATTTTCAACCTAACCTAATTCAGAATTCTGCACATCTCAATTCGCTCACACTAGCGACTTTCCATTTTCTTTTTCTTTCTGCGAAACAAACGTTATCCCTCTATCCATTTCTCCCGATAACTCCCTTCATCGGAAGTTGCTACTGTTTGCAGGGTTTTTGTGTATGGCGGATTCTTGGCTTCATTAGCTTTTCGATACTGTTGGTCGTACCATATGTTTCTTGGTGGAAGGCTACTGGTACTCAAATACGGATTTCGCGGCATTTTCCATAGAACGGGCAAAGGATTGGCACATTATATCATCAGACCAGGAGTGTTTTTATCAAGCAGTTGGATCAGCCAAGTGGGGTATGCCGTTGCCATCTGTTGTGTTTGCAGCTCTTCAACAAGGTAATGATCCGAATCTATGTTCCTATGTTCGCTCCTCCTCAATCATATATCTAACACGCTGGACAAATGGCTTCCTTCCATCACAACGTCGTCAATTTAATTGTTTACTTCTTGATCTGGGAACAACCATGAGACTTTGTGATTTTTTTATGTTGAAATCTGGTGCTGCTTACTACCATGTTTTTTCTATTAGCGCCAACTCATTATCGGACATTCGTGGAAGCTAAATTTTCCGACTGTTGGACCAAAGATATTTTCTCTCCCTATCTTAGCATTAAAATCTCCTAAATATATTTAATTAAATCAAGTGACATATGATCAAAAAGTGCGGTCAGATTGAAAATCCAACATTTATAGTAAATATTCTTTATTTGGAAAGTCGTGATACCGATTACTACGAGTATTCAGTACATCTGACTTTCATTGTAAATTTCGAATGCCAATGTAGCCCAGTGTATAGTATATCTGCCATTGTATGTGTCTGCGTGAGTATTGGCTAGCACACACAGTATTTACTCACTCAATTCTAAGGAACTACGTGGAGGGCAACTTGATCTCATGTGCAAGGATCTCCTACTGCGACTGCCGGGCATATTTATGTTTGAAAGATATCTGCTTGTGGTGTCTATGCTCACAAATACATCCGCATGCAAAGGGAAAATAATAATTTGGGCATATAGAGATGTCTCTATTTGTATTCAAATACAATTGTATGTAATAGTTGTACATGTGTGAATATGGTGGTGCTCACACAAATGCTAAAATCTGGAATCATTCTAAGACTTCGAGATATTTTTCCACATACTCGTAACCTTCGAAACTAGAACCACATGCACAACACATGAGGTTAAAGGGGGGAAAGACGAAAATGGAAATTTTCACAATAAATCCATTTACTGAAAATACTCTGGGCAAGACCATCCATTGGATGGGTAAATACAAAGTCGATGTTTTCCAATTTAATTTGTGATGCCAATGAACTTTTCTAATGGCACTTTTTGTTTTTAATTTCCTCAATTACATTAAATTTGTATCTCTATTGCCTTGTCGAAGCAATGAAGAGCGGTCCGACATGTTTACAATCCCCCTATGTCACAAAAGCCTACTGATACCAAGTTGTTGTTTATTTTTTGTATGTATTGTATATGTCTCTCCATGCCTTTAAAAGTTTAATGTGAGTGAATTCGATATCCCTATACCAAGCACATACAACTCAAAGAGTATGAAAAACTTACAGAGGATCTATTTTTTAATTAGGAACATATACCCTCGAATGAGATTCTAATCAGAATTATAGGACACCATTGGTAATAACTGTGTGATTATTTGTTCAGAAGATTTAAAAATACTTGGGCTTAAAAATTGTATAATATTGAGATCGATATAAATGGACAATTGAAGAAATATAGTAAGTTGAAAGACAGCTTCAAATGCGAAATTAGTTAAAATTTTAATCGTATTTAAAATCGGTTAAAAATTTAACAAATAAAAGCGCGCTAAGTTCGGCCGCGCCGAATCATATATACCCTCCACCATAGATCGCATTTGTCTAGTTCTTTTCCCGATATCTTCTTTTAGGCAAACAAAGGATAAAAGGAAATAATTGATTTAATATTGGAGATATATCAAGTTATAGTCCGCTTTGGACCATAATTGAACTGAATATTCGGGACCATAGTAGAAGTCATTGTGTAAAATTTCAGCCAATTTGAGTAAGAATTTCGCCCTTTAGGGGTTCAAGAAGTAAAATAGAGAGATCGGTTTATATGGGAGCTGTATCAGGCTATAGACTGATTCGAACCATATTCGACAAGTATGTTGAAGGTCATGAGAGAAGCCGTTGACAAATTTTCAGGCAATTCGGATACTAATAACGCCCTCTGGAGGCTCAAGAAGTCAAGATACAGATCAGTTTATATGGCAGCTATATCAAGTTATGGACCGATTTGAACCATATTTGACACAGTTGTTGGAAGTCTTAACAAAAACCTCTTGCAAATTTTCAGCCAAATCGGATAAGAATTGCGTCCTCTAGTGCCTCAATAAATCGAGATTCAAGATCGGTTTATATGGCAACTATATCAGGTTATGGACCGATTTAAAGCATACTTAGCACAATTGTTGGAAGTCATATCGAAACACGCTGCGTACAATTTCAGCCAAATCGGATAATAATTGCGCCCACTAGACACTGAAGAAGTCAAGACCACAGATAGGTTTATATGACAGCTATATCTGGTTATAGACCGATTTCAACCACACCCAGCACAGTTGTCGGAAATCATAATAAAACACGTCATGCAAAATTTCAGCCCATTTGGATAAGAATTGTGCCTCCCTAGTGGCTCAAGAAGCCAAGATTCAAGATCGGTTTATACAGCAGCTTTACTCCTTCGAAAGTTAGCGTGCTTTCGACAGACAGACGGACGGTCATGGCTAGATCGACTTAAAATGTCATGATGATCAAGAGTCTTAGACGAATATTTCGAGGAGTTACAAACAGAATGACGAAATTAGTATACCCCATCCTATGGTAGGTACAAAAATTCAATTTTAATTGCAAAACACCTTTTATTGAGATATTGCAATTTTTTTGTATAATCTTAAAAAAATTGTAAGCGCATACTGTTATAAAGTTAATAAATTTTAGATCGATTTTAGCAGACGTGGTTTGCTGACCTCAGCAAATTTATTTTTCTAAGTCAGCTAGGAACAAAGAAGTAGTTTCTAAGTAAAATAGCAAAAATCATGTTAAGCAGTAGAGGGAGATTTATATCATATTAATACGCGCTGTCCGATTCATATTCTAAGCTCAATGATTAGGGACCTCTTAACGGCACGCCGCTGTACAACAGCGAATAGCGCGACAGAAATTAGCGTGAACCCGTCTTAAATAGAAATTGTTCTTTTTAAAAAACGTACAAGGTATCTGCGGTGGCACCTGTCAAATCTATAATATGGGGGTTTCATAAAAGAGGTGTTTTTACTGGCGTTCACTTTATCTTTCACGTGATCCAAGGGAAGAAGTCGCAAGGTGTTAAATCACAAGTTCTCGGTGGCCAATTGCGATCACCCCTTCCAGATATAACAAGGCCAGGAAACTTTTTCTCGTAAAAGAGCAATTGTTTCATTGCTTGTGTGGCACGTAGCGGCGTCTAGTTGAAAGTAAACGTTGTCCAGGTTAATAGCATTCAACTCCGACCATAAAAAAACATCCGTAGCTATTAATACAACCTCATTTTCGAAAAGGTAAGGTCCAATGACCCCGCCGGACCATAATACACACCTAACCGTCACATGTTGAGAATATAGAGGCTTCTCAACAATAACTTTTGGGGTTTCCGAGCCCCAGATACGACAATTTGTCTAGTAGACACCGAGATGGAAATTAGCCTTATCAGTCAAGATGATTTTTCAATTTCGATGCGAAGAGTGACTGCAAGTTTTTTTGCAGTTGTTTTGGGTTGTTTGTTTGTTTATTGATATGAACATCAGGCACAGCAAGATAAAATCTTATATATTATAGTGCTGGTTCAAGTAAGAGAACATTTGACATGCATCCATCCATAAAATTATGTTGTGTTTAATAAAAAATAAATGGAATCATCCATTGGCGTTTACATTTTTTGGGGGGTGAGCAGGATCCCAACATTGCAAAACTACCTCTAGATATAAAGCTCACAGAAGCTCGTATTTGTGTAAAAATTTGCTGAAATATGCTTTGGTGAGAGGTACGAAAAGTGTAATAGACACACCTTTTAGGCCCTTTATTTTTATCATAGAATCCGTAGTGGGTTTCTAAGTGGTAAAACTTGTTCAATTTCGTAATTTGACTTTCAATTTTTGCCAAAAAAAAAATTTTGCTTCGCAGTTTTGACAACTGCTTCGATATACATAAACCCATTTTTGTATGGGAATGGTTACGTTTCTGTTTGACTTGTAGTTCGATAAATTCGACTATTGAAATGAGATACACAAACCGCAATCAGTTTTTTTTCGTTTGCAGGCCGAACGAACGCCAGCGCTCGACATCCATAAACAGGCTATTAATGACGACTTAGTTTACTTGAAAAGGTCAAAGGCTTTTTGTGGCTGTTCTGACTCCCGACCATTGGGAAGAAATGTTGAAAAATCCCGATTTTTGAAACGTGAAGAATCGTTTAATTAAAATATTAATGGGATTAAACATGTTCCTTTCTTTTTCTTGATGTTATACAATCAATATTTTATATTCAAAATAATCAAAAATGTCAGATAGTGGTTTTCGTCTGTATTCTGTTTAAGTTCGACATTGTCAAATTTAAGAGAAATGCCAGTTTATAGGAGGAATACTTAGAAGAAAGCCCATCTTCAAATAAATGGAATCTAGAGGGCTAAATGCTAAAAGAGGGCTATATCAATTATGTACCTATCTGGTTTTATTTGGTATGGGATTTCTAAGCGTTGAGGACATCAAATCAAGGAATGATTTATATAGGGCGTATACATTTTATGGACCTATCTGAGCCATGATTGGTGTGGGTTCTGGGAGTCATGGTTCTATAACGGGGCTATATCTACTTATTTATAGACTGGTGGAAGGGAGAAAGATCAATGTATTTGATATGGATGCTTCCAGACTAGATGAGCACATGGGTTTTGGGGTATACTCTAACCAACTAGAAACGTTCAGATCTGGTTTATGAAACGATAGGCATAAGAAGGCATCTTCCTTCTCCTTAAAATAAAATATTTACTAAATCTTTACTAACCTAAACAAATTGTCAGGCTGCTTCTTTGTTTCTAATACAAATAGAAACAAGTAAAAGCGTGCTAAGTTCGGCCGGGCCGAATCTTATATACCCTCCACCATGGAGCGCATTTGTCAGTTCTTTTCCCGGCATCTCTTCTTAGGCAAAAAATGAGATAAGAAAAGAAAGAAAGAAAAATCTGCTATTAGAGCGATATCAAGATATGATCCGATTTAGACCACAATTAAATTATATATTGGAGACCTGTGCAATATGTCAGCCAATTCGAATAAGAATTGCGCCCTTTGGGGGCTCAAAAAGTAAAATAGAGAGATCGGTTTATATGGGAGCTGTATCGGGTTATAGACCGATTCAGACCATAATAAACACATGTTGATGGTCATGAGAGGATTCGTCGTACAAAATTTCAGGCAAATCGGATAAGAATTGCGCTCTCTAGAGGCCCAAGAAGTCAAGACCCAAGATCGGTTTATATGGCAGCTACATCAGGTTATGGACCGATTTGAACCATACTCGCCACAGTTGTTGGATATCATAACAAAACACGTGGTGCAAAATTTCATTCTAATCGGATAAGAATTGCGCACTCTAGAGCCTCAAGAAGTCAAGACCCAAGATCGTTTTATATGGCAGCTATACCAGGTAATGGCTCGAATTGAACCATACTTAGCACAGTTGTTAGAAGTGATACTAAAACACTATGTGCAAAATTTCAGTCCAATCGGATGAGAATTGCGCCCTCTATAGGCTCAGGAAGTCAAGACCCAATATCGGTTTATATGGCAGCTATATCAGGTTATTGACCGATTTGAACCACACTTGGCACAGTTATTGGATATCATAACAAAACACGTAGTGCAAAATCCAATCGGATAAGAATTGCGCACTCTAGAGGCTCAAGAAGTCAAGACCCAAGATCGGTTTATTTTGCAGCTATATCAGGTTATGGACCGATGTGAATCATACTTGGCACAGTTATTGGATATCGTAGCAAAACACGTCGTGCAAAATTTCATTCAAATCGGATGAGAATTGCGCACTCTAGAGGCTCAAGAAGTCAAGACCCAAGATGGGTTTATATGGCAGGTATATCAGGTTATGGACCGATGTGAACAATACTTGGCACAGTTGTTGGATATCATAACAAAACACTTCGTGCAAAATTTCATCCCAATTGGGTAAGAATTGAGGCTCAAGAAGTCAAGACCCAAGATCGGTTTCTATGACAGCTTTATAAGGTTATGTACCGATTTGAACCATACTAGGCACAGTTATTGGATATCATAACAGAACACGTCGTGCAAAATTTCATTCCAATCGGATAGGAATTGCGCACTCTAGAGGCTCAAGAAGTCAAGACCCAAGATCGGTTTATATGGCAGCTATACCAGGTAATGGCTCGAATTGAACCATACTTAGCACAGTTGTTAGAAGTGATACTAAAACACTATGTGCAAAATTTCGGATGAGAATTGCGCCCTCTATAGGCTCAGGAAGTCAAGACCCAATATCGGTTTATATGGCAGCTATATCAGGTTATGGACCGATTTGAACCACACTTGGCACAGTCATTAGATATCATAACAAAACACGTAGTGCAAAATCCAATCGGATAAGAATTGCGCACTCTAGAGGCTCAAGAAGTCAAGACCCAAGATCGGTTTATTTTGCAGCTATATCAGGTTATGGACCGATGTGAATCATACTTGGCACAGTTATTGGATATCGTAGCAAAACACGTCGTGCAAAATTTCATTCAAATCGGATGAGAATTGCGCACTCTAGAGGCTCAAGAAGTCAAGACCCAAGATGGGTTTATATGGCAGGTATATCAGGTTATGGACCGATGTGAACAATACTTGGCACAGTTGTTGGATATCATAACAAAACACTTCGTGCAAAATTTCATCCCAATTGGGTAAGAATTGAGGCTCAAGAAGTCAAGACCCAAGATCGGTTTCTATGACAGCTTTATAAGGTTATGTACCGATTTGAACCATACTAGGCACAGTTATTGGATATCATAACAGAACACGTCGTGCAAAATTTCATTCCAATCGGATAGGAATTGCGCACTCTAGAGGCTCAAGAAGTCAAGACCCAAGATCGGTTTATATGGCAGCTATGCCAGGTAATGGCTCGAATTGAACCATACTTAGCACAGTTGTTAGAAGTGATACTAAAACACTATGTGCAAAATTTCATTCCAATCGGATAGGAATTGCGCACTCTAGAGGCTCAAGAAGTCAAGATCCAAGATCGGTTTATATGGCAGCTATATCAGGTTATGGACCGATTTAAACCATACTTGGCACAGTTGTTGGGTATCATAACAAAACACGTCGTGCGAAATTCCATTCCATTCGGATAAGAATTGCGCCCTCTAGAGGCTCAAGAAGTCAAGACCCAAGATCGGTTTATATGGCAGCTATATCAGGTTATGGACCGATGTGAACAATACTTGGCACAGTTGTTGAATATCATAACAAAACACTTCGTGCAAAATTTCATCCCAATTGGGTAAGAATTGCGCACTCTAGAGGCTCAAGAAGTCAAGACCCAAGATCGGTTTATATGACAGCTATATAAGGTTATGGACCGATTTGAACCATACTAGGCACAGTTATTGGATTTCATAACAGAACACGTCGTGCAAAATTTCATTCCAATCGGATAGGAATTGCGCACTCTAGAGGCTCAAGAAGTCAAGACCCCAGGTCGGTTTATATGGCAGCTATATCAGGTTATGGACCGATTTGAACCATAATTGGCACAATTGTTGGATATAATAACGAAACACGTCGTGCAAAATTTCATTCCAATCGGATAAGAATTGCGCACTCTAGAGGCTCAAGAAGTCAAGACCCAAGATCGGTTTATATGGCAGCTATATCAAAATATGGACCGATATGGCCCATTTACAATACCGACCTACACTAATAAGAAGTATTTGTGCAAAATTTCAAGCGGCTTACTTTACTCCTTCGGAAGTTAGCGTGCTTTCGACAGACAGACGGACGGACGGACGGACAGACGGACGGACGGACGGACAGACGGACGGACATGGCTAGATCGACATAAAATTTCACGACGATCAAGAATATATATACTTTATAGGGTCTCAGACGAATATTTTGAGTAGTTACAATCAGAATGACGAAATTAGTATACCCCCCATCTTATGGTGGAGGGTATAAAAAACATTTTTTTAAAAGTTAGGCAAAAAGGTTTTTTTTACACCACACTAAACTCATCAGTAGGATCTGGCAAAAAGATATGTCTATTTATAGTTTGAAGCTATGTTCTTAAGAGTATTCTCCTGCAGCCGGACAAAATCCGATTGTTTTAGCGCAAAAAGTATGAATGAACGGAACGACACGCTGCAAACTGTGCAGGCTGCAATATGATTGCATTGAAAACTTCCTCTCATGACAATGGACGAATGTTTAGAGTAGTAGTTGGGCAAGTGTGTTTCGTTGTGATAGTAGGATATCTTCATTTGGTACAAATATATGAAGTGGAGAAATATTCTTTCTTTCTGAGCTTCAAAAGTATAATATTTTTAAGATCATACACTGAAATTTGTTTTCCTAATTTTAAAGATTCGAGCCAAAGTTTAGCAAACCTAATTTTAAGATTATCAATTTTCCAACTTTTTAAGGAAACATTCCGTTGGGTGAAAAATTGCTTCTTTCATATCAAGGATTCCTTTATTTTAATGTGATGTTTATTAAATCCTTAATTTCGCGTTTTGTTATTAAAGACAAAAATCTCTCAAAATATCGTTGACAATTAGGATATTGACCTTGGGGCAAGACAACAGTGAACCGTAGTTAAAGACGCAAAATAGCCTTACGAATAGGAGCGTCGTAAAATGTTTAATTTTTATTTAGTTAAGCTGGGAAGTGTAAAAAATTATTAATTGGACAGTCATCTATGCAGTACAATAAGAATCAATAAGCGATCAAAATTTCAAACTTTAGTAAATAGGAAATTAATTTTATTCATTTGCGAACATCCTACGAATCAATAAACATCTTAATTTTGGCTCAACTCTCTTTTTAGTGTAGTTTCAACCTAGAAGACATATCTTTTTGACAAGATCCTACTGCTGAGATTTGGTGTGGTACCAAACGGAATCCCGATCTAGGAAACCAGTCAAATACATATTACAAAGCAAAACATATTTTCTGTTTAGATTATGTTGAAAAGAGGGAGCGAATATTAATCCGCCCCAAACCACCATTGACATACACCTATGCCAGTAATCGGCTTTTTGCTCGCACTAATTACTAAAAAGTAACCCCGAAAAAATCTTAGTTAGGAATTCCAAGTTCCAAGTTCATTGAGGACAGTCCTGCCAAATCATCTGCTTTTTGAATCCCCCTTACTCCTCTATGACCCGGCATCCAACGGATGCGGATTATGCGTTCTCAGAGAAGCCCTTGATCTCCTTTTTACACTCCTAGACAGTTCATGACCTTACCGTGCTGGTTGTTATGCGCTGATGGCCAGTTTACTGTCCGTAAAGATGTTCACTTTCGATGTTTTTGCATGATCACCCCACCACTTCACGCATTCGGTGATTGCCCGGACCTCTGACTGCAGAACCGTATTATGGTCATGCAGTTGAAAACAGATCACAATTCCTGGGTTCTGAATGTAGACCCAGGCCCACTCTGTCCTCTAGCTTTGATCAGAAATATGTCAAAAAGTCTAACGCAATTCACTGTCCCAAATTTCGGCGAAATTGGAAAATAAATGCGCATTTTATGGGCCTATGATCTGAAATCGAGAGATCGGTCTATATGGCAGCTATATCCAAATCTGATCCAAATTGAAGAGAGATGTCGAGGAAACTAACACAACTCGCTGTCCTAAATTCCAGCAAAATCGGATAATAAATGTGGCTTTTATAGCCCTAAGACCTTAAATCGGCGGGTCGGTCTATATGGGGGCTATATCAAGATATAGTCCGATATAGCCATCTTCGAACTTAACCTGCTTATGGACAAAAAAAAGAATCTGTGCAAAATTTCAAAATAGAATCATAGAACTTCTGGCCTTTATCTGCAAAAAACTGAACCAAGTGCGAATTTATAGCCTCATCATTGCCGAAAGTTTTAACATTTAAGGAGTTCTGCAAAGATCGAAATAAATGGTAGTTTGATGGTGCAAGGTCAGGGCTATATGGTGGATGCATCAAAAGTTCCCAGCCAAGTTCACTCAGTTTTTGGCGAGTGACCAAAGATGTGTGCGGTCGAGCATTGTCCTGGTGGAATATGACACCTTTACGATTAACCAATTCTGGTCGCTTTTCCTTGATGGCTGTATTCAATTTGTCCAATTGTTGACAGTAAACATCCGAATTAATCGTTTGGTTCCTTGGAAGCAGCTCAAAATATACCACACCCTTCCAATTCCACCAAACAGACAGCATAACCTTCTTTTGGTGGATATCAGCCTTTGAAGTGGTTTCAGCTGGTTCACCTTGCTTGGACCATGATCGTTTTCGACTAACGTTGTTGTAAACAATCCATTTTTCGTCTCCAGTTATGATTCGTTTTAAAAACGGATCGAATTCATTGCGTTTAAGGTGCATATCACAAGCGTTGATTCGGTTTGTTAAATGAATTTCTTTCAATACATGTGGTACCCATATTAAAATTGACGCCAAACAAACAAATGTAAACAAAATTTCGCGCACTTTTTTTCTAAAGCAAGCTAAAAGTAACAGCTGATAACTGACAGAAGAAAGAATGCAATTACAGAGTCACAAGCCGTTGCAAAAAATTGTCAACGCCTACTATATTACTACTATTGGTTGCCCAAAAAGTAATTGCGAATTTTTCATATAGTCGGCGTTGACAAATTTTTTCACAGCTTGTGACTCTGTAATTGCATTCTTTCTTCAGTCAGTTATCAGCTGTTACTATTAGCTTGCTTTAGAAAAAAAGTGTAAAAAAGTATATTTGATTAAAGTTCATTCTAAGTTTAATTAAAAATGCATTTACTTTCTTTTAAAAAATCCGCAATTACTTTTTGGGCAACCCAATATTTAAAATGCATTTACTTTCTTATAAAAAATCCCCAATTACTTTTTGGGCAACCCAATATATTACCGACAATTACTTTTTGGGCAACCCAATAGCATTATAGGCCTGACAACTGCAGCATATACCCAGTGCATGACACGCTGTTTAAGCCACCAATTTTTGCCAATGGCAAGAGTTGCCTTTCTTGTCCTTTCCAAAATGTTGTATATGAAGTTCAATTTCCTTTCCAGCAAAACACCCAGGTATTTTGCGCTTTCATTAAATGGAACTTTCTCTCCTCCCAAAGAGACAGGTGCCAGGTATCTCCTGCTGAAAAAAAACTACTTCTGCCTTGCGCCCGAACAACTTTCGCTAGCCCACATTGCGGTATCACGTAAAGGGTCCTGAAGCATATCACTAACACTGCTGGGAAACTTCCGACTGCACCAAAAGAAAAATTGTTACTGTGGTATTCATTGTAAAGCAGTACCGTGAATTAATTCCAAAACAACACCGTATGGTGTTTAAACCTCTTTCTATTATCAGTGGACTTGCCCTTACTATATGCATTCTGTTGCCGGGATAGGCAATCTCCATGGATCTGTGCCCTATGATATCCTTCTATCAACCTCAGCATAAAGGATAAAAGACAAATAGGATGAATATGTTTCGCCTTCGTGTGGTACGGTTGCCCTGCTTTCGGAATGAAAGTAACCTTTATGTCTCTGCTTCCCACTAATATCTACGACATGCTGATACAAGCAGAGTATATCTATGGCATCTAAAGCATGCATAATGACAGATTTTTACTCTCCCAAAGACCATATTTATGGGTGTTGCCTTAAACCATAAGTTTTTCAAGCCAATATAATTGACTTGCATAGCCAATATGGAATATTTTGTACGCCAGCAACAGGAACATCCTATGAGTTATATATGAGTAAATCGTTGCCGACTACAGGCAAAATTGCTTGCAAAATTTGGCGAATTTAAAGAAACCCAATTTAAACCTAATACAACTGAATTGCAAATGAAGTCATAAAAACCTAAATCAATTGTATGAGATATTTTGGCTTGAATTTGAATTAGATTGAAGACAAGTCTATCCCTTCAATTCCCAACTACTGGTACACTTACCCTATACCGAAGTTGTTTATAAAAACAAAAAGACTAAGATATCAAAAATGCGCAAAATAGAATAATGTGACCTACTAGCATTTGTAAAGGCATACACCATTAATGATCAATTTGACATATGTATATATTTGGATTATTCCCAAATCGAACAGCCTGATGAACCAATTGACATCGCTCTGCCACTTCCAAAGCAATCTGCTATGGATTTGTGTGTATGTTCGCACGAGGCCACCTACACATTAGGACAAATTTATGCATCATTATGACCAGTGTAGGATACATTTCATTTTGGTGTGGTTGCGAGAAGCCAAGCACTTTTATTGTCATTCAATTCATTGGCCAATATCTACCATATAGCCTGCATCACCTCCCACTGTCCGCATGACACCGGGCGCAAATTGCGCCATGGAGAAAATGTTGTATCCACATCACGTGCTCAAATTATTCGAACTTTTTGTTTGGGAGCAATTTGTAAATGTCTTAATTTTGTGGTCTATGCCACACAACAAGACATTGTCACTCAGCAGGCAAACGACTGGAAGGATGGATGGATCGACTGACTGACTGTCTGTCTGTCTGTCTGTTTTCTGGGCGGGTAGAAGCGAGAGGAAGGGTATTCACATTGAAGGCATACGCAGTAGCGGACACATCCTGAAGTTGAGTGACAAAAGATTTTAGCATTGTCATGTTGTCCTTTCGTTACGATTCGTCCTGCTTTGTTTCTGGCTGGAGCTCCATCGAAATTTGCATTAGAATTCAATTTATTTGTTGAGCTTTCCGATCACCACCAGCAGTGGTAGTGCCGCCATAGACCATGCCATTGCCAGAATAAGAGCTACCTCCATTGCCAAGACAAAATAGGGACACGACACAATGACAATGACAAAGACAACGAACATCGGCATCAGCAATAAAATGTCAATTTCACTTTGTAAAAGGTACAACAAATTTCCATATTCCACATCAATAATGAAACCTGCACGGAGGACGACTTACAGGGGTATGTACGTTTGGTATGAACTAAGCTTCGCTGGCCAGTTTCCAGTTTCGTTATTGATGCTACCAATGATAATTAAGCACAGCCACGAAATACGACAATCCCCAAAAAGAATACTTGATTGATTTTCCATGTCTATATCGTCTAAATGGAAAATCTTTTAAATTTGTTAATGGAGTTTGTAGGTCATGGGTTTCCTGTCGGTCTGAAGTCACATATTAGTTGTGTGTATTTGGCTTTAGTTCACCCTCTCTTCCAATCCTCGACGTTGTCGACTCCTTTTCTTTGGTGCTATACATTTTTAGCTCTGCTATGCACCACTCACCGACAACTTCATTCATATGCTCAACTCGCATGCAAAATAATAGGTTTTGGTCCTTGAGGCCTTGAGCGTATATGCATGACATAATTTTTGGGAGTGTTGGCCCATTTCCACTCCCTTACTGTTGCTCTCACAAGCAAAAGCTAGAAGCTGTCTGCTCCAGTGTGCCTCATGCCCTCGCATACGAAGATGATTTTTAAAATTTATGAATCTTTCATACGCTCCATGATACGTAGAAAAAACCGTTGTTTTTTCGCAGGCAAATGTAATCAATTGGAAGTTATTGCCTGTATGCCATTCTACGTTTGTTTAAAAAAAAACCATTTATTATAAATAAGAAAGCATACGTGTACGCATGCATGTATGTGTGAGTATCATATGTCCTTAAGTTTAACAGTACCCATACCTATAAATTGTTTCCACGGAAGATTTAGCAAAAACTTTAACAACTTTTCGAGTTTACTTGGCGAACGTCGTTGCGCGAAATAAACTAGTAAAGTTAATCACAATTTGTGGACTGTGGATATAAATCGACGACACATAAATGTACGATATGCGCATACATTGGCTATAACGTTTTTGGTACATCTTTCCACTCATGCGGAATCAATTATTTTATAGTTGCCCATATTTCACATTATACGGGGAATTCCATCCAAGCATTAAAGTAGATGGTAAGAGAGATAAGACAACTACTCAGAAACTCTATACACAGGTGTTCGTCAATCTGTCTGTTTTACCTTAAGCAAGGAACAGTTTAAATAGCAATGCTATCGTTTTATTAAAACTGTTATAATTTAGGCAATGCTTAGAAAAATAAAGGTTGATTTTTTATGAGTAAAGTTCTTCGGGTTGGCAGCACTTATTGATAATTGTATCCAAACATCGTCTGTGAAAGTGTTCAGTATACTCTGCCATTTCATCATGTTGTTACTCACAAACGAACAACGACTGCAAATAAATGAATTTTATTAACACAATTCGAGCTTTTTGACAACAGATCGATTGAAATCTGCTGTTTTATTGTAAATTGTAATCAGCGATGAGGATTTTTGCTGTGCGATAGCCAGCTGTGGTGAAAAACAGTCATATGCCGCACAAGAGTTATGGATGCATCGCGAAAAAACGACAATTCGGTGAGGATTATGGGCTGGTACCATTATAGGTAAATTTTCCTTCAAAAATGACCCTCCAATTGGCTGAGTTGGACTTTCATTGATGTATGGTTTCAAAGAAACGGTGCCACATGCCACACAGATCATGAAACAATGCACATATTAAAGCATGCACTTGTTAAGCAGTTTATCTCCCGAAATGACCCTGTGTCTTGTGTTTGATGCCTCGATTGAAGCATTAGTGTTTAATATAGAACATGTTATTTGTAAAGTACAGGCCCAAATGCCCGAAAAGGTGATCTAAAATTGGACCTTATGAATGGACAATTCCAACTGGAGCCGCGGGTAACATTTACGTGAAATTATTTTTAAAGTGTAAATGGCAAAAATCAATATAACGATTCCAATAGGTTAGGTTTAACGAACCACTATGAACATACATCTAAGCCAGTGATCGGCTTATTGTGCGCTCTAAATACCAAAAAGAAGTCTCGAAAATATCCAAGTCTGGAATTCTGTGCTATTCAACGCCCATAAGAAGGTTACTTTCTATCAGCCTCGCACTCTTATGATCCAAATCTCCTCATGGGATATGGCTTGACAATCAAAAGATGCGGATCGTGCCATCCTCAAAATAGGCGTTAATCTTCTCCTTGCACTCCATGGCTGTATATGACATAATCATCTTGGTTGTTATAACCCTGACGGCCGTAGAGTTTAACGCCATACAACCTAATGCATTCCGTGATAGCCCGGATCTCTCACCGTAGATAAAGTCAGGCGGTCGAAAATAGATTTTAGTCCCTGGATCCTCAATGAAAACTCCCAAGCCCACTTCTATTATCTAGCTTTGACATCCCGATTAGCATGAACTACTAGATGGCATACCAGAGTTCTGTCAGTCCAAAACTGTGTTGCTGGCAGCAGAGCCTCTTATCCAAGCTTCGTCTTTCTCGTTAACAAACAGACTTCGGTTTTTTCTGCGTTCAAATTCAGACCCCTACCTAGCAAAAACTTGGTAAGTACATGCCATTATTTTTTGTATGTAGAATAATGGATAACTCATTATCCTTAGATTTACTAGCTCCTAAAATATAACGAGTTATCAACAGCAATACCATCTGTGTTACCGGTAGTACAAATGTCATTACATACAACATTCGATGAAGTTCAAGAATAAGCACTTATTTGTAGTGATAGAAAAACATTATTATTATAACCTTGATATTGATAAAAATGCCATTAAGAAGCTGCGGGCAAAATTATGTCATATCAATGAATGGTGTCCATTACGTTAAGCTAAATAATATGGGACCTACATTTTATCGAGGCGAGTCCGAATGGCTTGGCGCAAGGCGACACCACTTACTACCACTATGAAGTATTTCTCGTTATTATTATAAAAAATATTTTTAGTTTATTCTACTTCCCCACAAATCCGTTGAGTGTTCCGCATGTTGTGGGCGCAATTTTAAAGAAATAAAAAATTTAAAATTCAAAATCATTTGGCTGGTCCGAGATTCGAAATCGGGATCTTTGTATTGTAAATCTTCAATTCAAGTTTGCTTTTGTGTTTTTAACTAATATTGAAAGGAGAAATAGTGTCTTATTCAAACAATAGTAAAGTGGATGAATGCGTAGAGCGGCTGCTTTGAAAACGGAAGGTTCTTTGTTCAACTCTCAGCTGCAATGAAGGTAAAGTTTTGATTTCATTTATAATTTGAATTATTCATATAAAATATGTCTTCTTCAAAGAAACTGAGCATTGAGAACGTGGTGGTGGAGAAAGGCGCGAACATGTTTGAGTCTAAGCAGTTATTTTTTAGCAACGTTCAACTAAGATAACATGTCATTATGTTTTGACAACTTGTATGCTTAGGCATAAGTACTTATTTCTGAACTATAGGTATGCTTGTTCGGAAGGTCTTTCCTCCTTGGACATCGCCATGTAAAAGTAATTTTCTTCCTATACAGAGAAATTGTGCCAAAAACTCGACAAATGCGATCCAGAGTGAAAGGTAGAAAGACTCGACCCAGCCGAACTTATTGCGCATTGATTTCTTTACCCTACACCACCACTGTGGTACAGGGTATTATGACATTGTGCATTTGTTTGCAACTCTAAGAATGAGAAGAGATAGTCCCATTGAAAAGTAAACCGATCGGCATAGAATCACTTCCTGATTCGATTTAGCTATGTACGACTGTCTGTCCATTTATTTCTGTGATCTAGGTGCAAGTTGCATTTGTGGTCCGATTGCCGTAAAATTTGGCACAAGTCACTTTTTTGGTCCGAGGACGAACGCTATTGATTTTGAGATCAGATTAGATTTATACATAGCTCCCATATATAACTTTCATCCGATATGGCATTTTTGGGCTCAGATCGGATCAGATATAGATATAGCTCGCTTATATATCCTTCATCCGATATAGACTTTTAAGGCTGCGGTATCCACAATTTGGCACAATCTTAACGAAATTTAGCATCAAGTGTTTCATTTGACGTTCCAACATGTGTGCACATTTATATGTTTTAGACGAACTACCCTTTTATGTGCAGCAGGCACAATTTAGGTCCTATGGTGAAAAAATTCTGCAAGGTCCTATACGATATTTATAATTAGTATCAAAAGTAGTGGGTAGACTAGATAGTGTAGGGTATTATATAGTCGGCTCCGTTCGACTTTTGCCTTTCTTACTGGTTTTTAATTCTCAAAGGCGGTGTAAGAGAATGATTTCGTTAATGATGGTTACCATGGTCTTACTCAAGAGATATTTTATATTTCGTTCACATTTCGCTGCACCCTCTTCTATGGCGCAATCTCTTTATCACTTTATCTCCAATATGTCTTCATCTATAAAATAATTGTGTACATGTACCGGTGGATGTTTATATATGTACATATTTCGTTCTTGGCTGTTTGCCTCGCTTAAAGTTGTATGAATAAAAGAAACGTTCAAGAGAATGTATGGGCTCTGATTGATGATTGAATTTGGTACCATTTGAAACGAAAGGGAGCAAAGGAAAAGCACTTCCTTGCTTATAATTTTTCATATTGTTATTGTATGTCCTAATAGGATATATAGAAGTGATGAATATTCGGCCGACTCCCGAACCTCCCTTCCACGCACATTAATGCACACACATATACACCCCGTTAACTTGGCTCAAAGATGTACTTGAGAATGTACACATGCATGTGGTTATTGATTTATACAGAATTATTTATGGTTTATCCTTATATTTTGATTGAATATTGTTGTTAGGAAGCCTATTACTCCATATTGTAATTGCCACAACATACAATTATAGAACAGTTAAGAATATAGACAATCAATCCAATCAAAAGATCCAATTAAAAGAGTCTTTTTGTTCAATTGTAATTCTATTATGACATAAATGTATTTAAAGGTCACCAAAAGACGAGTTTGAAATTGCAGGATGCATTGCACGCGCTGAAAATTGCAAAAATTCGAGCCAAAGATAAGCAAACTAAACTTAATGATGATCAATTTTCCAACTATTTAAGGAAGCATTTCCTTGGGTGAAATATATTTTTCTTGATATTAAGATTTTTTTTTTATTTTAAATCATAATTTTAATAAGTCCTTAGCTTTGCGTCTTGGTTTTAATAACAAAAAATCTGAAATGAATTTAAAAATATCGGTGAAAGTCAAAGACAAAATTTTTAATATTTTTAAAGTAGTTTTAATTCGAAAATATTGATATGTCATTCATTTTGTATTTGTGTTGATGTCTAGAAATGCGTTGCACTCAATAAATATATGAGCAATTGACAAAGTTTGCCGCATAGGGGCAAACCACCGCGCGGTGGTGAAGTTTTTTCTATCGGATACATGTGTGGTAATAGGCAATGATCAATATTAAGTCTATTTAATTTAATAATATCTCTTCTTGGAATCGTCACATGGTCGCATTCATGGGGGATATGTCGTAAAATTTTGTTATATTATTATCAGTCCACTGGCTGTACTTCGTAATCCGTATATTGAAACCTAAATTCCGTGCTCATCAAACCATTGAGTGAAAGTTTCGCCAGTTTTAGTTTACTGGATCAATTCTAAAAGAAGAAAAGTTTGAAGAGTTTTATTTGGAATAAATTTCGGAACACATTCTATTATCCCGTCTGGAACTGAAAGAGAAGATGAAACTGAAGACGACATTGACATTTTGGTCAAGCGAATAACGAAGGCTCTCAATAACTCGCTTGTTTCAGCATGTCCTAGTGCTAAGCCAAGGGGCAAACAGCGACCGCCATGGTGGAACCCAGAACTGATTGGCCCAAGAAAGGACTACAGAAAACTCTTCAACAGGGCGAAAGCAAAAAGAGCATCGCACGAGTGGGACGCCTGAGCCTGAGAAAGGCTCCGAACAAATCCTGGACGGAATTCTGCAGCTTCGTGAATATATTACTATGGGATGTATTCGGAAATCGGAGAATGTATGGACAATGTTCAGTGAGGAAGCATTAGAACTACTGTCTGATACACATTTCCCGAGAAACTTCCCAATGGACAACGTGGCGCCAGAAGAGGATTTCATGGGAATGCATTCGTCGGAGGTTATTGGGAAAAATTGTGTATGTTGTATCACCGGTTGAATAACAAGCTGTGTCCGATAAATTGGCTCCATGTCTTGCTGAGATATACTCTGCTTGTATCAGCATGTTGTATATACCTATAGAATGGAGGGATACAAATGTCATTTTCATTCCAAAAGCAGGAAAACCATACCACACGAAGGCGAAAGATTTTGGTCCTAGTAGTCTGACATCCTTTATGCTGTATACCCTAGAGTCTGACATCCTTTATGCTGTATACCCTAGAGAGCCTGATAAAGACATATCTTAGGGCAAAGATCCCTAGAGATAGCCTGTCTCGGCATGAACATGCATATAGTAAGGGCAAGTCCTCTAAACAGCCTCTCACAACCTAGTCGGTTACATAGAGGGTTCTCTCGCTGTCAAGGAATATACAATGGTAGCATTTCTTGACATTGAAGGTGCTTCCATTAATGTAAAACCGACGTCAAGGAGTTGGAGTTTCTAAGCATCAACACTACCATAAGAAAGTTTATTTATAATTACTAAAAGGTGCATATACGGCATAGTTGGGATCAGTAGATTTAAAAAGATGGGCCAGCAGGGAAATTCCTGTCTCCTCTTATCTGGAATATAGCCATTAAAAATCTATTATTGTCTCTGGAAGAAAAATGTGTAACAGTGGTTGCGTTGCTATTGGGGGAAAGTTCCCAGCACTGTTAGTGATATACTTCAGGAATCACTACGTGTGACAGCAAAGTGGGCTACCGAAAGTGGTCTAGGCGTAAATCCGCGCAAGACAGAAGTAGCTCTTTTCAGCAGGAGCTACAAGTTACCTACAGTGGCACCTGTCTCCTTGGGAGGAAAAATTGTTCCATTTACTGTCAGCGCAAAATACCTGGGTGTTTGCTGGACCGGAAATTGAATTTTAAATCTAACATTTTTCAATGGTCAAAAAAAGGCAACTCTTGCCCTTTACACCCGCAAGATAGCCATTGGCAAAAGTTGGGGATTTAGACCGGGCGTCATGCACTGGGTATAAACTGCTGTATGTTGTTGTAGTCTGGTGGACGGTGTTTCAAAAGTCCACCTACTGCTTAATACTCAGCCGAATGCAAAGGATAGATTGCTGAATTGTAATGCTTCTGGACATTGTGGCTAGACAAATTGCTGCGACCACGGCTGTGAGGCTAATGGAAATTTCTCTTTTGTCATGTGGCGCATATGGACACTGTGTTATCCTTGATACCATATCCGATGTTCCCGGCAGTGTGGATTACACATTGTCTGAGCTGCTTTTTGATAAAAAGTGCCACTATTTCTGATAGAACCGATATGAACTATTGGGTTGCCCAAAAAGTAATTGCGGATATTTTTAAAAGAAAGTAAATGCATTATTAATAAAACTTAGAATGAACTTTAATCAAATATACTTTTTTTACACTTTTTTTCTAAAGCAAGCTAAAAGTGACAGCTGATAATTGACAGAAGAAAGAATGCAATTACAGAGTCACTAGCTGTGAAAAAATTTGTCAACGCCGACTATATGAAAAATCCGCAATTACTTTTTGGGCAACCCAAAACAATATCCCTGGTAATGGAAGTTACGTAGACTTTTATAGGGATACTTCCAAACTAGACGGACAGGTGAGCTTTGGACTCTACTCTGAAGAACTAGGACTGATCATATCGAGAAGCTTAGCCGACCGCTGCAGTGTGTATCAAGCGGAGATCCTCTCAGTTAAAGAAGTAGTGGAATAACTAAGATATAATGACATAACGACGATTGCCTTAAATATCTTCTCAGACAGCTAGCTCTTAATGCCCCGTCGAATGTATCCCTGAATTCAAAAACCATCCTCGACTGTCGCAAAATCTCAACGAGATGGCTGAACAATTCAAAATTCACCTGTTCTGGAAGATATCCCATTGAATTGTAGAGCGGACGAGCCCACCTAACAAATTCCGGGGGAATTGTCTCTACCGACATACAAGCTAAGTCCTCAGGATCAGGCCCGAAGGGCAAGGAATGATAAATGGTCGCAAAGGGTGGGTTTGCGAGCATTCCAAAATTATGAGGATTAATCTAGACTTGGAGAGGTCTACTGGATGATATTGGTCGCAAAGGGTAAGTTTGTGAGCATTCCAAAATGATGAGGACTAATCTATACTTGAAGAGGTCTACCGCTTTGCTCTCGCTGGCAATAAAAGACGTCGCAATCATTGTGTTTGTCAAAACAGGTCAATGTCTGAGCGGAAAACATGCTGATAGACTGAAGGTTTTCGGCAGCGACCTTTGCTGTGAGGACGGCGAGCATCTGCTGTGTGTGTTTCCCGCACTGACAGTCAGAAAGAGTTCCACTTTAGGTTCTGATTTTTTTGAGAACTTGTCTGATTTTGCGGATGAGCTCTGCTCTCTATGTACTAATGTACAGATTATTGTTTGGAAGTTCAAAAAGTTTGTATGGTTTCCGTAAAAGGTAAAAAAATGTTAATTTAAATACAGTAAATAGTGGTTTTCGATATCAGCAAACATATTTCTCTGGGTGTGAGCATTTTTAACAGTGTCCACCTGACGTTTGGAACTCCATTTGCATAACGGAAGTTTGAATCTTGCTAATACACGTGGTGACTATGAAAAATTATAAGAAGAAAATTGCTCCCCAACTTTGTGATATAGCATGACATTTATTGATAATCACCATTAATTCCAAGAAGATTTGGCGAAATGCAGTGTACCATTACCCACCCATGTTTGGTGGTATTCAAAGGCAGCAATTTATTAATAAACCTAACCTAATCCTGACGCAGACGCCCTTCTTTCCTCCTAGTACCAATGTAACCACAAAATAATCACTTTCAATGGCTTTTAACCTTTGTGAGCCATCAGTCATGGAGCTGAAGAACAGCAGCGCAACAGTCATCATTAACGCCGGCGACAGTGGTAATGACAAAGGCAACGTCAACAGTATTATAAGCCACAGCAATGAAGCAATAATGGCGCAGACAGTATGTCCTCCCATTCGTTCGAATTTGAAGCCAACGTAATTCCAATGAACCTGCCCCCACACATTCGACCGTTGGGTGGGGAAGCTTTGAAACAAAAAAAAAAAAACAAAAACAACAAAACGTTATGGCGAAAAAGCAAGAAAACAAGTTGACAGTAGAAATAGAACAAATAAAACTATGATGTTCCGACAGTTGGCCGGCCGGTGGCTCCTTCCTTACAGTCACATTGCCAATTACAAGGAATTTGGTCAACAACCAACTACAATATTCATTAATAAATGTTTGTTGTTGACGTTGTCATTGTTTTATTTGTAATGTGTTCATTTTCATTACTGCTAAGACAAATTGCGTAAAATTATTGAATTTATCAGTAAAAGTGGTTGCTATTGCCGCTGCTGGCGTAGATGTCGTTGCTGCTGTTGTGTTTATGTCATTTATTGTTGCCTGGACAAAATTGCAGCCCACACTCATACGCAAGACACTTGTTGTAACAACGCCATAGACAAAAACTCGCATCTCCGACGGCTCTAGTGATACAAAAACAAAATATTACGAATTCGTAAGCAGCCCACTTTTCTGTGTTTGAGGCCAATATGGCCAACGCACAAACGTATCTGCACTGGGTGCCGAGTGTTGCCACTTCAGTGAGACTAATCTAAATATTTTGTCAGACTATTAGATATCAAAGACCTGCACAAAACCATTCACGGTGACTGCTTTTACTGAACTCGTAAACACTGAATCCACACGATTTTATATTTCAAGACTACAGAAGAGCGAGACTGTGAAGATGGAGTAAAACGAACAAGTTGCTGTTGAGTAGATAATCTTTAAAAACAATCACCATTCAGTACTTGGGAGAATTCATAGCTGCTGCAGTGAGTTGAGAGAAATTACTCGCTGTATATGAAAGCATTTCGCTGTCATTTTCAACACATGAACTGTACACACAAATCGTTTGCAAACTGCGTGTATGTGTGAGTGTTTACCCATGCTTTTGCCAAATCAACAACGTTGCCTTCAAACGAACTTCGTTATACGAAAGCAGACGACAAGAAAACTACAACTTTATCTGAAGCAAAATGTACCCGATACATGCATTGTACATCGTGCACTCACTGAAATCCGAATCAATCTATCTTTTTGCTGAAGATCTCATTTTACGCATTCACTCATCTCGTTACTTGGTGTCATGTTTATCAGTTTTACTCAGTTCTCAATTGTCTCATACAATGTTGTATTCATAAACGAAGAGTTCAGTTCTTGAAATACTCTATGATTGTTAGTGTGTCTTGAAAGCAGAAATGAATAGTCTTGCGCATGCCTTTGTTAGATATGTTGATAAAATCTTATTTGTAGTACAAATGTGATAGGTTTTGTATGTATGTGTATCAGGCCTGTTCCGAATTTCACGAAATATTTCGAATTTTCATAGTAATACGAATTTGGTACGAATATGAAATCGCATGATTTGCAATAGAAACACCACAAAAAAAGTTTGCTGTAAGAACCAACTTTTTTTTTTGACCATAGAAATATTGATTAGACTCTGTTATGTACACTGATCGAAAAGGGACCATTGCCGGCTGGTATTATTTTAGTCGCTTTTTAGTCAAATATTTTTAGTACCATTTGGAATCAATTTAATACCAGACGAAGTAGGCTTTAAGAATTGACGGTTTGGCTTTGTACTTAAATTATTGATGCCTTTATAAAATATTTTTGATTAAATAAAATATTTTCATAAGATTTGTGTTCGTAATACTTAAAAGCAGTGAAAATGAAAATAATACATGCTCTAATACATGCAGATTTCAGGTTTGAATGTAGGCCCCATATAAACTGAATCCCTAAAGACCTCAATTTGTATGCAATTTGGCAGAAATTTAGCACACGGATTTATGGTTCTAACATCCAATATCAGTATCGAGTATGATTCGAATCGCTTTGTAAACTAATATAACCCCCATACAATCCAATCCAAGGATTTGACTTATTGAGCTCCTACACTCCTCAGTTTTCAGCCGATTTGGCTGAAACTTGGCACATGACTTCCAATATCAGTGGTGAGTATGATCCGAATTCATAAACTGATAGACCCCGATACAAAACGTTCTCCGGATTTGGCTAGGAACCAATTCCGATTTGAGTTAATAAAGGCAAATTTTTAGCGGAATCCATAGTGTTTGGTAACTAAGATTTGATCTGGCCGAACTTAGCATGTTTTTATTTCTTTATTCTGGTTAATTAAGGGGTGAAATATTCAAGTGATAATGGATAATGAGATTCACATTAAAACTATATGGGTTAGGCATTAAAACAATCTCGGTTTGGCACTTAAATATATAACAGTTTGGTATTAACATCTATATCTGTTCGGTATTAAGGCTAGTACCAAATGATTCACATTTTTTTTATATTTCATCCCTATCATGCGGTATTGCATTGATACCATACGGTGTTGCTTTGCCATTAAAACCGCATGGTACTTAAATGGGAATGTTTAATACCATTTTTTCTCTGGTTGTATATGTAAACATGATTGTCGTTACATTTTAAGAACGTACTAGCGATGTCCATCCAACGGTCTGTCGAAAGCAAGCCAAATTCTAAACAATTTAAGGTAGCCGCTTAAATATTTCAGAAATACATCTTTTTATGGAAGTCGGTTGGAAATGCAAATGCAAATTTTGCCCATGAACATTACATTAAGGAACAGGAGCAAACATTTCATATATAAATGAGTGGTGTCCGATAAAGTTTAAGCTCAACCATAAGGGGCCACATTTTTATAGCCGAATCCGAACGGCGTGCCGCAGTGCAACACCTCTTTTGGGAGAAGTTTTTACATGACATAATACCTCACAAATATTGGCAGCATTGAAAAGGGATAACCACCAGGTAATCGCCAGGATTAGAGCCCATGCTTTCAGCGTCATAGGCGGACATTATAACCTCTTCATTACAGTGGCCCCTTTGGAACTATAAATGAACCAAATCGTTCCATTTTTAGGTAAAGCTCCCATATATCCTATTCGGTGGAAATTTTACATGATGACTTCTATTTTCGCAGACCATGTGAACTATGGTCCAAATCGGTCTATAACACGATATAGCTCCCAATATAAACCAATCTTCCAATTTGAGTTATTATCCCCCAGCGCTGAATAATTTTCAGGTTTTCAGCGACATAGCCAAACATTCAAAACTCTGCGCAAAACAAAAAAAAAATTGAAGAAGACAAGCGAGGGGCTGTGTCGAAGCTACACAGTTCTCAAGGAAATTTATTCCAAATAGTAAACAAGTTTGTTGAAACACCCCTTTTTGTCCGATGAAAATGGGAAAGCTGATATGACTGCCGTTTAAGCTAACATAAGTCTGCTGTTTTAGCAAACATTTCGGTCTGTATAATTAACAAAATTTGTTATTTTAACTACAAAATCTGCTCATATATAAGACACATATTCCTTCTTAGTTTGTTATGAGTATGTCATTTCAGTAAACTTATCTGCAATAAATATTGGGAGATGCGAAAAACTTGAATTGTTCATTACTATCAAAGAAGTCTCCATGATCATGGGAAAATATCCATAAGAATTGAAAATAAAATCCATCGCAAAGAGGTATGCCACCGAATAGTGGTGAGCATTTGGAGGAGGATACACGTACAGCTGAGATATTACTGGCAGATACACTCTATTAAACACCTACTTTTTTTGACAAAGTTGTTACTTCAACTGTTAGTCGTATATTTACAAAATGTTACTTCAAATTATGAGCAGAAGCTTAGCCTGCAAGGATAGTTTTGTTAAATGCAGCTATTGACAGATCGGTACATTCGTGTTGTTTTCAAATTTGTATGATTCTTTAATCGTCACACATGAATGTGATTACTTTCAATAAGCAGAAATATTGTTTCACGCATTATCATAGATTCATCTATTGACACCATTTAATTCAATGTAATTGAGAAGCAAACATATTAAGAAAACAAAAGTCTTTTCTTTCGTTATCCTGCTGTTGTGAAATTGCAAATATTTTGTTGTAATAGCAACCAAATAGGAACTAACAGTCAACAGACGGTGTTTGCTATTATCAGTAAGTTGTTTTTCCTATCTGTGTATGAGTGTAAATTGGATGATATCACCACTGAACATTATATTATCTTAACTGATTTTTATGAAATATGAATCTGCAGATAAGTAAAAAATCAACACAAATTTAAGTTCCTGAAGATCTGCCGAAAATTGCGGCTGCTATGACCTTGTAGTGTAAATCGGTCGATGCATATTCATAAAATCTACACTCAAATCTGAACTATTTTTAGATGACCTAAGCAAAGATTGACAAGGGAGTAACAAATCAATTCGTGCGTAATTTTAGTCCCTAGAGCCTTGGGTATACATCGGATAATCTACATATATGGAAGTACTAAATAAAACTGAACCGAATTTCATGAAATAAGTCATAGCCCATACATCACACCATATGTGTGTAATATTTTTATTCACTCTTATGTATGGTAATCAATATTTCTAGACGTGACAATTGAAGTTACTCTATTAGTAAACCTCTATCCTACACTAGTTGGAATGGAAAGCCTTGACAACTGTCGTAGATTTTTCCACAAGATGGCTGAACAGTTCATAATTCAACTGTTGTGGTTCTAAGGCCACCGAGATATCCCAGGAAATTCTAGAGCAAATGAGCTTACAAGACATTGTTTACGGTAGTTCCCGTAAACGATACAGGGGACCTAGAATCAGTAGGTATGCCTCTAGTGGCATTCAAGCTTTTTTCCAGGAGCTTTGACGACCTCAAGGAAAATGAAACTGTAGAAGATCTACTGTGCTGTGGAATTTCACTTGTCTGAATTAGAGGATGTAAATATTCTCAAATTAAAACAATCTCAATTGGTTAATAGACGCGAATTTGGAGGCATCTTCCTAATTAGACAAAGTCTAATGCGAGTCTGATAAAAATCTGCCGTCACAACCTAACCTAACATTTCCGACACGGTTAACACAATCCTTAATTTGTCAACAATAAAGGTTTCATATTGCGTTTTTTTTTTTTGAGTAGTTTTATTATTAATAATTTTATTTATTTGTTCCATTGCTACCTATATTGAGTTGTTAAATTCAGCAGATATAGGTATAAAACACATTTTTTTTATAAGAAGAAAAAGTATTTTCTTCTGGCAACACTTAATACAACAAAAATACAATGGCCATAATACCCAATATGTTATGACAACAATAAAACTCTCTTTCTCGAAATAGTCGAGGAATAG
The DNA here is from genome assembly GCF_963082655.1 of Stomoxys calcitrans. Lineage (NCBI taxonomy): Eukaryota > Metazoa > Arthropoda > Insecta > Diptera > Muscidae > Stomoxys > Stomoxys calcitrans. The sequence continues at coordinate 60,067,216 of NC_081556.1, read as the reverse complement.
CCAAAACACTGAAGACAAGCAAGCCATAGTGAAAAAAATAATAAAAGCATCAATAAAACGGTCACTACCAAGAGAATGACAGTCAAACACACGGCCAGAGTATTGTTCAGCAGCAGTGCAGCAACATTCGCGGTCGCTAAGCAGTCACAGCAGAGTGTCAAAAGAACATGGCATGTGGGAGGTGCTGTCTGATTTCTTTATTTACGACCAAGAGCTCACAAATGCACATACTACGACTCTATTGCCTGTGCTGGGGTGCTAGTGTGCCTTAGTGTCCGATATCTGCAGTTGAAAACCAACGATGATAGATAAATAGATAATATGGACATACACAACTTACTGCCCACCGAATGGAGTCTCTCTGAAACTAATACTAAGCTATAACCAGCAGATAACAACCGACCGACTTAAAGATGGCGGCGCTGTTCCAGCAATATAACGACATTGAAGAATAACTTGGCAGCCTACACGCCCCGCAGTGTTAATGTTAAAGCACGGATTTTAGAGAACACAACACAGCGCTTAACTCAATCAAAAGCACAAATGAAATCCGTGTGAACAAAAAGATGCATGGTGGAGCAAACACTTTGAAGGAAAACCAAACTATTCAATATTGATAAATTATTGAAAGAAAAAACCTACGTCAAAACAGACATCCACCTGAAATAAGTATCCGATGTAGGGCAAACTGTCCGCTGAAATAGTAAAAAAATATTCAGGAAATGGTACCACTGTAAAATCATTCCATTAAGGAACAGATGTAAACTTATCCCATATCAATGATTGCTGTCGGATTCAAGTTTAAGCTCAATGATAAGGATTCCGAACGGCACACAGTGTTGCCTCTTCATTTATTCGTTGGACAAAAGTAGTTAGAGTTATCATAGAGCACTAAGACCGATCTGATTTGTCTGAAATTTTGCATAATGGCTTCTGTTGCGAGTCTCAACAACTACCGCTAGTATGGTAGAGCTTCCATATAAACCGATGTCCTGTTTTAACATCTTGAGGCTGCAGCGGGTGCCGATTTTTCTGAAATTTCTGTTATGAATCTCAAGAAGTCTGCCAAGTATGGTCTAAATCGGTATATAATCTCCTATTTAAACTAATCTCTTGATTTGAGTTCTAAAGCCTATGAAAGACGGTTAATTTACCGTACGACATTATCACTGTAACGATATGTTAATGTCTGTCACAACTTTTTCTACTTCGGTAGCCCAAGTGAAAAAAGTCAACTCTTTCACATAAACAAAAATTTTAGTTTTCGGGAAAAGATAACTTTGTTTAATAAACTTCGTACGAAAACACTAACCAACGCTGAAAAATTTTTTTGTTTTCGCCAGGATTCGAACACAGGCGTTCAACATCATACACAGAAAAAATATCACGAAAAATTTTTCATTTAAAAATTTAATTGATAATAAAAATGTTTTCAATTTTTTAATTGATTTAATTGAATCAATAATTTTTATTTATTGAATCCGTTTATTTATTTTTTTTTTCTAATTATGATAGTGAGGGAAATTGGGGCAATTTTCAATTAAAAAATTAATTAATTGAATCTTAAAAATCTTTAAAAAAAAACGTGATTCAAAGTTTTATCTTTTTCAATTAAACAATAACGACCTACACGATAACGCCTTATACAGCGCGCTTTTCGCATAAATTTTAATTTATGATTTGCATATTTTCAATTACGTTTTTAATTCAAATTCTTGAGCCACCACGAGCCGCACTTGTATTTCGAATTAGATGAAACTTAGCAGGACGACTTCTCTTATGATCATAAATATCTGTGCTACTTACGTTCAGAATCGACTTACTGATTTGACTTTTTCAGCCTCAAGCAGGTGCAATTCTGATACCATTTGACTGAAATGACTCCTGCTAGGACTCCAACAACTATGTAAATATGATCCCAGTCGTTCTTTAACTTAGATAGCTCCCATATAAACTGGTCTCTCGATTTGAGATCTTGAGCACCTACAATAAGTAATTCTTATACAAATATATCAAAATTCATGGTTATTCTTTGTTATGACTATTGTCTTTGTCCAACCTCTGTCTGAGAGGAGAAATTGTGCAAAGAATTTGACAAACAAAAAAACAAAAGCGTTTAAATTTCATATTGATGAAAATTAGACCATACATAAAAAGATCTCAGTTGCGTCTTTTTTTTTTTTTTTTTTTTTTTTAATGCAGTTTTATTACGACTGAGTTTGCACTCATCTAGTAATTTAATGTTAACAATACATATTCAATACTAGAATAGTTAACCTAGTATATAACATTTTAATGAGAAGTAGTTCAATAACTATACTCTAATTGTGTACAATCAAGGGAGTTTATGTGGCTAAATCTAAGGGTAAAGTTCTTTGAAGTCGCCTTGTGCTGGAATAGTTGCTGACAATATTGTTCAAGTCACTGTTTATATGACTTTGTAGCTTGAGGACATGTTTTTGTGCGTTGATATGAATTTCTTCAGCGATGGTTTTTACTCCCAAGTCCCGATGCAGGTCATTGTTGCGTATGAACCAAGGGGCGTTTACCATAGTACGTAGTATTTTATTTTGGGTCTTCTGTATAATATCCACCTCCTTCTTTGCAGCACAGCCCCACAGCTGTATGCCGTAACACCATATAGGTTTAATTGTTTGATTGTAAATCAGCAGTTTATTTTTAAGTGATATTCTACTATCCACTAATATCCAGTATACTTGACTGAATTTCATTTTAACTTCTTTGTTCTTTATCTTCACATGTTCTTTCCATTTTAGTTTTGTATCTAGGGTCATGCCAAGATATTTTGCCTTATTCACGAAAGGTACCACAGTGCCATTTAGATAAAGTGGAGTTTGAAGTATCTGTTTATTTGTAAACACAATGTGCGTTGATTTACTTTCGTTTAAATGCATTCTCCATTTTTTCATCCAGCTTAAAATACTGGAAAGAATAACTTGGAGCTTGTTTGTGGCTTCTTTTTCAGTGTCCGCAGTGGTGAGGACCGCCGTATCATCAGCAAAGGTTGCAATGGTTGCATCAGGAGATGTTGGAATATCTCTCGTATATAAGAGGTATAGTATTGGGCCTAAGACACTCCCTTGTTGGACACCAGCTCGAATTGGCCTCAGATTTGAGTATTGGGTTTCAATTTTTACTCGAAAGTGGCGATGGGTTAAGTAGGAAGCCAGAATTTGATAATACTCATGTGGTAGATCATTATGTAGTTTGCACAAAAGCCCTTCATGCCAGACCTTATCAAATGCTTGCCCAACATCCAAAAATACTGTTGAACAAACGCGCTTATCTTCAATAGCTTTTTCTGCTACATCTACGATGCGGTGAACCTGTTGAATGGTTGAATGTGCAGTTCGAAATCCAAATTGATGGCTTGGGATGAGACGTCTATTTGTTATTAGTGGTACAAGTCTCTTTAAGAGCAGTTTTTCGAATATTTTCGACATAACAGGTAGCAGAGATATAGGCCGATATGAGGTTATTTGATGGTCTGGTTTGCCAGGTTTCGGGATTATAATAATTTCGGCTACTTTCCATTCTAGTGGAACATACTGCAGTCGGAAACATGCGTTTATAATAAATAATAGATTTTTTAGAGCTGTAGCTGGAAGCTTTTTAAATATCTGTCCTGTTATTAAATCGTAACCAGGCGCTTTTTTAGCACTTATATCTTTTGCTATTACATTCTCCAACTCCCTTAGTGTGGCTGGTTTGATTGTGAGATGGTCCGATTTTTGGGTTTTGCTGGTACCTTCGTTATTAGATCTGTCTTCCAGTGGTTTAAATATATTATAGAAATGATCTGCAAATAATTCAGCTTTTTCATCAGCTTTACGAATCCATGTTCCATCGACGTTTTTGATTGGAGGCATTTTTGGTGAAGCTTGGTTGAATTGCTTCGTTGCTTTCCACAAACTGTAGTTGGTTGCTTTGGTTGAAGACAAGTTTTCTAGGTGCGACGACATAGTTTTATTTTTAGATTCACTTGTTAATTTCTTAAGATCATTAACAAGACGGTTTAAGGCGGCTTTATTTTCTGCCGTCCTTTCTCTTTGCCACTTCTTTCGTGCTTTTCTTTTCTTTGATAATAAAATTCTTATTTCTTTCGGAAACGTAGGCGTATGATATATTTTATTCAAATTTTGGGTAGGAGTACTTTCCCATGCAGAAATTTGAATGGCTTCAATAAATTTCGCTAGCTCTTCATCAATTTGGGCTTCTGTCTTGAGACTGGTATTTAAATGTATTTTCTCCGATAAAGTATATTTGAAAAAGTGCCAGTTTGTTTTTTTGTTTATAAGAAAATTTGGAGGATCCATTTCAATGGCGCTGTCACTTACAGTCAGTATTACAGCAGAATGATCAGATGATGATAACGCTTCTGAGTTTTCAATAAACACATAATTTTTAGGTATATTTTTTATGATGAAAAAATCAATCAAGTCAGGTATAAGATTTCCGTTCGAAGGCCAATACGTTGGTTTGTTTCCCGAATATATCTCGCATTTAAGAGATCTACATGCTTTGTATAGTTCACATCCCTTTGGAGAAGTGAGTCTTGAACCCCAGACTTTATTTTTGGCATTAAAATCGCCACCCATCACGAAATGGTTGTTACATTTTTTCAATGTTTCTATATACTGTTCACTTTTAATATTGTGCCTTGGAGGAGAATATAGTGCGCAAATTTTGAAATAGTTGTTGTGTTTAAGTTGAACCGATACGCACGCTATTTGAAACATGACGTCCTCAATCTTTTGCTCCTCTTGATGTTTGATATTTTCTTTTATTATGACCGAAGCTCCTCCCCTGGGTTTTAAGGAAGGATGAAAGGCGTTATAGATCTTATAACCTTTGATAGTTGCAAACGAGTTTTTAATTAAATGGCTCTCTGATATGAGTAGTATATCAATTTTTTCATCATATAGAAAACATTCAATTTCATTAAATCGGCGCAATAAACCATTGCAATTCCATGTAGCGATTCGTAGCATAGCCATTATTGTGGATTAGAATTAATTGAATTAACGACTATAGCGTTTAATTTATCAATCAATTTTTCACTCAGCTTAGCTTGGAAATCTAAGCGTTGATTAATTTTTTCCATGTTTTTCAATATTACACCCAGTATTGTTGGGGTTTCTTCATAAGAAGCATTCAAATTTTTGGCGTCTAATACACCAGAGTAGCTCTTTGTTTGAGAGATTTGGCGACTTGTAGCTTGCACTGACTGCTGCAATGTTTGTTGGTTGGATGTTTGAATTTGTAATTGTATCGGATTTTGGAGTACTTGCTGGTTTGCTCCGTTATTTGAGACGAGAGGTTCCACATTATGTTTATTTGTATGGATATCTTTGACGGATCGAGATTTATTTCTGAGTTTTTGAAGCTCTTTTGCAACTTCACAACCTCTATAACTGGCAGGATGATTACCTTTGCAGTTAATGCATTTAGGAACTATAGATTTTGGCATTTCGCAATTTTCTGTGTCATGTTTTCCTGCACATTTTACACATCTTGCTTCCCTCTGGCAATAGCTTTTGGTGTGATTGAAGCCTTGACAGCGTTTACACTGGGGTATTAGTTTTGTTTGAGGTCTTACTGCTTCAATTTTAACTTTTATTTTAAGGATATTTGTTATTTTAAAGATTTCATCTATATTGTCGTCTTTATGGAAAGTTACTCGGAAAATAGGAAGATTTCTGTATCGATAGGAACTGCTATTTTCTACTCGTTCTTTCTTTAAAAGGTTGACGGCATCTAAAGGTTTAAAGCCCTTTTCTTGAAGATCTTGCATTATATCTTCCTTTGTACAAGTGTGGTGGAGACCACGTATAATGACCTTATTTGGCCTTTCGTTTTTATTTTCGTATGTGAACCATTCAGTTTTCATTGTGTTCAATGTTTGTGACAAGTTTCTGTAATCAGTAGGTGAATTCGTGTTAATCTTCCATACATTATTGTTCAAAGCTGTGATTGTGAAATCATGTACTTGAGCAGATTTAATTAATTTCTTAATCTCTTCAAAACTTGTAATGCCAACAATATTTATAGGGGGCGGTTTATCTGCCCTACCATCTTTTGTTTCGGATCTCTCGATATTATTTTCTTTTTCTATTTGTGTTTGCTGTGATTCGCTGGTGTTATCTTTTTTAGTTTTGGATTTGTTCCTCTTACTTCTTTGAACAATCCAGTTTGTCTCTCTTTCCAATTCTTCTTCATCAGTTACATACTGATGAACTAAACCACGTTCGACTATAGATTCGTCTTGGGCTTGGTTTTGTGGTCTATCAGTATATTGGACAGTATTTACCATATCATTAGCGTCCATGAATTGACTATCTTTTTTATTTAAAAGTTGTTCTTTTAGAACTATATTCTCTTGCTTTATATTTTGCAATTCAGCAAGTATGCAATCAATAGTGTGCTGCATTTCATGTATTTGCTGCTTTAGCATGATATTCTCATTTTGAATTATTTGGATTCGGTTTCCTCTAAAAGGAGTCCTCCCGCCTGGAGGCGGGTTATTTAAATCCATTTAAATTTTCAAATATAAAGACCGTTAATAACAGGGTGACAAGATGATGTAAATAACAAGTAGTAATGAACACCACCACAATTACTGTACCCAATAAATCTGGCAACACCGTTCCACATCACAACGTGTGACGAGATCAGCTGCTGTTTGTTTTGTTTTCTGATCACAAAGGACAGATATAGTTTATTTTGAGTTGTTTTTAAGATAAATTTGTGTAAATTTGTCTATTATAACACTTTATTTTTAAAGTTTTTGGCAAAAATATCGCCTTTTAAGCTCGCCGGGCACAATCCGGACGTTCACAGAATGCCGAATGCACACCACCACGAACGGGCGAATATTTTGGAAATAGTTCCTGAGGCTTTGGTAAGTTCTTTTTATGCATAAACTTGTACACACACGGAGCGGTTTGATATCACGTCCACTTAGTACAATGCACAGTGGTATACTGTGATATATATCTGCGTCTAAACTGCAGATATGTTAAGAGTTTTATTCACACGTAAAAGCATCTGGTATTAATTCAATCGACCAATTCGGAAAAATATCTAAAAACATAAGATTTCATCTAAAGAAGGCCCAAAACCTGCTTTTCGAGAAGCGTAAGCTTATAAAGGGAAAACGCACGAGTCGACGATTGAGAGCATCTTATTGAGGACCCATGGTGTGATAATCTATATTCCATTAAAGTTTACGTAGTGCAAAAAATTAGTTAGATATCAGTATATTTATGTAAGTATTTTTTTTTTGCTAGACACATGTACGGGTAAGCTTTACTGAGCAACTGTATATGGAAACGAGTAAGAGCGTGCTAAGGGCCGAATCTTATATACCCTCCACTATGGAACGCATTTGTCGAATTCTATCAGCGGTATCTCTTTTTAGGCAAACAAAGAATATTGAATAAAAACTGTTATGCTATTAGAGCTATATCAAGTAATAGTCCGATTCGGACCATAAATGAATGCTAAACATTGTAGAAGTCTTTGTATAATATTTCAGTTCATTCGGATAAGAATTGCGTCTTGTAGGGGCTCAAGGAGCAAAATCGGGAGATAGGTTTATATGGGAGCTGTATCAAGCTATTGATCGATTCAGACCATATTAGACACGTATGTTGAACGTCATGGAAAAACCGTTGTACAAAATTTCTGCCAAATCGGATGAGAATTGCGCCCTCTAGAGGCTCAAGAAGTAAAGATCCCATATCGGTCTATATGGCAGCTAAATGAAGTTATCATCCGATTTGCGCCATACTTAGCACAGTTATTGGAAGTCATAACAAACACCTCGTGCAAAATTTCAGCCAAATCGGATGAGAATCGCGAGCTCTATTGGCTCAAGGATTCAAGACCCAATATCGGTTTATATGGCAGCTATATCAAAACATTGACCGATTAGGTCCATTTACAATCCCAACCGACCTACGCCAATAAAAAGTATTTGCCCAAAATTTCAAACGGCTAGCATTACTCTTTCGAAAGTTAGCGTGCTTTCGACAGAGAGGGGGACGGACAGACGGACGGACATGGCTAGATCGGCTTGAAATGACATGACGATCAAGAATGTATATACTTTGTGGGGTTTCAGACGCATATTTCGAGGTGTTACAAACAGAATGACGAAATTAGTATAGTATTTTAGGGTATAAAAAGGAGCCTCCACACCATGACCATCTTGACTATAAGATCGAGACGCGTCATACCATGCTCGGTTTGTGGTATCCTCTGGCTTTCGTTTTCCAATGCATTGAAATCATTTACTCGTTTGATCATTAAGCTCGTCTCGAATGAGAATTGAACATTACATAAAACAGAAGTTTCTTGAATTGATTTTACGGTTTCTGGTTATGTATTGGAATAAATTTCTAATTTATAATATTATATTTGTTATTTTCGTTTGTTTCTCTTTCGAGGAAAAGAAAATCAAGAGATCACAAAGACCAAAAGCTGTTGGACGCGTTTAGTTCTTGGTTTGGGGACATATTCAACCACATTAATAACATGCATTTAATATTTTAGCAATTAAGCTGTTGAACAAGTAAAAAGTCGTTTAGTTCGGCCGGGCCGAACTTTAGATACCCACCACCCCGAGTATATACGTAAACCACCTTTCGCCAAAATCCGGTAAAAAATGTATACCTTATGGCCCATTGCAGATATATCGAAATATGTTCCGATTCGGACCAAAAACTAATAATTATAAGTCATTGTTCAATTGTGTATAACAAATATATATACCGAGAGATCGGTCTATATGGCAGCTATATCCAAATCTGGTCCGATTTTGGCCAAATTGAAGAAGGATATCGAAGGGCCTAATACAACTTACTATTCCAAATCACACGAAATCGGATAATAAATGTGGGAGCTATATCAGGATATAGTCCGATATAACCCATCTTCGAACTTAACCTGCTTATGGACAAAAAAAGAATCTGTTCAAAGTTTTAGCTCTATAACTCTATTTTTAAAGACAATAGTGTAATTTCAACAGACAGACGGACGGACATGGCTAGATGGTCTTAGATATTTACGCTTATCAAGAATATGTATACTTTATAGGATCGGAAATTGATATTTCGATGTGTTGCAAACGGAATGACAAAATGAATATACCCCTATCCTTGGATGGTGGGAATAAAAAGCATATTTTGTAAGACCAAAATCATAGCCTAATATGAATTTGTCAAAAAAATTTTTCATAACAACTTTTCCTTCCGGTGTGAAAACACAAACCCAATTCACTGATTTCCTTCAATTTGTTTAGTATATGTTGTCTCAATAGTGATACGCTTGTTGGATGACAGTTGTTATCGAAAGTAGGTCACGGGATCTCAACCATTCGTCGGCGAATGCCTATTTAGAGCGGGTTGTGAACCTATACTTACTTTGGCCAGTGTGCGGCTTAGTCAAGTTTGTTTATCTATTTGTCTGCTTGTTTTTGACGTTTTCGCCAAAGAAACTGAAAGTAACTACGAGTGGGCTGGCATTGCTGTTGCGGCTGCTGCTTTTAGTGGCTTTTGGAGTTCTTTTGTGGCTGGTTTGTTTAACCAATACATTTGGGCCGACTTCTGGTAAAATGTAACAAAGTGAAATCGGCTGCTGTTTTCGCAGTGAGCGTTTGGTGTTGCTCGTGGGGCAAAAGTAAACAGTAATTAAACATGTTTCCACAGCTTAGAACATGCCCGGGCACAGCGATAACAGCAGCAAGTGGGGGATAACGACGTGGATACTCGTGTGTGTCCAAGCCGGTGGTATGCCAAATGTGCACATATGTAGATGTGGTACAGAATTAAGCTCCAAATGGCAAGTCCATAATGGCATATGCGTTACACAAAAAATTGTTTGGGTAAACATAAGGGATTTCCACATATAATGGACAATCTGCAGGCACACGGTTACAGAAAGATGGTTGTATGGGACTAAACCCGTATTATCCATTAGCGAAGATGATAATGTTTTCGCAAAACGAAACGAACTTGAAGTGTGTTCATGTTTATTGGCAAATGCTAATGGCAATTATCTATAGAATGAGTAAAATTTTATTGCTGTTTAAATTACATTTTTATTTTTTATTTAGCCCATAACATAATAATTTGTGTATTTATCCATCATTCCCCTTATGTATCATCATTTACTTTCCGATGACCAATAGCTTACATAAAAAATTTTTAAAGTTTTCATTTAATCTGAACCTTGGGGGATTACTTTATATACGTTATGGGCAAAACAACATAGACAGCCTATATGATAGAAACAAGAAAAAAACTTTAATGCAAAAAAGGTTTTTGATATAGATCAGTTAGCTTGAAGAAACACAGATGCAATCCCATCAAGACCTCGTTTCTAGAAGGCATTTTATTGTCCAGTAAGAATCGAAGGTAGGCAAAAAGTGACTTGGCTTAACACATAGTAGAATATTTCGTTTAAATGTTTATTTATGATAGCCTATTGACAGTCACATCATTGCGGTAAAAAGGTTTCCGAACGGATGCCTGAGACGACACTTGAGGTCGAGAGCGGGGCAATGCAGCCATTGCCTCAATCATGGATTGACAGAACTCTGCTAGAGGACAGAGCGGACCTGGGACCTACATTGAGAACGCAGAGACTGAAATCTGTTTCCTCCTGCCTGACCATAATACGGTCCAACAGGCGGAGATCCGGGCGATCACGGAATGCTAGAGGTGAAGGTGTGTTAATAAGAGCATATCGAGTGTGAACAATAACAACCAGGACGATAAGGCCTTGGAGTGAAAGAAGGAGTATAACGCCTTCTCTGAGGATGATTCGTTCCGAATTTCTTGAGTTCTAGACCATAGGGGAGTAAGGGGGAATGAAAGAACAGACGATTTGGCCTTTCCGGTCGACGCAGTCCGAGTTAGGGGCATGGGCGTCGAAAATCCTTTGGGCAGATCCGGATTGTGAAAACACGAGGCTATTACTGAGAGGTAATAAGAAGGAGGCTTGTATAGCTTTTGGTATCATAACGGGACACATAGGACCACAAGCTCATTTATGCAACATAGGTGCGACAAGTGATGGTATGTGAAGGGCGTGTGGAGAAGATAATGAGCATTTCCTTCGTCGTTTCCCGGCTTTCGCGTCTAATAGACATCGGAACTTAGGCGGGGACACACTCAGAAAATGCTTATTATTATTTTGTTGCTTCACACAAACCCGCGAATTAATGTGGTGCATTATTTAAAATTATGTAATAAGTAAAATTTATTTTGCTTGTCCGAGATTCGATCGCGGTCCCTGTGTATTGAAAAGCAGAATCACATGCTCTGTGCCACAAAACTCCTACCCATTCTATGTCAAATATTATTTGAAATTACTCATTTCCACTGGTGAGACATTTATGTCTATAAATAGAACATGTAAAACGTAAACAAAAAAGCATGAACATCTTTGATGAATAAAGCTTCAAAAAGTGTTGCTTTTGTGTTGTTAGCTAATACATAAGGGGGAAATTAGAGTTACATTCAAACAATAGTGATCTGGATGAACGTGTCTGCTTTGTAAACAGAATATTCTTGGTTCAGTTCTCCGCTGTGATATTTAATTTGTAAGAACAATATTTTATATTAAATTTGTCTTCTTTAAAACGGCTGAGCGATTGATAGCTTAGGGGTGCTATATAAAAACAATTTCGTAGCTGTTAAGAAATTGTTGAACTAACAACGAACATATAATTCTTTAGCGGTATATGAAAATCAATTTTTCACAAATTTAGTTCATTTTAACTAGTGCTGAAGTTCAACATTTTTTGAGTGCACAATACCAGACACGAACCGACTTAAAGGACGTGGTATGGAAAACAGCTACGGATTTTGTTAGAAGCACAGAATTCGTGGGTTAGATTTTCTTTTTCCAGGTAACTTTTTAGTATTAGAGTGCACAACAAGCCGATTACTGGCTCAGGTGTATGTCCATACTGGCATGGGGCGGATTAGTATCAGCACCCCCTTTTCAGCCGATTCTTAACTAACCTAATGAATTTCGGCTGAGTTTTTCAAATGTGTACTAAAAGAATTCCAACCAAATTTCGAACAAACTTGTAATAAGTATGGCTTTATAAGTGTAAATATATGCGATTTGAAATATGGAACTCATTGGTGCCATATTATTTAAAATAGGAGAAATATTTGTATATATGAGAGCTTTATCCAAAACTGAACCGATTTCTATGAAATTCACCCCTTATGTCGAGAGGCATTAGAGTAGACCACATTATACCAACATAAGTCTAAATCTGACTAATGCGAGCTATATCCAAATCGAAGCCGATTTTTTCCAGTTTCAAAAGGCGTTGACGCCTGGCCAAGAAAATGCTTATTACAAATTTGAAGGTGATCGGATGAAACAGAGGAACATAGTTAAATCGAATCCGAAAGCGATTCTGAGATGTTCCGTATCATACCAAATGGACCAATCCCTCTACATTCTACGTGTTACAAACAAAGGCACTATGTTATAATGGCATATACCTATGTAGTGGTTTGGGTATAGGAAAGAAATATCGGTTCATATGGGATCTATATTAGGCAATGGGCCGACTTCGACCATATGGGACACAGTTTTTGAGCTATATCTAAATATGAACATTTGTGCAAAACCTATAGCGGCGAGCTGGGCTGCTCTTTCGATAGTACAAAATTGCAAATTTTTCCCACGAACATTCCATTGAGGAACAGGGGCATACTTCTCACATATCAATAAGTGCTGGCCGATTCACTTTTATAGCCAAGTCCGAACGGCATGCCGCAAGGCGACAACTCTTTGTGGAGAAGTTTATACATGGCTGCCATACCAAATGCTACAATGCCTTACAAATGTTGCCAGCGTTAGGAGGGGAAAACCACCGCTGAAAAATTTTTTCGAAGAAGAGATGTTTTCGCCAGATGTTCAGCGTCATAGGCGTGCATGCTAACCTCTGCGCTACGGTGGCCTCGAGATAGTTCGATAGTTAACGTGCATTTGCCAGACGTACGAACGGACATGCAGCAGTGCGGACTTGGCTAGATTGACTTAAAATGTCAAGACGATCAAGAATAAATATACTTTATGGGGTTTTAGGCCAAAATTCCTAGGTGTGGCGTAAAAAATATATCCTCATCCAATGGCAAAGGATATACAAATATTCACTTGGAAAAGCAGATCCCAAGTTAACATATGAATGAATTTATTGCAAAAATACACCGCTATTGCAAAAAAAATCTAGACTTTCGACCCCTAAGCGATTAACAACTTTGCGAAGAATTGTCACTAAGCGGCACGCCGAACAACACGCATCAATATGAAAGAAGACTTCCTACCGTAAAATTATGTAAGAGCGAAAAACAAGCCGATTACTGGCATATGTGTATGTCCATAGTGGCATGGGGCGGATTAATATGTACGCCCTCTTTTGAACCCAATCTAACCTAAAGGCACTTAACCGCATCTACACTAATCACTCTTTATAGCATAGGGAAAAAACAAAATTAAAAATCATTATTTAACCAAAATTGCCTCCTTCCTTTTTTATTCCGATATCGCATTACTTTTGGATGAAAAATCGGATCGTAGCATATATTGCAGCATAAAACATTTCCCATACACAAAAGCTTGTTTTTCGAACATTTTCCAGCAAATAAAACTTTAAAAATCGAATCGTAAATGTGCTTTTGGCAGCCCGAACAAAAGTTGTAGGAGCGAAGTGACCAAATTTGAAAGCCCACTAATTGGCACCGGGCCTTCTAGGAACTCCAATTTTGCAAATAACCGTTTAAAATTTCTTGAAGACATCTTTTTTCATTCTATAATGGTAGACTTGTTGCCACAATTTTTTTCCCATCCCACTGTGATGGTTTTTTTTTTTTGAGATAGTTTTTCTAATAGTAAAGTTATTTATTAAGTTGTGATAACATATGACACATAGCTACATATCTGATCTACTATATATTTGCCCCGATTATAAGACGGTGCATTAAATAACACTAGGTTAGTGCATTTGTGCACCAGTGTTCCATTGATGTTCTCAAAGGAACAGCTCAACATATACACATACATACATCTGTATGTGGCCGTCCAAATCTCTGAGTGATTTGAGGTATGACAACAGTAGGGGAGAGGAGAATTTTTCGAATGTCTTTCACTTTTGTGATTTCTTCTAGTTTGTGCGGTTTGCCTGATGGCAAGGCTAGGGCCAAAGTAGATATGGTGCAGTCATGGCGTCATACTTTGAAACTGCCAGCTGGCCGGGAAACCATTTACATCTACAGGGGTGTGCATCTGACAACATTCTCGTTCATCTGAGAGACACGTTCTTCATACGAACTCACACCTCCAACCCATGCATTCAGCATTTTGAAATGACAAGCTCAGTCTTTGCCACTCGTGTAGGGGCCGTGTGTGACTGAGTGTGAGAGGATTGGTTTCCTCGTTGAAAAGCGGGCAAAACGTTGCCACATATTTCTGACAATGTCTTTGTATAATTTGACATATGCTCACACACATGTTACCATCATTCCATCACTTGACACATTGCGTTCAGATTAAATTTTTATGGCATCTTTGTAACGAATTTCCATTGTCCTCAGTGGCTCGGAGTTTTGCTACCTTACCAAGCTCAGGGGGGGTAAGAAAGCCGAAACTGACTAGGGATTCTGTCGCAATGCTGCTGAAGAAAAAAAAAAAAACAAACTTTCGGCGGGTTACAAAAACTTTTCATAGATTCATAGTTTTGTTGAATAAAAGCACAAAAGTCGGCTGACTGCGCAAGTGTGATCACGACAAAATTCTATAGAATTTGGCAGCTTGAGAAACCAAGATACACTCATTAAATATTAAATAGGCTTTAATGGTTGTTGTTGTTGTTGGCAGTCTGCAAACGATGCAGCTGTGCTATGCCACAAGATGGTCGGAAGTAACGAAGGCGTCTAAAGAAACCCAAGAAACAGAAACTTGTGACACTTTCCTTTTGCTGCCGCTGTTGCATCTTCAATGCGCTTTGTTCAACCATTTTTGTGGAATCCTGAACTTGTCACTACTCTCCCTTCATTCTGTGCCGTTACTTGTGGCAGGAATTGAAACAGCATTGCTGCAGCTGCTCTTCGGCGTGTGTGTTCGCCTATGGCAAGTGACAAATTGTTCAGCGTAATGGGTAATGTCACATTTTCTTCAGTTTCACCATTTTGTATTATTGTCCAGCGGCGGAGGGGAGTTTTCCTTACTCGCCCCAATTGGATGTGGCTTTGTTGCCATAACTGCGAAAAGGCAGCAGTCATTGATGCTGTGTTGGCCCATATGCCCCAGCGGCCCATGGTGGTAGTAGTAGTACTGCTGCATGCAATAAGCAACAATTGACAATAAAACTTCCGGCAAAACTTTCGACAAGCATTGCATTGTTGACAGCAAACCTCAAAGGATAATGGAGAAGAATTAGAATTACAAGAATTCCTTGGCACGGAATTCCATTTGTTTCTGTCATTCTTCTACAAAGCTTGGATAGAATAATAGTCGTTTAGGTCAGATGTACAAACGAACACTCTGGGGTGGCAGTGGGTGGAAATTTGCCCTCAAATATTTTCATAGACAAACCTACACTGTCCAAGCATATGATAAAGAGCTTGCCTTCAACCCCTTTTCAATTCTGTCATTTCCGGTTTCCACAAACAAGAAAATAATGCTCAAATTGTATGCTTCTAGCAAGTTTGTGGTTGATGAGCGTTCCGCTTTTTTATATGTACCTCTGGTCTGTGACACCAAAAATATGGAAAACTGCAACGTCTTTTCTGTCTACCTACTGCAGACGAATTGGTTTATAACTTAATATTCAGACTTGACTTTTCATACCCTCCACCTTAGGCTTGGGGTTTCTTATCTGGTCAATTCGTCTGCAAAACCTCAAAGCATTGGTCTGCGAATCCTAAATGTTGTGTATGTTCTCGACCACCGTGACATTCTGATTCGATAATTCAATAGCGCACGAATGAAACTATCCACTTGTAATTTCCACAGAAACGTCGTTTTGATGTATTTCGTTGAGTATTAAAATGGTTTAAATCGGTTGTACTTGGATAGAGCTACCATATGCTTAAGGCACAATTTCCTTAATTTTCAAGCGCTTTCGCTGTAATTTGGTAGAAAATGTTAAGAAGTGCTACACAGACAGATCCACAAAAAGATTAAGCCCAATATGACCCGATCCCCGGTTTAAATTCTTGAGCCCTTTTAAGCCTCAATTCGCATCCTTTTTGGCTGTAATCTGATACGAGAATATCACTCAAGCTTTCCACCACTCACATCAAATGGCTCCTAGATAGGCACATAAATATGTATAGCTAAATAGAGCCAATATATAGCCCTATACAAACCGACTTGGCAATTTAATATCTTGATCCACTTCAAGCTTCATTCATTTCCCAATTTTAATTTGTCAAAGTAATTCTCTTAGGGGGTTCTCTTCGGATTTGGAGCGCACAACAAGCCGATTATTGACATAGGTGTCTGTCCATAGTGGTAGGTATTTTATGCACAACCTCGTGCAGGGCAGTCTCCACCGACCTGCCCTTGACATAGGCATGCTGTTTGTATTTGAGCAGTTCGCTGGATGTCATACTTTTTATAATGGTGTCCACAATACGTTCCATGGTTTTGAGTATAAAAGACGTAAGGCCTTTGGCCTGTAGGCCTTTGGCCTGTAGGCCTTTGGTGTCGCATAACTTGTCTTGCCGGGCTTGGGTATAAACACCCCCCTTGCCTCCTGCCAGGCTTTGGGAGTATATGAAAGTCCTAGGCACGCTGTGAAAATTTTGGACAGACGAGGCGGCAGCTAGTCTGCCTCTTTTTGTAGCAACGCCGGAAATATTCCATCAGGTCCGGGTGACTTAAATTGTTTGAAGCTCCACAAGGATTCCTTCACCATAAATTCAGTTATTATAAACCTTCGATCCACGTCATTATTCCAAGATTCCGGTGTCTCCGTGAGTCCCTTTATATCCTGTGGAAAATGGGTTTTCATCAAAATCCTCAACATGTCCTCCGTTGTCTCTGCTCTCACTCCCATGTAGTCTACTAAAGTTTCAGTTTGACATGGGTTTTTAGGAGAAACTTTTTTATCTTGGCGGCGTCATTAACACTGTCGACCTGTTCGCAGAAAAGCTTCCATGATGTTATTGTATTCCTTGAGCCGTGTGTAATACACGTCCCAATAAACTTCCGCCTTTTTACGACGTGCTCTGTTAAAAAGTCTGCAGACCTCTTTCCTAATATTGCGAATCTCCCCGGTCATCCAGGGTTTTTCTTGGGCTGATTTCCGTTCCCGAAGAGGACAACTATCTTCGAAGGACCCCACCAATGCAGTCGTAAAGCTGTTCACATTTTTGCAAATGGGGGTATACTAATTTAGTCATTCTGTTTGTAACTCCTCGAAATATTCGTCTCAGGCCCCATATATATTACATATATTCTTGATCGTCATGTCATTTTATGTCGATCTAGACATGTCCGTCCGTCTGTCTGTCGAAAGCACTCTAACTTTCGAAGGAGTAAAGCTAACCGCTTGAAATTTTGCACAAATACTTCTTAAAGGTGTAAGTCAGTTGGGATTCTAAATGGGTCATATCGGTTAATGTTTTGATATAGCTGCCATATAAACCGATCTTGGATCTTGACTTCTTGAGTCACTACAGGACACTATTTTTATCCGATTTGGCTGAAATTTAGCATGAGGTGTTTTCAGTTTATATGACACAGCTGTCATATAAACTGATCTGTGCTCTTAACTTATTGAGCCTCTAGAGGGCGCAAATCCTATCCGGTTCAACAACTGTGCCAAGTATGGTTCAAATCGGTCTATAACCCTATATAGCTGCCGATGTGAGATATTGCCTTCTTGAGTCTCTATAGGCCGCAATTATTAACTGATTTGGGTGAAATTTTGTACAGCGGCTACCCCATGACCTTAAATATGAGTGACAAATATGATCTGAATCGGTCTATAGCCTAATATAGCTCCCCTATAAAACGATCTCCCTAGTTTCCTTTATGAGCCCCTAAACGGCGCAATTCTAGTTGGATTTGGTTGAAATTTTACACAATAACTATGGTCTCTACCAATCATTCTATTATTGTCCGAATCGGCTCATAACTTGGTATAGTTTCAATAGCATAGCAATTTTTATACCCTCCACCATAAGATGTTTGTAACTACTCGAAATATTCGTCTGAGACCCCATAAAGTATATATATTCTTGATCGTCGTGACATTTTATGTCGATCTAGCCATGTCCGTCCGTCTGTCGGTCCGTCCGTCTGTCGGTCCGTCCGTCTGTCGGTCCGTCCGTCCGTCCGTCTGTCTGTCGAAAGCACGCTAACTTCCGAAGGAGTAAAGCTAGCCGCTTGAAATTTTGCACAAATACTTCTTATTAGTGTAGGTCGGTTGGTATTGTAAATGGGCGATATCGGTCCATGTTTTGATATAGCTGCCATATAAACCGATCTTGGGTCTTGACTTCTTGAGCCTCTAGAGTGCGCAATTCTTATCCGATTGGAATGAAATTTTGCACGATGTGTTTTGTTACGATATCCAACAACTGTGTCAAGTATGGTTCAAATCGGTTCATAACCTGATATAGCTGCCATATGAACCGATCTTGGGTCTTGACTTCTTGAGCCTTTAGAGGGCGCAATTCTTATCCGATTGGAATGGAATTTCGCACGACGTGTTTAGTTATGATACCCAACAACTGTGCCAAGTATGGTTTAAATCGGTTCATAACCTGATATAGCTGCCATATAAACCGATCTTGGGTCTTGACTTCTTGAGCTTCTAGAGGGCACAATTCTTATCCGATTTTAATGAATTTTTGCACGAAGTATTTCGTTATGATATCCAATAACTGTGCCAAGTATGGTTGAAATCGGTCCATAACCTGATATAGCTGTCATATAAACAGATCTGGAGATTTGACTTCTTGAGCTTCTAGAGGGCGCAATTCCTATCCGATTTGGCTGAATTTTTGCATGACGTATTTTATTTTTACTTTCAACAACTGTGTCAAATAAGGTTCAAATCGGTTCATAACCTGATATAGCTGCCATATAAACCGATCTGGGATCTTGACTTCTTGACCCCTAGAGGTCGCAATTATTATCCGATATACCTGAAATTTTGTACGATGGATCTTCTCGTGACCATCAATAAACGTGTTTATTATGGTCCGAACCGGACCATACCTTGATATCGTTTTAATAGCAGAGCAACTCTTTTCTTATATCCTTTTTTGCCTAAGAAGAGATGCCGGGAAAAGAAGTCCACAAATGCGATCCATGGTGGAGGGTATATAAGATTCGGCCCGGCCGAACTTAGCACGCTTTTACTTGTTTTCTTTTATTCTTTCCTATCCTTTGTTTGCCTAATAAGAGACACTGGTAAAAGAACTCGACAAATGCGATCCATGGTGGAGGGTATATAAAATACGGCCCGGCCGAACTTAGCACGCTTTTTTTTGTGTAATATTTTTGTTTGCCCAGCAACCGAGAAAAAATCAAGTATTTGCTTGTTTTAGTAACTTACGAAATGTATTTGCACAACTACAATACGAAAAGATTTTATAGTAGATTTTATTCCGAATTTTCTACTTAAAAACATTTATTTAAGCCCGCTTCCGCCTACAAAACGTGGAATTTCTTTTTTTATCGCATCTTTTCAGTTATATTAACAAACAGTTCAAAAAATTTTGCAATTTTGTTTGGAGGATTCATAACCAATTGTGATTTTATTTGCAAATTCCTTTTTAAATAAAAATATTTTAACCCAGCATCTGCGAAAAAAAAATTAAATTTTGTGTTTTGCATGCCTTCTAGTACGCAATCTTAAACAAAGTATAGAAAGTTTATCAATAAAAGCTACCACCTAAATAACCCCGCGTTTTCCTGGCTTTGCCCCCTGGATTCTTAGCAACTACAATTTTCCACAAAAAATTGGAATGTTTTTATCCATTTCCCACTTAGGTTAGGTTAGGTTTAAGTGGCAGTCTACCTTCAGACTCACTTAGACGTTTTCGTCCATTGTGATATCACAGGAACAGTAGAAGGAAGATTTCACAGATACAGGAGGATTTTGAGAATTTTTTGATTTCGAAACACAGAGAGTGATTTTCATTCCTACTATTTGTCTGCTCAATGATAAGGGGATAACCAAATCCGAACAGCGCGCCGCAGTGCGACATCCCTTTGGGGAGAAGTTATACAAAATGTCGCCCACATTAGAAGGGGAAAATGTTTGCTGATGATCTCGCCAGTATTCGAACCCAAGCGTTCAGCGTCATAGGCGTATATGCTAATCTGCGCTGCGATGTCCCTGGAGGATGGTCCCCCTATTTGTCTAGTGTTTAATATTCTTCATTGTCACTACAAAAACTGAATTTTCGATTGAAAACTAATTGCAGAGATATTCTGTTGACCGCAGATGACATTTTGCTAAATTGCATAAACAGCGTGAATAGGTAAATTTAAGCAAACAATTATTTATTTAAAGGCCGCATGCCACATGCCACATACACCCGCGTATCACATGCCATTTTCATCACAAACACCCATCCTGCTGCTAAAATTATTTATTGTTTTCAAAATTAGCCATATCAAATATTTTATACATTTGCGATTTATAAACGAATTCGTTTTCGGCTTCAACAACGGCGGATTAGTGCAGGACAGCGCAGCTGGAGAATAAATCAAAAACACAAATGACCAATTAATAAATTATTAAAATGTCCAGATAGAAAATGAAATTTAATTTTCTAATGACACCAGAGAAACCCCGATTAAATGACACATAGCACATCATTTGATCCCCGGCTATTTTATGTACCATGTGCAACCACAACATAAACCGAATGAGGACCTCTCTCTCTCTCTCTCTCTCCACCCCAACCATATAGAGCGCATACACATGCTGGCACATAATGGAATTCGATGTTGGTCGGGTGTTGGGTGTACGGAAAATGGAAAAGCTCCAAATGCAAAATGTGTCAAATGGGGCACAGATGCACCCTATTACAATTTAATAACATTTCAGGTCATAATAGTACGTATGGCAACCGCAACATATTTAAAACGCAACCGCTTTTATGCACTCACATATTAACCCATTTAACCGCAACATAATTTCAACGATTGGCATGTAGTCCACCGATAGTATCGCCATCACTCCATACAAAAAATACACCCCACATTCTATAGACACACACCCATCCTAACATAGATAATACAACAAATTAAATGATTGACTTTCTCTAAAAGAGTGCATGGGTTTATTTAAAAAAAGTTTGCCAATTCGCTATTCGAAACTGGAGTTATTTGTCAGGCATCACATGCTATGATCCGGTTAAGGATATGGGCCAAAAGCCACATGACAATAAATTGTCTATCGTCCACCTATACGAATCCACTCCACTTACCACCAAACCCCAGAGCATAATTTAATCTGCAATGTTTAACACATCCCATATGGAAGGTAGACTGAAACGAAAATTAATCAAATCATGGTGTGACTTTTATGGGTGACTTTCAAACTCGGTCACAATTTCTCTCCCGCAAGAAAGGAGCACGCACAAAAGGGAGCCTGAAGGATAGCAAGACCCTTTCGTAGCAGGTCCTTTGTAATTCCTCGTCAGGCTGATTTGACTCTGCACGGAACGGAGAGCATTCCATCCTCCATGACCACAAATGAGCATAATTTCAAAGCATTTGCCTTTCACTTTCAAATCCAAAAAGTCCAACCCCTAATGATGCTGATGTGACGCAAGGGAAACCTAAACGAAGAAAAAAGGAAACTTTTAATTGTTCCAAACGAGGGACTGATAGTAATGAAAAAATCATCTGGAGCAACAAGATACAAAGGTAAAGGGGAGTCATGCACTGCAAAATGGTTCGCAACACAAAAAAAACTGTGTTTTGGTAAATTGCATAGTTCACCACACAATGTTTAATGATGGGACATTAAATATTACGACTTGCAAAAAGAGGATCTATATGCAAATACTAGTACACAGATATGAATAACATGTACACAGATGCAGAAATGTAAATACTTTGTCTAAATTGTGCCAGAAAATGATTCAAAGTTGATCAACTACTACTTTAGAATGAACTAGCTCATGGTTCGGAGGCCGCCGTAACGACGAGGTTAGCATGTCCGCCTTTGGCGCTGAACGCCTGGAATCGAATCCTGACAAGACCATTAGAAAAAAAATTTCCACGTTGGTTTCCCCTCCTAATGCTGGCAATATTTGTGAGGCACTATGCCATGGAAAAACTCGATTATAAAAAGGAGGCCCCTTACCACTTAAACTTGAGTCGGACTGCTCTCATTGATATGTGAGAAATTTACCCTTGTTCCTTAGTGGAATGTTCGTGTGCAAAAATTGCATTTGCATGGTTCATGGTATACAGATACTCTCCTGTAGTGCAGATTGGATAATGCACATTTTATCATGGATTTTTATTTGGGTGTTTTGCACATTCATGGGTACTTTTGAAAACAGATGAGGTAGTACTTGGAGTGTTTGCGAAAAAGATCCTTGGTAAAATACAAGGACCTGTTTGCTTTAATATAGGCGTTAGCATAGGTAAGCGTATTGAAATATTGCGGTTGCGTGGGCTAGATCATGTTGTCATAATGAATGAAGAAGCTCCAGCTAAAAAGATTTTTGAAGCTTATCATAAGGACACATGCAAGGGGAAGGGGAAGACCAAAACTCTGATGGGAAATCAAGTGGATAAAGACTTTTAGCAGAGCAAAAATACAATAGGTTTTTTCAGTTGAACGATTGGAAATAACAATGAAGAAAACATTTACAAAGCCGCATTTTAATTTCTGAGCCATATATCCTCCTGTATCGTAGCAGAAGCGCCATATATTTAGCTTTCGTTGTAAAATGAGCAATAATTGGTTGATGTTTTGAACTCTAGGACACCCGTCCGGTTTGTAAAATAAAAATATATCCAGTTACCGATCCCTTTCTTCAATACCATTCGCCTAGTCTGAATCAGAATATGCGATTAATTTTCCATTTTCGACTTCAGAAAATTTAATGTTTGCGCAATTTTCCATGTTAAACCATGCTTACGTTCTGTCGACATACTCTTCTTGGTCCAAATATATGTCCCCGCCATCGATTTGTATACGTAGACCAAGGCACTGCTTTGCCCTTCCAAAAAACTCCAATTTGAATTGCGACATTAATCCGGAGATGAGTGTTTCACGATAAGAATTTCCATTGCCAAACGTAGTAAGTATTCCATTTTTATATATATGAATACACGGTTCCACTTTTGAGTGTATAAGTCCAGATTTTTTCAAGCCTAATCCAGTTTGTTATACCAAACCAAACTTGACTGTTTTAATCCAAATACAGGTTTGTTGAGCTTCAAAAACTGTCCCTGTTACCCAATTTTGTTATAACAACATTCGCTCCAGATGGTTTCTCGACATATGTCCATGTGTTATTCTCTCTAAATGATCCAAGCTCAAACTCAATTATATCAATCCACCTTTCTTTTTCACTGCTTTGGCTAGTGGTGGAGACGTCATTGATGCCAGAATAATACAACGAACTTACGTGGAAAATTACATCTCAACATACAAAAACTTCTCTTCATTCTGGGCTACAAACCTCAAAACCTTACAAAGTTGTACTGTATCCCAAAAAAATTCACTCTTCGGACTTGGCATCCAACTTTCATGTTTTCTTTTTTTTTGTTTTGAGATATCTATTGGCAAAATGGCTAGGTCAAATATCAAAGTGGTATGAAATATACATATAATCTTTTTCTACCCTCCAATATCGGATGGGGGTATACTAATTTCGTCATTCTGTTTGAATCTCCTGGAAATATTCGACTAAGACCCCAAAAAGTAGTTCGTCGTGACATTTTAAGTCAATTCAGCCATGTCCGTCCGTCTGTCTGTGGAAAGCACACTTACTTTCGAAGAAGTAAAGCCAGCCGTGTAGGTCGGTTGTACAATCCCAACCCAAAATGGGCTATATCGGTCCATGTTTTAGTATAGCTGCCATAAAAACCTATCTCGGGTCTTGACTTCTTGAGCCTCTAGAAGGCACAATTCTCATCCGATTTGGCTGAAATTTTGCATGAGGTGTTTTATTATGACTTCCAATAACTGTGCTGAGTATGGTTGAAATCGGTCCATAACCAAATATAGCTGCCATATAAACCGATCTGGAGTCTAGACTTCTTGAGCCACTAGAGGGCACTATTCCTATCCGATTTGGCTGAAATTTTGCATGAGGTGTTTTATTATGACTTCTAACAACTGTGCAGAGTATGGTTGAAATCAGTTCATAACCTGCGACAATAGCTGCCATATAAACCGATCCATCCGAACCATAAAAACCGGGTCTTGACTTCTTGAGCCACTAGATGGCACAATTCTCATCCGAATTTTGCACGAGGTGTTTTATTGCGACTTATTGCGGTCCATAACCTGATATAGCTGCCATATAAACCGATCGGGGGCTTCGATTTCCTAAGCCTCAAGAGGGCGTAATTATTATCCGATTTGGCTGACATTTTGTACAACGGCTCCTCCCACGTATCCTTCCTCCAACATACGTATAAAATATGGTCTGAATTGGTATTTAGACTGATACAGCTCCCATATAAACCGATCTCCCTACTTTACAACCTTGAGCCCCTAAAAGACAAAATTCAATTCGATTTGCCTGAAATTTTACACATAGACTTCTACCGTGGTCTCCAACATTCAATTCAATTAGCACAATTCTTTTCTTTTATCCTTTTTTTTTGGCTAAAAAGAGATAGCGGGAAAAAACTCGACAAGTGCGATCCATCGTGAAGGGTATATAAGATTCGGCCCGGGCGAACTTAGCACGCTTTTACTTGTTGTGTCTGTGATTTTAACTTATATTTGTAAAGGCAATGTTTTGAGCCACTTCTAAACTTCGTATGCACTATGTAATATAAATTTTAATTTTGATTAGCCAGACGTCGTTTGTTAAAGACAGACATTTTTCGTGAGTGTATAGAATTGCCATGCCGTACTTGCTTTATTTAGATGTACACATTGCAATTTTTCTCGCATTTTTGCTTCTTAGTGGTTGACAATCTAACTGGCATCTGCTTTTGTCCTTCACAGCTTATGTTACTAGCACTAAAATAAAACACCACTATTATTGGCACATTACAAAATTCGCAATTTGCTCAATATACACTCTGGCAGGCTTACCTGTACCTTTCGCCAATTATCTGTGAGTGTGTGTGAGTGTGACATTCAAAATTGATGGAATATCGTACTTCCGTTAATTATATCTGACCACGTTTCTGTGAGACATGGTTTTAAACACACGTGTACACATTTGCATTTGCACAAAACACACACTCGCATATCCATGCATTTATGAGATGTGGCATGCCACTTCCATCCACTTTGCTGGCGCTGCCACAAATTTGTGGTCGGTTGTGTTCTGTGTTCTGTTCTGCTTTGTTCACTGCTTGATCGATTTTTTCCTCGTCACAGACGGAAAGAAAGTCACCAGGTTTGTGTTGTGTCACGTAACGCATAAAAACCAGTTTTCCCTGTTGATTCCTATGAGTATGGCTTGTTACACCACCATCACGACGGGTGCCCAACAAAAGGCAGCCACATCAAAAGCGACAGTGGTGGCAACGATGACGATGTTGACAGTGCTGATGAGGAGGACATTGATGATGAATATTATTAGAGGCAGCAGTCGCAAAAGGCCCCATTGACCAAGACATGAGCGATATATGAAAAGAGGGACCAATGACAAGCCATCATCGAAGCAATCAAAGAGACATTATTACTTACAAATGACGGATATCGGTATCTCAGACAAAAGTACGATTGTGTGACGGGTCGCCCGTCGAACGTCTGTTTCCCTTCTGTCTTGTACCAATCGCTTCCTTACAGCCACAAATCGAAATGAGTTCCCTTTAAGTTTAAGGTTTGAGTACGTACGACTCAAACGACCAGGAGAACGACTTTGGCAGTTACATGAAGCAAATGGCTCTTTAGTTAGTTTGGTGTTGACTTTCAGTATCTTAATAGCCAGGCACAACTAAGGTGCCACAAGACAGCAACAAAAATCAATTGAACGCCATATTACGCCCCCTAACACAAGGGGATGCTCCAAGCAGCCGAAGAAACACATTGAACCACACTCATATTCACGTTCAGTGTTCGATTTAAGTGCGGCCCCTGATTCAATTCCCCAGCTACAAATCTGTCGTTTATCTCCAACGTACCGCAACCCCCACCTCTATCCACCTAACAGTTGGGAACCGATAGCTACTTCGCTTTAATTTTTTGTGGGCCGTTTTATGTCATTTTAAAATGGTCTGTTTAATGTACAATGCTCTTCAAGCGGCATCGTAAACTTAAAAACGATTACACTCTCGTGTACAAGTATTTGGCAAATAAAACAAAATTGAAATGTTTTCAATGTGGCCAACGGCAGCGGGGGGAGGCCAACAACAGCATCAGCAAATAACTGCCGGAATATTGGTCTGCCACAATTTTTTACGACAGCAAAAGCAAAATAACAACGTCATGAGAGGTTTGAGTGGTGTCGATATCGCCAATGCCATCTTTGTTCCTAGTTATTTTTCTTTCGTTCCTGTCGAACGCCTCTCAAATGCAAAGTGAAATAAATTTCCAATAAACTACAGAGACCATAGTTGCTGGCAAGATGGTCTCATAAAGTTCAAAATTAATAAAATATACACAAGTTCTTAGGACAGAGAAACGTAAAATTGTCACATTTTCCACATACTGGCCAATTATGACCGACGGTAATGCGGAGAAATATATATAGGTGTCATCAGCTACAAATAAACCCACTAGGCTTCACACATAAAGAGTCAACGCAGATTTTTTCCCATCAATAAAGGAAATGATTGTCAGCCTTCAATGTCTTGAGAAGAGTTCACTTAACTATATAGACCATATTTTGTATGAATATTAAAGTGGTAAGTCGAAGTTTTGGCTATGTTGATGCGCTTTGTTATCTCTCAAATAACTTTGCGTTCGCCCTATATTAACATGTTCGCTACTAAAGCTCTTTTTGGCGGAATTTTGGAGGTGGGTGGGACCAATCAAAAATTTGACTCCGAATATGAGAATCCTTTTCTTTTTCTACTCCCAAATATCTGTGCCTCGATATGAGATTTTGAACTTTTGGAAGCCGCCATTGTCATTGTTGTTCTGTTACGACTTCCAACAACCATTCCAAGACGATTCAAAACGTCTGGGATGAAATCATTCGTTGCTAGAAATACGAAATAAGTTCTAATTCTTATTGTTGAACCATCCAGATCGCTTTTTAAAGCCCAAAAACTAGCGAATGTTCGCATCCGCTAAATTCGACAATTTCCAACGACATGAGAACCTAAAGTGGAACTCCTACCGACTGCCAGTGTGTGTCCCAACACAGCAGATGTTCCACAGTATCTTCTTCCTCGACGTCCTCATAGCTTCTGCAGGCGTCGTTACTTGCAACATTCAGTCTGCCAACATGTTTTCCGATCAGACAGGTCATTATGACAGGTCCGTCATGACAGGTCACTGTGTCATGACGGACACAAAGACTAAGACGATTGTTCTAGCCAGCGAAGCGGTAAACCTCTTCAAGTCTAGACTGCGCCAAATAATTTTGAAATGTTCACAACCACCACTTTGTGACCTTTCATCACCCGTTACCATACGGGCCTGATCCTGAAGATTCAGCTTAGATGTCGCTAGAGTAGTTCCGTGTAAGGTAGTTCCTGCTCGGGTAAGCTCGTCTGCTCTATCTCTGTGCCACGGCACCCAGAACAGGTGAATTTCGAACTGTTCAGCCATCTCGTTGAGAGATCTGCGCAGTCGAGGGCGGTTCTGGAATTTAGAGATACGGGATTTGATAGATTGCCAGGCTGTTGGGAAGATAATTATGACAATCGTAGTTATTACATAATATGTTAGCCATTCCGCCACTTCTTTAATTGCAAGAATCTTCGCTTGATACACACTACTGTGGTCGGGTAAGTTCTTCAGAGAGCTAGCCTAAAAGTCTATTACCAAGGATATTGTAGTTCTAATCGGTTCTAACATGAATATTGGTACAGTACTTTTTTATCAAAAAGCGGCTCAAGCAATGTTCTATCCACATTGCCTCTATCCGTAGCTGGCACATGACCAAAGAGAAAGCTCCCTTACCCTCACGGCAGTGGTCACAGCAATTTGTCTAGTCACAATGTCCAAAGGCATTAGGTACGGCATTACATTCAGATGGTGTCGCCCTCAATGTGACTGTGATTCACAAACAAGCCATCCTTTGGGTCCTGTTATGTATTCAACAGTAGGTGGAATTTTGAAGCCCCGTCCATACTTCTTCCTGAAGAACGTCACTAAGAGTGCTGAGAAAATTTCCTCCAACCGCAACAGTCATGTCATTCGCGACCACTTTTACACCCTTTGCTTCCAAAGGCAATAATAAAAAGTGATTTTTTAAGAGACATAGGAAAGTTTTTCAAAAAATAAAAAACTCAGAAAAATACATGAAATGTTTATTTGAATAGATAGTACGTTCCATATAATTGAATATTTGAAGATTATTTCATGCAAATGTTTACCGTGACCGTCCAATTTTGGCATACTCTTTCCAACATTTCGACCGGTATCTCACGAATAAATGGTTCAATGTTGTCTTCCAATGCGTCAATTGAATCGGACTTGTCTGTATAGACACGAGCTTTATCATAGCCCCACAAAAAATAGTCTTAAAGCGTTAAATCGTATGATCTAGGCGGCCAATTGACCGGTCCCGAATGTGATATAAAATGTTCGCCGAACTCGCCTTTCAATAAGTCCACTGTTGCGCATGCTGTGTGGCATGTGGCAGCGTCTTGTTGAAACCACATGTCATACAAGTCAAGCTCTAGCGTTTTGGGCAAAAGTTACACTATGATTCGCATCATCTTTGAAGAAGTACGGTCCAATGATGGCACCAGCCCATAAACTGCACCAAACTGTGTCTTTTTCTGGTTGCGTTGGTAGCTCTTACAATGCTACTGGCTGATCTTCACTTTAAGATCGTCAATTCTGCTTATTTACGTACCCATTGAGCCAAAAATGTGCTTCATCCATAAAATGGAAGAAAATCGCCATGAACTTTCTTCACAGAGCAAGCTTTTTGATAATGAAATTAAATAATTTGCAAGCGTTGTTCGTTTGTAAGACTACTCATGGTTAAATTATAGACTAAACTGAAGGTGTTTGATAGTGAAGCTTAAAACGAAAGTGCGGGTGCTGTTTAAACCAGTATTTTCAGAGAGATAATAGCTAAAAAATCACCCTGTTCCTTAGTGGAATGTTAATGGCAAAATTTGCAATTTGTTGATGCGTAGGCAATCCAGCTCCTTCATGATTGCCGTAGGTTTCATATTTTTGAAAGCACATTCAATATCAAAAAAGGTCACCTTCAATGTCCATTGTATATTCCTTGTGAGAGACTAGGACGACTACGCTGTGTACTTGCTTCTACCATGTGCATGCCGATGCCGAGACAGGCGATCTCAAGGGATCTTTGTTCTAAGATATGTTTCTATCCTCTCAAAAGTCTTCAGGAAAAAGCATGACAAACTAAAAGGTCGAAAATCTTTAGCCTTCGTGTGGTAAGATTTCCCTTCTTTTGGAATAAAACTGAACTCCATTCCCCTCTATCCAACAGGTACATACGACAAGCGGATTATATCTGTCTAAGCCAAAGAGTCAACTTGTCGGGCACAGCTTGTTATTCAACAGGGCCTGACGACTGAAAAGAGTCAAACTTTTTACCGCCCGAAGGATTTTCGACTTAGGCACAATTTCCCCCAATAACCTGCGACGAAAGCATATCAGTGACAACCTCTTCTGGCTCCATCTTCTGGTTATTGGTTGGAGAGTGTCCCTCTAAATGTGAATCAACGAGTAGTTCAAGTGCTTCCACACTAGACATTGTCCACATATTCTGTGACTTGAGAATATATCCCACCTTTATAGGTTTCAAATCTATGATCTTTCTTAGCATAGAGGCCTCAGATAAATCCTCTACGGAGCTGCAGAATTGCACCCGGGATTTGTTCTGAGCCTTTCTCAGCTCGCTCTTGTATTTTCTTAACTCAGGTTTGTCGACGTCCCAATCACGCAGTGACCTTGTGGCTTTGCCCTATTCAAGAGTTTTTTGCAGTCCTTCCTCAGGCCAGCCAATTCTGGGGTCCATGGCGGTCGCTGTTTGCCCCTTGGCTTGACAATAGGACTTGCTGACACAAGCGAGACATTCAGCGCCTTTGTGATTCGCTTAACCATTATGTCTATGTCCTCCGTAGTTTCCACTTCCTTCTCTGGTCTAGAAGAGATAGTCATGCAGAATGCGTTCCGAAATTAATCATAATACGCCTTTCTTCTGATAAGCCGAGGGCCCATTTCTGCAGTATGTTTTCCAAGGCTGAAACTAATATAACGATGATCGGAGAACTGAAAGCTTGAAGGTGTCAAATTTGAATCATGTGCCATATATAGGGAACCCAGCCCAGTAATGAGATTTATTAACTTCAAGGCTTGCTCGTACAGAACTTTAGCGATGGAAGAAGGGAAACATTAAGACTATTTGCAAGAAAATGGGCTCTGTGTCTCCCATTTCCAGTTCCTTGAGTAGTTGAAATCCAGGAATACTTTGTCCACGAGCCATTCCTCCACATACCCAAGATTCCTGGATAAGAACCACGTCAAATCCTCCTGATATCAGAAGGAGCTGTAGTGCCGCAGAAGGGTCTGTATCACCAGACCATTGTCAGGATTCAGAGTTTCCACAGCTTTTGCGTTAGCCTTGTTTTCTAAGTCCGACAGGAGTTCATCCTCAAAAGAGTCGTTGATATTATCATGATGAGTTTCCCACACATCCAAGGCAGGAAAACAGTGGAACCACAACTAGCGCCAACGAGGAAGCAATTTGAGTCGCTAAAGGATCGAGGGGCCTTTGATAACGAACTTCAGAATCTAGTTACTGGGCTCAGAACTAGGGAAGCGACCTATAAAGTGACTTTTTCCCCAAAACTCGTCATTTCGTATGCAACACCTCGAAGTATTCTTAGAGCCACATCCATCCGTTCGTTCAACAGGTAGGCGAAATAACAATACCGTTGGAACGAATGAGGCTTTTCGCATGCAATATTGCATAGATACTTCTTATTGTGGGTCGTTTGCTGTCCAATATTGGCCATATTGGGTAGATTGATTTTAATTTATACAAAAAAATTTAAACTGCACATCAAAATTGTTTCGACTACGTATCTTTTTAAGGTGATTAATAAGTTAAAATTTTTCGGAACAGGACTTTTAAAATATTTGAAAACTGAGCTTTTTCAAAAACTTATTCAAGTTTTTAATATTTTTAAATATTCATTGCAGGATATACAGGATAAATATGGAAAAACTGAAAACTAAAATGTTCACTAAAATAATTAAACAATCAGTGTTCTGTGATACAAGTTTCACTGAAATTTTTTCAAACATAAAATTTTAATGAAATTTTTTCAAAAGTTTTCTTAAGACAAACTTTTAATTAAATTTTTAAATAGAATTTTTCAATCAAATGCTTTCTTTTTGTGTTTAGAATTAAAATTCTAAACACAAAATTTCGAGGACACTGCTAAAGGCAATATTTCTAAAACAGTTATATTAAAGTCAAAATTTTATTGATATTTCCCCAACTTTTTTCTAAAGGAAAACTTTCAATAGGATTATTTCTAAAGACAAAATTCGATGAAATTTCCTCAAAAGACAAAATTTTGAATTTTTTCTAAAAATAAAATTTCAACTAAATGTTTCTAAAGACATATATTAGCTAAATTTGTTTTAACGAGCTATAATTTCAATGAACAAAATGTCGAATAAATTTTTGCTAGTGACTAAATTTTCATGAATTTCTTTTTGTTAATATATTTTTTTCAAGTTCTTTGCCTGTTAGGGCGAGATCATCAAATTTTACAATTTTTGTTTGTTTCTCTTTCGAGACGAGCTGAATTATCGGAGATGCATATGGAAAAGGAATCCCAAAGATAGCAACACACACCAATCGTATTAATAGCGAAAACGCATCTTTGATTCAATTACCATATTAAGAGTAGTAGTACGGAAGAAGTGTAATTTGACACAGATAGAATGTCTGTCATTAAACAAAAAAACATGCATTGGGAAAAGTACTGCTAATAAGCAGAGTTGTCGAGCTTGGTTAATATGGTAATTGTATCATACAATAGAAGCGTTTTCGCTATGAATACGATTCAAATGCAACATACCAACGCACGGCCTTTGAAGCCATCACGAAAAGTCTTCTAACCAAAGACGAAATGCGTCCCATAGTGGTTGGTGTGTGTTGCTATCTTTGGCTTTCCTTTTTCATTTGCATCTCCTTTTTCATTTGCAGCTTGTCTCGAGAGAAACAAACAAAAATTGAAAAAAAAAAATTTTTTTTTTTGAAACATTTTTTCTACTTTGTCCAGAGTCGAGGTAATTTTTTCGACTCCGACCCCGCTGCCCTGGTTTAGATGTATATTAAACCTTTAAAAGAATGACAAACATTTCCAAAGAATATCTTCCTGTTATGGAGTCGGTTGTTAGGATTTATATGTCTAGTTGAACTCAACAAACAACGTATGAGTTATATGAACTTCGATTTACGTTGCAATTTTTTCGAACCAGTCACGATGTAAAACAAGGTATTACTATAATAGAATCAGAAAAATTGGTTCGAGACAAGTTCTTGTTATTTAATATTATGTCTGTAACTGGGAAAAATATGGCTATTCGAAAACTGTTCTTTGTTGCAAGAGAAATTTCAAATTTTTCAGCCCCATTTTTTTAGAGCATTTATCAACTTTGGATATAATACGGAGGCAACCGGAGGTCCGCCTATGACGCTGAAAGCTTGGGGCGAGAACAGAAAAACAGAAAAAATTATCAGTGGTGGTCTTCCCCTCCTCATGCTGGCGACATTTGTGAGGTACTGTACCGTTTGGTATGGCAGCCATGTAGAAACTTTTCCCCAAAGAGGCGTCGCACTGCGGTACGCCTTTTGGACCAGCCTATAAAAAAGACGTCCCTTTTCATTGAGCTTAAACTTGAATCGGACAGCACTCATTGATATGTGAGAAGTTTGCCCCTATCATTTGTCATCGAATAAGTTTTGAAAAAAATGCCAAAACTTCGTATGGGAGAATTTCAACTTGCAGTTAAAAGCAAGTTAAAATGCATTAGGTTTGGCCGGGCCGACCTTTGGATACCCACAACTTTTGATGTATATGTAAACCACCTTTCGTCATAATCCGGTGAAAAATGCATAATTTTTGCACCCATTGAGTGGTCTAATAAATACAAGACAATGTTCAATTTTGTAGAACAGAATATTGGTAATTTTGGCAGCTGGATTCAAAATAAGACCGATCTGAACAATTTAAATCGTCAGATCGGTCAATAAGGGGCTATATCAAGATATGGTCCGATATAGCCCATTTTCGGACTTAACCTGCTGATGGACAAAAAAAAAAGAATCTGTGCAAAGTTTCACCTCAATATCTCAATTTTTTAAGACTGTAGCGTGATTTAAACAGACAGACGGACGGACATGGCTAGATCGTCTTAGATTTTTACGACGATCAAGTATATCTATACATTATACGATCAAGAATATATATACGACCAAGAACATATAAATTTATTAAGAATATATATACGATCAAAAATATGTACAAACGTAATAACACAATGAATATACCCCCATCCTTCGGTGGTCCTCCAGTAAATGGGCATCTTGGGAGTAGGTGATGATCGCATCGTTTGCTCCCTGTTCTTTGGACTGCATTGACCTTCCTGTCACTGCACTGCCTGATGTCATCGTTTTAGGTTCTTTGCCTAGTCTAGTCTTCCGACTCTTTATAAAGTCGGTAATGGTTCCATCGTCGGGTCCCAGTTCGTTAAGCTATACTGGATTTCCATTCCCTGTACTGCCTGATGTTTCAATACTAGGATCTTTGCCTATCTTAGCCTTCCAAATCTTAAGTAAATGGTCTTCTTGGGAGTAGGTGATGGTACCATCATCGCCTCCCTCTTCGTTGGGTTGCATTGAGTCTCCTGTCCCTGCGGTGCCTAATGTTTCAATATTACGATCTTCACCTATCCCAGTATTCCGAATCTTTAATTCGGTGATGGGTACGTCGTCGGGTTCCTGTTTGTTAGGCTGTGTTGGGTCTCTCGCCACTACACTGCCTATAATTTTAGTATTAGGATCATTGCTTCTCCTAGTCTTCCCTAGTCTATTGAGAGATACCGTGATTGTTTCGTTGTCGGCTCCCTGTTTGTTGGACGATTTTGAGTCACCTGCCACTGCTCGGCCTGATGTCGCAGAAGAAAATTTTTGCCTATCCTAGTCTTCCGAATCTTGAAAAATACAGTTTTGCTCCCGTAGTGCGCCATGCTGTTAGTCTTAACCAAACTTGTCACCGAGACTTGATCAATGCCAACTACAAAGAGAGTTCCTTCCTCCTTCTCCTCCCTGTGGAAGATCACCCACTTTTCTGCGACCAAACCTTCGTTTTGCTTGCCCTAGAATCCCAACATGCGTTCCGTCGCAAATTTACTGCCCTTTCCCTTGATGAAGAACGTAACCTTTGTGAGCTGGGGGATATCCATCTTTCTCACCAGGTCGAGCTTTGCGTCCTCCCAGAGCGTTAATACCTCTGACGAGCTGTTTGACGATATCAATACATTCCGCCGACGCAAAACGCAGCGTAGAGATGTCCCCTCTAAAATCGCAGCTCATCATTTGTATGGGTGGACCCTCTACAGAGTTCCACACATGTTCAAAAATCCGATCGTTAACCAGATCCTCCACTTGGGACCGATGATCTGGTGGAATCCTACCGGATGCACAGCCGACTCAGCTCTGTTGTGCTTCCTTGCCACTCTGGCGTAAGAGGGCGGCTCTTTCCCATTCTCAGCGACCATCTTCCCTTTCCGTGATGGCTGTGGCCTCCTTTGGAAGTCAGAGTCCTCCATGAAAACTTGAAAGCGGGGAGCTCTTTTTCTTCTTCAGTATTTTAGCAGTGTTATGCTCTTCGGGATATCTGATTCTTTTTCCAGCTTCCGTAGAAGTGCTTGGAATGTAAGTTTTATCCCCTCCAGCATCCTGCACTTTCGCCCGATTACGCTGCCGGTATATACTCCTCTGGATCTCCGGATCTCTTTCTCGGTCTGCTTGTGAGCTTAGCAAAGCCATCGCTTACTTCTACTGTCATCCCGATGCCCTCATCTCTCGATTCGACTGCGAGTCAGAAACACCACCTTTACTTAAAGGCTGGGGACGAACTGTGCATCTCTCTGGTTTATCCGTCTCTTCCTCTTTAATTAGTCTGACGACAAGTTGTGCGCTTGAAGCATTACTCTCGACTACAGGTGCCAAGGCACCACCACAGATGTTGAGTCTTTGGAGTCCATTTCTAGCCTACTCTAAAGGGCTTTAAATTTTTTTTCGTAATAGGTAGTACCTATTCCGAGATACGGATATATATTTATTTTTTTTTTTTTGAGGAGCGAAATAAAAACACGTCCGCTGCACTCAACGGCTACAATAGACATATGTACTTTACAGGGTAACAGATCACCATTAAGATGTGTTATAGACAATAACGATGTTTATATACACTCTATCCTACAGTGGTGGGTATAAAAATACGCGTCTTCACCCCTTTCCTTTTTTCTTCGATTTTTATACCCACCACCGAAGGATAGGGGTATATTCATTTTGTCATTCCGTTTGCAACTCATCGAAATATCCATTTCTGACCCTATAAAGTATATATATTCTTGATCAGCGTAAAAATCTAAGACGATCTAGACATGTCCGTCTGTCTGTCTGTTGAAATCACACTACAGTGTTCAAAAATAGAGATATTGAGCTGAAATTTTGCACAGTGTTTTTTTTTTGTCCATAAGCAGGATAAGTTCGAAGATGAGCTATATTGGACTATATCTTGATATAGCCCCCATATAGACCGATCCGCCGATTTAGGGTCTTTGGCCCATAAAAGCCACATTTATTATCCGATTTTGGACAGTGAGTTGTGTTAGGCCCTTCGACATTTTTCTTTAATTTGGGTTTGATCGGTTCAGATTTGGATATAGCTGTCATATAAACCGATTTCTCGATTTAATATTTTGGGCCCATAAAAGGCGCATTTATTGTCCGATGTCGCCGAAATTTGGGACAGTGAGTTAAGTTAAGCCCCTTGACATACTTTTGCAATATCGCACAGATCGGTCCAGATTTGGATATAGCTGCCATATAGACCCATATCTCGGTTTTAGGTTTTGGGACCATAAAAGGCGCATTTATTGTCCAATGACGCTGCAATTTGAGACAGTGAGATGAATCAGGCTCTTCGACGTCCTTCTTTAATTTGGCCCAGATCGGTCTAGAGTTGAATAATGTACCTGACATATAGGCCGATCTCTCGATTTAAAGCTTTGGGTCCATAAAATGCGCATTTATAATCCGATTTCACTGAAATTTGAAACAGTGACTTATGTTAGGCTTTTTTTATTTTTGGATATAGCTACTGTACTTAATAGTATTTGGTCCAAATCGGAACATATTTCGATATAACTGTTATAGGACAAAAAGTATGAAATTTTCACCGAATTTTGATGAAGGGTGGTTTACATATATACCCGAGGTGGTGGGTATCCAAAGATCGGCCCGGCCGAACTTAGCACGCTTTTACTTGTTAAAAGAATATTTTTTTCTTCGAGAATGCAAAATCAGTAGCCCTTGAGGTAGGTACTTCCCGTCTGAGTAATGTGAAATTGTTATTCTCTAACAAAAGACTAAAGGTTGCATTTTGTTATAAAGAGACGATAACTAAAAATTGGTTTTGTCAACTTCAAGACGTGAACCGTTTTTTAAGGGATATTACTGCGAAGGTCATGATGACCATTGATTGAATATCGATCAACTTTTAAACACACACATAATGCCTGTGGGCGAAGTGGGAACTGCAATATAACTCTGCGAAGGCGTATGGAACCCGTTAAATAAACAGGTGCAGGTTCGTGTTAATGATGACAACCACATTATCTTGCCATTGCAATAAAGCAATGCTGCTGCTATTGCTGTATTCGACACTAAACTACGACAACAATAGCAACAAAAACAAATACATGAACACCAACATACAAGTGTTTACACTTGCGTTATGATTTTTGCCGTTTGAGTCGACGATATTTACATTCACAAGAATTGTTGTTGTTGGTTTATGCCTGCTGAGCTGCTCGCTGCAGCTGCTGATGTTGACGCCATAATCTTTGGCTCTTTGATTGCCCCAACAGCGAACGAATGAATGCAGGGAATTATCTCACACGCACGCAAGCACACACACACACACACAGCTCTACATACATTCGTCGACGCTGTGAGAAATGTGGAAAATAATTATTTTAATGTACATGATGTTGGCTTTGGCAGGGCGATGACGTCGCGCAAAGAAAGGATGAATGAACCACAGACAATCGGACAGACATCACCGCCGACAACGAGCAGAGGGAATTCTCGCGGCAGTGGGAAGACAAATTAAAATTATGCATTATGCAAATGTTGCTTGCACACTTACCATGGCAGACGAATTGAAGATTTTTAATCCAATGCAGTGCTTGCCGCAGCTGCCAATGTTGCCGACGATGGTAGTTCTGATGTTCCTGTCGTTCATGCACAGGGCATTGCTGCTGTTGATAACAGTGTTCCTGATAGAGACGATGGTGGCAATGGTGACATGCGTTGCCAGGGGCAGCACAATCTGCGGCTCCCATGCCATTCGAGGCCACCGCTAGAGCCATTTGTTCAGGATCGTGTGTTTCCATAATGTTATGCCTTGGAAAATAGAGATAGTTTTTTGGATGCAGGAAAGATAGTTTGTTGTTATTTAAATCGATTGCAATGCGGTTAGGGAATAATATGTTTTATTTTACTAACGAGTTCAGCAGCAAGAGATTGACAGTAAGAGGAGAGTGCTAGGACGCTAGCTTAATATATAAGTTAAGGGGCTCAGTTTCCCGATAGTTCTTTGCTTTACCGATATTTTATTAAGTTATTGTTTTGCGTTTTCTGTTTCACTTTTTGGTTTCTGTTGCCTGTGGTCATTGGTATATGTACGTATGTATATTCGAACGCTAAGAGCGACATGCAAAAGTAATGATTTGCAATGATGAAAACATCATTTCCTGCTGCTCAGACACACACGCACACACGCAGGCTATCAAGCAACGTTGAGCTCAGTCCAAAAGGGGAGTGAGCTCCGCCAAAAGACGTTTTAATTCCGTTTCTGGGACAGTCGTAATCCTCCGCACGAAGCTGTTGTAAAAACAAACTTTGTTTTTGTTCCCTTCTTTGGTATTTTGGCTCGATTGATTGCCGGTCAGCTACTTGGCAAGACTTGTCTCGTCGTTGGTTGCTTGGTTATCTTTGGCCTGTCCTCACTGTTGTTACGTTGTTGTTTTAGGGAGGACAACAACGACAACAAAGCGAAATATAGTTAAAATTGAAATGTCGATGCTGTTGGCATTTTTGACATTTTATTAAGAATTCCTTTACGTTTTCGTTTTATTTTGAGCATTTGCATTAACGTTTGCACTGGTCGGGGAAGACCGTTTTAAGCAGCATCGAGCAGCATGGCGTGAGTCACAAAACAATGCCGAACCATAGTACTTGCTGGCACATCATCACGGTCAATGGACACAACAGCCACAGACTGGCGGCCGACAAAGGTTTTAGTTTCCTTTTCCGTAGGATTATTCGTGTTATTTGTGGATGATTTTATTTTTTATTGTTGACCATCATAAAAAAACGCCTTTTTATTGGCATTTCAATATGATGCTATTGTAGCAGAGCCTGTCGCTGTTGTCCTTGCTAAAGCGTAAATCCAATAGCCATCAAAATAAACGGATTTATCGACTACTCATGTGGGGGGGCGCCGATACAAAACACTCACGCACACACACACACACACAGTCGGCTCCCTGACACAATGTTTATGATGCGAATGAATGCCGTTCTTGTTGTACTCCTGGCGATGCGATGGTATTGCTCACGAGCATCGACATGCGGTGAGCATATGTTGGGCTAGCTGACTGCCTGTAATATCTGGGATTGTTAATGCTGGTAAGAATTTTGCTGTTGTTGTTGTTGCTTTTTGAACCCACTATTTGTCAGGAATGCTGCTTCATCAGCTTCTTTGGGTGGCTGCGTGCGTGTTTCTGGGTCCTTGTGTTGTGATTTAATGCTTACATCAGCTGAAACTATCCGAGTTGTGCTAATTAGGTCCCATAAAAGTGCCACAGCTATAAGCTAACCTAATAGAGGACATTACCCTTCCTTACACTTATGTTTCCGAGTGAACTTGTTATTGTTTGTTGGTGTTATCGAGTTTTGTTTATTATATTTTTTCTCCGATTCAAAGCTTAAAGGACTTGTTTTGGTTTTGAGCGTGTGCTTTACGATTCAGTTTTTATTATTTTGTTGATTGGCTTGTTTTCCCTTTCAATATTTTGTCAAGGTATAGCACCGCAAAAGAAATCACACACTTTTGCCAAATTACAAAGAACGATTTGCGATTTTTTTTTTGCTTTCACTTAATTCTTTCATTTGCACTTCCCTTTCGAAGTTGCTTTGCTCTTTACGCATTTACATCTTCTCACCAAAAATTCACAGGATAAACGCGACTATATACAACGACGACGACGAACACAAACACATAGACCGACGACGTTAGTAGCAAAGGAGACGCAACATCAAGTCAAGATTCGGAGAAGAAAACGTGAAAATTTACATAAAAAACCGCATCACTGGCGAATTTGTCGATAGTATGCACCACTACACATCCTGAGGCCGATATTGGCTACTATTTTCTTCTCAATTTTCCATAGTGACACAATGCAGCATCGTATGCGATGCCAATAGACTTATGGAGCAGTATTTTGGTTAGAATTTTTTTCTTCTTCTTCTTCTTGTATTATTAATAATTTTACACTTGTTTTCACTACGTTCTTTATCACGTTTCTTTTGCTCATTGGCTTTGAAAATTTTCCATGCCTGCTTTAGGAGAGCAGGAGGGGATTTGTTTGGAGGTGTGTGCAATAGTCGAAACTTTCCGAAAGAAGAACTCTTGAAATTTTGTTGTTTCTTTCCTCCACTTGGATATTAAAAAAGCAAAACGAAATGAATGCGCGTAGCTCAATGGAAATCGCCGTCAAGACCGATTCAGAGCTAAAACCGAACTAACGGCAATTTCCGCATAGGCATTCTCATGACTGCAGCGCAACAGCTAAACACAGAACACTTGCACGATGGTTGGCTCTCACAAAGCCACCAGCACTCTTGTACACACACACACAAGAGGCAAAGAACAACGTGTAAAACACACAATAAAATACTTAACAAGCCTCTGAAACGTTTGTGGAGGCTGTGAGGAGCACTGGCCAGCGGAGAACACTTTTTGCCTCAGCAGGCGAGATTGAGAGAAAAATGAGTGACGCATATGGGTCCAACAAGAGTAAGCCCCCTTTGAAGAGAGTAAGATGGAGTGTGAGAGAGCGTTAAATGTGGACATATAAAACACATGTGGGCCTTGCAACTCAACAAACAAGTTTCACTTTCGAAATTCGAATGGCCGATGTTCTCTGTTTACACTCTCTCACATATTCAGCCTCAAATACTAGCAGTGTTCGCTTACATTAACCTCTTCTCAATGGGGGTTGCACTGCGCAGTATCCAAAGGAAGCTGACTGCCTGTCAATAATTCAGCAGCCACATATCACAAGTGTGGGTATATAAACAAATATTAAAAAATAAGGATCTAAGGATCTAACAGCCGCACATTACAGCTCCCATTTACCAATGG
Source organism: Stomoxys calcitrans (assembly GCF_963082655.1). NCBI lineage: Eukaryota > Metazoa > Arthropoda > Insecta > Diptera > Muscidae > Stomoxys > Stomoxys calcitrans. The sequence goes on along the minus strand of NC_081556.1, from coordinate 60,026,143 downwards.
CAAGTTGGTTTCACGTCATATCCAGCTTCAGGCAAAAGCGTATCAAAAGGTGATGTCAAATCAGTTGAAAGTATTCCAGCATATTTTTCATCAGCATCTACAAATTAATTGACAAATATGCATAGTTTAAGCCAACCTCTCCACCAACCGTAAACGGTTTAATCGGGTTTTTCTCATGGCAGAGAGCATTTCCCTTTAGTCGTTGTTGGGCTTGCCAATTCTCTCGGCTGAAAAGTTTCATGCAGCACACACATGCTCCCATTCCTCCCTCAGGTTCACAATTGTTTTGCGAATCTTTTAATCCTCCCGGCCGCCGTTATTATTTCAATTATCGCATACTATTTATTACGGTGGACATATGTTGCTGTGTATTGTCGTTGTGTCGTGTGGAGAGCTCTTGTTAGTCATCTATTATGAATTACGCTCCACCAGACCTGACACCCACACCCACACGCCGTTCTCTTTCAGTTATGAGTGTAGATATACATTTTTGCAGTAACGCACACCCGAACATCGGTGTCGTTTGTACCATTCTCTTGAGAGTTGCTCGAGGTCGAGGTGGAGTATGGTGCCGGGTGCGGATGGGACAAATACTCCAAAAACATGTGTATTGTAGTTCTACTTGGGATCCGAGGCTGTGAGCAACGAATGTTTAATGTTGCGTTGGTCATGTGCACGTGAGGATTCGTCAAAGCATACACGGTGCTGCTCGTTGTGTTGGTGTGTGTGTGTATGTCCTGCTTACTTTCAACCACTTTAGTCCACAATATTTAAACATGAACTTTGCCTGTTTGCCCAAGGATATTAAAGTAGAAATTCTTTTTCCATACACACAATTTTATTTACATGTTTTCTCTTTCGAATTGCTTTGTCGCGGGTCAGTAAGCAAGGAGAACGCTCATGAATATCTCCATAATATTCCAATTTATTCCTTAAGACACACAAAACAAACACCTGTAGCCACCATAGCTCTTTGTACAGCACCTTACCATAAATTGGAAAAAATCGTTTGCAATAACATGTCAAAAGACCTGCTATACTCTAAGAGTGTTTAACACTAAAGAATTGATTTATAAACTGACATACCCCCGGTTCGCTTCGTTTCCCTTACAAAAAACTCCTGTAGCTGGAAGCTCGGTTTGGCAGGCGGGGCTAAACATTTTTTAATATATACTACTACCCACTACCGGGGGTATATTCATTTAGTCATTCCATTTGCAACACATCAAACTATCCATTACTGACCCTATAAAGTATATATACATGTATTAGGGCGGTGTGAACGAAACCATGTATCTTATATATAAAAATCAATTTGTGTTTGTTTGTAGGTTTGTTTGTTTGTATGTTTGTGTGTTCCTTATAGACTCAGAAACGGCTGAACCGATTTTCTTGAAATTTTCACAGATGGTTCATAATGATAGAGTGGTGGAAATAGGGTACTACATTTTTTGATATCTGGAGGGGGGGCGGACCCTCCCCCTTACCCTAATTTTCAGAAACGCCAGATCTCGGAGATGGGTGGTGCGATTTAAGCAATATTTTGTGTGCTCTCATATAGTACCCTAAAAATAAAAATTTGGTATCCAAATTTCGGATGGGGACCTAGAAAGGCCGCCCACCCTAAAACCTACCAAACATATATTTACACCAATCACGACAATATGGGACTCAAATGGAAGGTATTAAGAATAAGAAGACGTATCTGATATCCATTTGTCAAACCAAGTGCTAGGGGGAACACCCCAACCCCCAAAACACCCCTAAATCGGACATATTTACCGACCATGGCAATATGGGACTCATATGAAAGGTATTTGCGAGTGGAATACGAATCTGATATACAAATGTGGGACCACGTTTCTGGGGCTCCACCCCTTCCCCAAAACACCCCCCAAACAGGACTTATTTACTGACCATGGGAATATGGGGCTTCAACAAAAGGTATTTGAGTGTAGGATTTGAATCTGATATCCAAATATTGGACCAAGAGTTTGGGGGGCCGCCTCTCCCCGAAAACATCACCCAAAGGGGATAAATTTACGACCATAGCCATATGGGAGTAAAGCACGATTCTGATATCAATAGTTGGGGAAAGTGTCTATGGGGCAACCCCACCCCCACAACACCACCCAAATAGTAAGTATTTGCTGACTTTTGGAATATGAGGCTCAAATAAGAGGGTTTTTAGAGTGGAACACGAATCCGATATATATTTTCAAGGCCAACTCACTGAGTAACCGCCCATCCACCAAGCCGGTCACGTTTGCCAACTATTGAAATATGGGGCTCAAATTAAAGGTATTTGGGAGAAGACCACGTATCTGATATCAATATTAGGGACCAAGTGTCTAGGGGACGTCCCACCACCATAACAACCCCCAAATAGGACGTATTTGCCAACCAAGATAATTTGGGTCGTAAAGAGAGTGGAACTAAATATATATAGTTTTTATGGCCAATACCCCAAACCGGAAATATTTGCTGACTTTTACAATAAGGAGTTTAAATGAGATTTGAAAACGAATTTGATATCCAATGTTGAGGTTCAAATAAATGATATGTAGATATATGAGAATAGAGCACGTTGCTGATATATTTTCCGGGCTTAGTGTTTGGGGGACCACCCCAATCCCCAAAAAACGCCTAAATCGGCCACATTTACCGACCATGTCAATGTGGAGATTAAATGAAAGGTATTGGGGGGTAGAGCAAGAATTGATACCCACTTTCGGGACCAATTTTCTGCGGGTCAATCCCTTTCCCAAAATACCCCACAAGCACCAATTTTTTAGTGGCCATCGCAAAATGGGGCTCAAATAAAGGTATTTGGGAGTAGAATACGAATTTAGGAAATCACCCCTTCCCCAAAACACCCCGCAAAGGGTAAACATTTTTCGACCATGCCAATATGTGGTATTTAAGATTTGAAAACGAATTTGATAACCTATTTTGGGCCATGTGTTTGGGGGACGCCTCATCGTGTTAACTCCCTTAAGCTAATGGCAATATGGGGTTTAAATATATGTTTTTTGAAAGAAGAGAGAGAGAGAGGGCTGAAATAAAGTATTTTAAGAATGGAGTACACCTTATATCCAAACTTATATTCGTAGACTAATAAAGATCATATGGGATTCGTACAAAGGCACTCATATCATTAAATTGTTAGTCAAGCGATATACTATTTTCGTAGCATGGTATTTCATTAAAAGCTCTTTTATTGTCGAAAATAAATATTCCAAGGAAACTTTTGTTCCATATAAAATAAAAGAAGGCGCTGCGGAGCGTGCCCGGGTCTGCTAGTCTAAAATAAAATCCGATTCCGGGCCTCTCGAATTGAAACAAGCTATTATTTCTAACATTTATGTTTTGCAATCAATGTAAAGGTCGCTTTTGATATCCAATCATCACGAAATTTGTGGTTGTGTCGGTCATTTAAAACCGACTTTTATTTTCATAAAGTTTTAAGCAAACTTTGAACAATGAACAAACTTGAAACAATGAAGCAGCTATAAATGATAAATATTTGAAAAATAAAATTTGTTGACCAATTTTTACGACGAGCCATCTACGTTCTGACGCCAAGCGCCTGGGTTCAAATCCCGAGGAGAACATTAGAAAAATTTTAAGCGGTGGTTATCCCCTTACTAGCTGATTCTTGTTCGAACCGTTTAGTGGAGTGGACGAATTGTTATTTCACACAGCAACAATTTTCCTGCAACTCGTAATAGGTCATTATTTTTGGAAGAAAAATTTAAGTCACTCAAGGATAGCTGCGATAGAGGTATCCATTAGGCGGTTGAAGATCTACGTTTGTTTCCTGTGGAGCGGCAGATCTAGAGCCCGGCAGTAGGCTTAAAATGGAATCCAAAGATCCGAAAGCTGCGGGGTGGTATCAGACCGTAGCATGTTGTCTGTTACTGAAACCTCGACTGGTGGAGCTGCTGCTCCAGGCTGGTCAGCAGGGGTTTTTGACGAAGACACCTGGTTCGAGGACAAGGCCGAACCTATTCTTTCTTCGCATGTCTATAATTTGCCTAGGCCATCGGCCTTCCCCGGCAATCCAACACGCTCTTTAAGAGGTTGGAATAATAGAAGACGCATCGCTCTCAGGTTTATTGAGAGGCTTGGTGCGAATGATCCTAAGACTCTCACTAATAGGGGAAAGACTCCCTAAATTGGGCTACCCCAAAGACTTTACGTCTAGATACGGAAACTGCACCACAGTCAGCAAAAGGGCTGCGGTGACCTGGGGCGAACAACAGTAAAATGGGTCCAAGATCCTTTGCTAATGTCGCTAGGGATAGTTTGGTGAAGGCAGTTGTCGACAAGAAAGAAGAACAGGTCTGCATACCTAGGAATAATTGGAGTTGGATAGTCAATGAACTGTTATCAGTATACTCCGTTGTCTTTGCGGAATTTCCTGGGTTTCCTCCAGTTTGTGACGATGCAGGCTGGTTTCGGTGTCGATACAGACAAATAGCCTTCGGCGATCAAAGCCCAAAAAGATTGGTGAGATCTGTCCAGATGCAGTACTAGATTTAGTCAAGAAAGAAGATTTTCCTTCTCAACAGTGCCGCATGCTTGGGTACCAAGGATTCCCTAGATCCTGAAGCGATACTTGGAAGACTAAGGGAATATAATCCCAATCTTTCAACCACCGACTGGAATATTGGCAGATTGGATGAAGCTGATGATGACCGAAGGCATGCAGTATTCGTACTAAACTCCGGCAGTCTCGCAGACCTCAACATGTCTGAAGGGGTTGTATCGTACGGATTCAACAAGTTGAAACTGATGGTCTATAGAAGCGGTGGGGTTGGGGAATCAGGAGACGACTCACCAGTTATTGCTGAACACTAGCCTGAGGAACTACCAACCACATCGCTAAAGTCTGGTAGATTGCAGGAGACTGAAAATCCCCCTGCCACAATCGAGACAGGAGGAGATGGCATCGAAACGGGACCCAACAAGCCCTGTGTGGGTGGGTCACCCATTTGGTCTGGGCTCAAGATGTGCGCCAGCTGAACTCAGAAAGTACTTCGATAGCAGCAGCTAGTGAAGCATCTAAGGAGGTATCGTCCACACCGCAAGTGCCCAGTGTCCTGAGGAAGAGTCGTTACGCAGCCACTCACCTGCTCCTGCATGCGTTCGGGATATAAATTACTCAAGATCATGGGGAATGGGAGACACAGAGCCTATGTTATGGCAAAGAGTAGACTAAATGTTTTTCTTCTTCCGTCGCTAAGCTCTGAAGATTTGGTAGTATCCAGCCTTGAAATATATAAGTCTCATTACCAGCTGGCTTCCCTATATATGTCACAGAGATTTCGCCTTCAAACCTTAAGTCGCTTGTTGAAGCAGTTTCTGTAGGGAAGAAGAGACTTATTGCAGACAGTGATGCTAAAGAACATCTCCATATATGGGTAAGTTCGGATGTCAACGAAAGGGGTGAGCTGCTTATCGAATATATTATTATTTGCATTCTGGTGATTTGTAATAAAGGGGATAAACCGACCTTTATTACCAGGAACAGGCAGGAGGTACTAGATATTACCTTTGTATCGGAGCATATAAGTGGAAGAATATCCGACTGGGAAGTGTTGGATGACCGCAGCTTCTCTGATCATCACTTCTCTGATCATCACTATATTTTTAACCTTGGAGAAAATACTGAAGTAGTAGTCCCTCGGCTAAACAGAAGAAAGGCGGATTGGGACAAAATTTTCGCACAAGTTCTGCACCACTTTCCCTTCTAGACTAGAAAAGGATGTGGAAACTACGGAGGATATAGACTGGTGGTCAAGCGGATCACAAAGGCTCTGAATGACTCGCTTGTCTCAGTATGCCCTAGCGCCAATCCAAGGGGCAAACTGCGACCGCCATGGTGGACCCCAGAGCTGTCCGTTCAAAGGAAGGACTGCAGAAAACTCTTCAACAGAGCAAAAGCCACAAGAGCACCACACGATTGGCTAAGAAAATATAAAGGCGAGCTGAGAAAGGCTCAGAAAAAATCCTGGAGGATACATCTGAGACCTCGAGGCTAAGGAAAATTCTGTCCCCGAGACCTATTACGGTGGGGTATATTCAGAAGTCTGAAAATGTATGGACAATGTCTAGTGAGGAAACCCTAGAACTACTCGTTGATACACATTTTCCGTGAAATTCTCCAACGGACAACGTGGCGCCAGAAGAGGTTGTCACTGATATGCATTCGTCGGAGGTAATTAGGGAAATTGTGTCTGAACCGAAAATCCTTTAGGCGATAAGAAGTTTCGACTCCTTTAAGTCGCCAGGCCCTGAAGATGTATCACCGGCTGAATTACAAGGTGTGTCCGATAGACTGGTTCCCTGGCTTATGGAGATATACTCTGCTTGTATCAGAATGTCATATATACCTGTGGGATGGGGGGACTCGAAGGTCAATTTCATTCCGAAAGCAGGAAAAGCCTACCACACGTAGGCGAAACGTTTTTGAACTATTAGTCTGTCATCCTTTAAGCTCAAGACAAAGATCCCTGGAGATCGAATTTCGCGGCAGCGGCATACATAATGTAAAGGCAAATCTACTCAAACAGCCCTTAACTACCAAGTCGGTTATATAGAGGGTTCTCTCGCTGTCAAGGAATATACGGTGGTAGCATTTCTTGACATTAAAGGTGATTTCAATAACGTAAAACCGACGTCAGTCATGAAGGAGTTGGAGTTTCTAGGCATCAACTCTACCATAAGAAAGTTTATTATTGGGTTGCCCAAAAAGTAATTGGTAATATAGTAGTAATATAGTCGGCGTTGACAAATTTTTTCAACGGCTTGTGACTCTGTAATTGCATCCTTTCTTCTGTCAGTTACCAGCTGTTACTTTTAGCTTGCTTTAGATAAAAAGTGTGCGAATTTTTGTTAACATTTGTTTGTTTGGCGTCAATTTTAATATGGGTACCACATGTATTGAAAGAAATTCATTTAACAAACCGAATCAACGCTTGTGATATGCACCTTAAACGCAATGAATTCCATCCGTTTTTAAAACGAATCATAACTGGAGATGAAAAATGGATTGTTTACAACAACGTTAGTCGAAAACGATCATGGTCCAAGCATGGTGAACCAGCTCAAACCACTTTAAAGGCTGATATCCACCAAAAGAAGGTTATGCTGTCTGTTTGGTGGAATTGGAAGGGTGTGGTATATTTTGAGCTGCTTCCAAGGAACCAAACGATTAATTCGGATGTTTACTGTCAACAATTGGACAAATTGAATACAGCCATCAAGGAAAAGCGACCAGAATTGGTTAATCGTAAAGGTGTCATATTCCACCAGGACTATGCTAGACCGCACACATCTTTGGTCACTCGCCAAAAACTGAGTGAGCTTGGCTGGGAACTTTTGATGCATCCACCATATAGCCCTGACCTTGCACCATCAGACTACCATTTATTTCGATCTTTGCAGAACTCCTTAAATGGTAAAACTTTCGGCAATGATGAGGCTATAAAATCGCACTTGGTTCAGTTTTTGCAGATAAAGGCCAGAAGTTCTATGAGCGTGGAATAATAAATTTGCCAGGAAGATGGCAAAAGGTTATCGAACAAAGTGGCAATTATATATTTGATTAAAGTTCATTCTGAGCATTATTAAAAATGCATTTACTTTCTTTTGAAAAATCCGCAATTACTTTTTAGGCAACCCAATAATAACTTAATAACTATCACGGAATGCGTGAAGTGGTGTGGTGCTAACGCGAGGACGTCGAGTGTGAAAAGCTTTACCGACAGTAAAATTGCCATAAGGGCAATAACAACCAGGACGGTGAGGTCACTAACAGTCTTGCAGTGTAAAAAGGAGATTAACGCCTTCTCTGAGGATGGCAAAATCCGCATCGTTTGGGTGCCGGGCCATAACGGAGTAAGGGGAAATGAAAGCGCGGACGATTTGGCGGTGAAGGCCAGAGAGAGGACTGCCGTCAAAAAACGTGGTTAACCCGAAGCCTTTTGGGCCGACGCAGTCCGAGTTAAGGGAGTGGGCGATGAATGCGAATGCAACATTTTGGAACAGCGAAACGCTCGGTAGGACGACGAAAATCCTATGGGGGAACCAGATCGTGAGAAGACGAGGCTGTTTCTGAAAGGAAGCAAGAAGGAGGTCAGTCTAGCTATTGGTATCATAACGGGACAAATAGGACTACGACCTCACTTATGTAAATTCGGTGCGGCAAGTGAAAGCATGTGTAGGGCATGCGGGGAAGATGATGAGACGTTGGATCATTTCCTTTGTCGTTGCCCGGCTTTCGCGTTCAACATATACCGGTACTTTGGTGGAGACATAATATCAGACATAAACCAACTTAGGGGAGTGGTATTGAAAACAATTAAGGATTTTGTAAGTAGCACGGAATTCCTAACATAAAATTTTCTTTTTAGAGGTTACTTTCTAGTTTTTAACAACAAGCCGAAGAAAAAGGCTTAAAGTGGTCGGGTATGCTGATGACGTGGCAATTACGGTTAGCGGAAGGTTTCCCAGGACCCTAAGATATATACTTCAGGAAGCTCTATGTAATCAGTAAAGTGGGCTACTGAAAGTGGTCTGGGTATAAATCCGTGCAAAACAGAAGTAGTTCAGCAGGAGATACAAGTGACCTACAGTGGAACCTGTTTCCTTGGGTGGAGACAATGTTCCATTTACAGGAAGCGCAAAATACATGGGTGTTTTGCTAGGAAATTGAACTTCGAATCCAACATTTTGGAAAGAGCAAGAAAGGCAAGCAGGAAAGAGCAAGAAAGGCAAGCAGAAGATACAAATGACCTACAGTGGAACCTGTCTCCTTGGGTGGAGACAATGTTCCATTTACAGGAAGCGCAAAATACATGGGTGTTTTGCTAGGAAATTGAACTTCGAATCCAACATTTTGGAAAGAGCAGGAAAGGCAAGAAGGCAAGAAAGGACTTAGACCGCGTGTCATGCATTGGGTATATACTGCAGTTGTCAAACCTATCATGCTATATGGTGTTGAGGTATGGTGGACGGCGCTTCAAAAATTCACCTACTGCTCAATACTTAACCGGATCCAAAGATGGCTTGTTTGTGCATCACAACCGCACTGAGGACTACACCATCTGATGCACTGAATTTAATGCTACATCGTATGCCTCTGGACATTGTGGCTACCCAAATTGCAGCGACCGCTGCCGTGAGGTTAAGGGAGCTTTGTCACTGGTCATGTGTCGGCTACGATCACTGTGTTATCTTTGATACAATATGCGATGTTGAAGGCAGTGTGGATTACAACCTACCTGTGCCGTTCTTTGATAAAAATTGCTGTACCACTATTCCTGACAGAGCTGATTGGAACTATGATATCCCTGGTAACAGAAGTTACAGAGACTTTTATATGGATGGTTCCATACTAAACGACCAGGTGGACTTTGGCTTGTACTCTAAAGATCTAGAACTGGTCATATCGAAAAGGTTACCCGACCACTGCAGTGTGTACCAAGCAGAGATTCTTGCAATTAAAACAAGTAAAAAGGCGTTAAGTTCGGCCGGGCCGAACTTTGGATACCCACCACCTCGGGTATATATGTAAAAAAAATGTCGAAGAGCCCAATACAAAGCACTGTCCCAAATATCGGCGAAATCGGACAATAAATGCTTCTTTTATGGGCCCAAAACCTTAAATCGAGAGATCGGTCTATATGGCTCCTATATTCAAATCTGGACCGATCTGGGCAAATCTGGCACTGTCTCAAACTTCAGCGACATCGGACAATAAATGCGTATTTTATGGCCCCAAAACCTAAAACCTAGATATCGGTCTATATGGCAGCTATATCCAAATCTGGACCGATCTGTGCGATATTGCAGAAGTTTGTCAAGGGGCTTAACTTAACTCACTGTCCCAAATTTCGGCGACATCGGACAATAAATGAGCATTTTATGGGCCCAAACCATAAATCAAGATATCGGTCTATATGGCAACTATATCAAAATCTGAACAGATCTGAACCAAAGTGAAGAAATATGTCGAAGGACCTAACGCAACTCATTGTCCCAAATTTCAGCAAAATCGGATAATAAATGTGGCTTTTATGGGCCTAACACCATAAGTCGGAGGATCGGTCTATATGGCAGCTATATCCAAATCTGGACCGATCTGAGCCAAATAAACGAAGGATGTCTATGGGCCTTACACAATTCAGTCATTGTGCCCGTCATGACAGGTCACTGTCCAATCGGAAAACATGCTGACAGACTGAAGGTTGCCAGCAACGACTTTTGCAGAAGCAAAAGTCCATAGAACACCTTCTGTGTGTGTTTGTCCCGCACTAGCAGTTAGAAATAGTTCCTTTTTAGGTTCTCATTTCTTTGAGATCTGGATGGTTCAACGGTAGGAATTAGAAGGCATCTTCCTTCTTCTCTTCCTGTGGTATCACAATGGACGAAAACGTCTAAGTGAGTCTAATGGCAGACTGCCACTTAAACCTAACCTAAGCATCCCCTAACTAATGCTGTTTACATCTATGAGGTATCCTGCCACGTTTAAACTACTCTACCAATTGGCGTCGCTATGCGTCACGCCACAAAGAGAGGAATTTGACCTCAAAAGTGTCGTTAAAATCAACGGACAGGCCGATCTTCATGAAATTCGGCAAATATAACTTATAGGGGTAGAATAAGAAAAATATAAAGTTTGAAGCAAATCGGTTCAGATTTATATAAAGGGTGATTTTTTTGAGGTTAGGATTTTCATGCATTAGTATTTGACAGATCACGTGGGATTTCAGACATGGTGTCAAAGAGAAAGATGCTCAGTATGCTTTGACATTTCATCATGAATAGACTTACTAACGAGCAACGCTTGCAAATCATTGAATTTTATTACCAAAATCAGTGTTCGGTTCGAAATGTGTTCATTCACCGTAACGTTGCGTCCAACAGCATCTTTGAAAAAATACGGTCCAATGATTCCACCAGCGTACAAACCACACCAAACAGTGCATTTTTCGGGATGCATGGGCAGTTCTTGAACGGCTTCTGGTTGCTCTTCACTCCAAATGCGGCAATTTTGCTTATTTACGTAGCCATTCAACCAGAAATGAGCCTCATCGCTGAACAAAATTTGTCAAAATTTGAACACATTTCGAACCGAACACTGATTTTGGTAATAAAATTCAATGATTTGCAAGCGTTGCTCGTTAGTAAGTCTATTCATGATGAAATGTCAAAGCATACTGAGCATCTTTCTCTTTGACACCATGTCTGAAATCCCACGTGATCTGTCAAATACTAATGCATGAAAATCCTAACCTCAAAAAAATCACCCTTTACAAATCTGATATATATATATTGTTTTCATAATTTATTGACATTATAATAGCTCTTTGATTTATGTTTCCAATTTATTGAAATTCTGCACTGGAGGGAAGGAAGTTGAAAGGAAAGTTTTTTTTGGTTGAAATCAAAAATTCTGTTCAGATTTGGATATATATCACATATGTTGGTAAATGAGGAACATGTTTTAAAAAATTTTAGGTAAATCATACATACCAAACTACAATATTTGGTAGAAATTAAACAACGATTATATGCCCCTACATAGAGCACATAAATTTTGTAGTTGTCATCAGTATGTAACTTTGATTTTTCATTGATTTTATATAAATCGGAGCTGACCTGACCTAAACTGTAAAGATGCAGAATAATAAAAAGGTTTTCGAAAAAAAAATTCAATCAAAATGCTTAATATATTTTAGGGTAGTGTGTTTCAAAAATTTATCGCTGAATATCGATTTAGATATACAGCAACAAAGATTAACACAATAGATCTGCATAAATTCTCAGATCACTTATTCAAGCTCTAATAACCGTTATTTGAATATGTGCCCAAAATGCTGGGCAAAAATTGGTTACAAGCAATATAAACATCGTAATACACAAAATATGCACTCTTTTATAGACTTATTTAAACAAGAGCTCCAAAAATTCAAAAGGGGCAAAAACGGGAAAAATTTTATTGAATATATTTATATAGTCGAGGGTCCCCAGAATTCAAAGCTTGATACGTTTAAATAGTCAACTGTGTCTCCATGTTTTTCTAAAAAAAACATAAAAATTTTAAACTCGTCAGAAATTTATTATTTTACGATATGAAATTTTTTGATTTTTACTGTAACAAAATTTTTAAAATTAGTTCAACGCCTAAAACAAACAAGTTTAAAGATTCAAGGTCATATGACTTATAGTTTTTCCGAAAACAATCGTACAAAAATTATACGAAATCATGTTAAAATGAAAAATCAAAAAAAGTGTATACTCATGAATCTACTACAACCAGGTTACATGACCTATGACCATATTCTTTCCGGAACATAGAAGAGAATACCCTTTCGAATGGTGCATAATATTTTATTATTGCTTGAAATTTTAATTTTAATTAAGCAAATCGACATTTTTGAGGTCGAATTGCCACAGTGCCCCGTTCGGACTCGCCCCTAAATAATTGAGCTTAAATATAAATCGGACTGCACTCATTGATATGAGACAACAATCTCATACTCCTTAATGGAATATTCGTGGGAAATTTAGTATTTTAATAAAATAAAATAATAATTGATATCAAATGACCTAGCGACAACCGTAAGTGTAATATAAAACTAGCTCTCATCGACAAAAGTCTGCCGTCTAATATTATTTTAATAAATTCCCTTACTTAAGGTGGGTATTAGGGTATTTTCTTTATAATCTTTTCTTTCTTTAAAAAGATATTTCTGGAAGAAAATCAGTAATTCAAAAAGTAAATTTTAGAATTTTTTACAAATTATTTCAATATGCCCTACTCTAAGGTCAAAGCTTACAGAACATATAAATTTGTACTAAACTCAACGCTGCCACCCACGAGTTACGAAAATGTTTTCAACTAAAAATTTAATTGAAAATAAAAATGTTTTCAATTAAAATATTAATATTAAATCAATCTCTTTTTTTAATTCAATCCTGATTTTTTTCAATTACGATCGTAATTGAAATTTAGCTATAACATATTCTACTAATTCCAATGCATATAATTCATAATGTTACTGCTTCGCTACTCTTTCTTTTTTAATTCGGAAAACAATATTTTCCGTTTCAAAAACCTTAAATTCGTGTTCCAGGAGTTTCATATATGTGCACCATGTTGCATATAAATTGAGGGTGCGCCTAATATAACGTTTGTATATTGTAAATATTTCCAATTAAATTTTTAATGATCCGATTAAAAAAATAATTGGATATTTTGAAAACTTCAATCATTATTAGAATTGGATCAATTAAAAAATTAATTGGAATTTAAACAAGTAAAAGCGTGCTAAGTTCGGCCGGGCCGAATCTTATATACCCTCCACCATGGATCGCATTTGTCGAGTTCTTTTTCCGGCATCTCTTTTTAGGCAAAAAAGGATATAAGAAAAGATTTGATCAACTATTAGAGCGATATCAAGATATGGTCCGGTTCGGACCACAATTAAATTGTATGTTGGAGACCTGTGTAAAATTTCAGCCAATTCGTATAAGAATAGAGAGAACGATTTATATGGGATCTGTATCGGGCTATAGACCGATTCAGACCATAATAAACACGTTTGTTGATGGTCATGAGAGGATCCATCGTACAAAATTTCAGGCATATCGGATAATAATTGCGACCTCTAGGGGTCAAGAAGTCAAGATCCCAGATCGGTTTATATGACAGCTTATCAGGTTATGAACCGATTTGAACCTTATTTGACACAGTTGTTGAAAGTAAAAATAAAATACGTCATGCAAAATTTCAGCCAATTGGGATAGGAATTGCGCCAGTTGTTGGATATCATAACGAAATACTTCGTGCAAAAATTCATTCAAATCGGATAAGAATTGTGCCCTCTAGAGGCTCAAGAAATCAAGACCCAAGATCGGTTTATATGGCAGCTATATCAGGTTATGGACCGATTTAAACCATACTTGGCACAGTTGTTGGGTATCATAACAAAACACGTCGTGCGAAATTCCATTCCATTCGGATAAGAATTGCGCCCTCTAGAGGCTCAAGAAGTCAAGACCCAAGATCGGTTTATATGGCAGCTATATCAGGTTATAGACCGATTTGAAACATACTTGGCACAGTTGTTGGATATAAAAACAAAACACGTCGTGCAAAATTTCATTTCAATCGGATAAGAATTGCGCCCTCTAGAGGCTCAAGAAGTCAAGACCCAAGATCGGTTTATATGGCAGCTATATCAGGTTATGGACCGATTTAAACCATACTGGGCACAGTTGTTGGATATCATAACAAAACACGTCGTGCAAAATTTCATTCTGATCGGATAAGAATTGCGCACGCTAGAGGCTCAAGAAGTGAAGACCCAAGATCGGTTTATATGGCAGCTATATCAGGTTATGGACCGATTTTAACCACACTTGGCACAGTTGTTGGATATCATAGCAAAACACGTCGTGCAAAATTTCATTCCAATCGGAAAAGAATTGCGCACTCTAGAGGCTCAAGAAATCAAGACCCAAGATCGGTTTATATGGCAGCTATATCAAAACATGGACCGATATGGCCCATTTACAATACCAACCGACCTACACTAATAAGAAGTATTTGTGCAAAATTTACTCCTTCGGAAGTTAGCGTGCTTTCGACAGACAGACGGACCGACGGACGGACAGACCGACGGACATGGCTAGATCGACATAAAATGTCACGACGATCAAGAATATATATACTTTATGGGGTCTCAGACGAATATTTCGAGTAGTTACAATCAGAATGACGAAATTAGTATACCCCCCATCTTATGGTGGAGGGTATAAAAATTATTGATCTAGCCATATCCGTTCGTCTGTCCGTCCGTCCGTCTGTCTGTTGAAAGCACGCTAACTTCCGAAGGAGTAAAGCTAGCCGCTTGAAATTTTGCACAAATACTTCTTATTAGCGTAGGTCGGTTGGTGTTGTAAATGGGCCATGTCGGTCCATGTTTTGATATAGCTGCCATATAAACCGATCTTGGGTCTTGACTTCTTGAGCCTCTAGAGTGCGCAATTCTTAACCGA
The DNA here is from genome assembly GCF_963082655.1 of Stomoxys calcitrans. NCBI lineage: Eukaryota > Metazoa > Arthropoda > Insecta > Diptera > Muscidae > Stomoxys > Stomoxys calcitrans. Next base: position 60,011,068 of record NC_081556.1, on the reverse strand, counting down.
TCGGGATGAAATTTTGCACGACGTGTTTTGTTATGATATCCAACAACTGTGCCAAGTATGGTTCAAATCGGTTTATAACCTGATATAGCTGCCATATAAACCGATCTTGGGTCTTGACTTCTTGAGCCTCTAGAGTGCGCAATTCTTATCCGATTGGAATGAAATTTTCCACAACGTGTTTTGTTATGATATCCAACAACTGTGCCAGGTATGGTTTAAATCGGTCTATAACCTGATATAGCTGCCATATAAACCGATCTTTGGTCTTGACTTCTTGAGCCTCTAGAGGGCGCAATTCCTATCCGATTTGGCTGAAATTTCGCAAGACGTTTTTTATTGTTACTTTCAACAACTATGTCAAATAAAGTACAAGTCGGTTCACAACCTGATTCAGCTGCCATATAAATCGATCTGGGATCGTGACTTCTTGAGCCTCTTGAGATCGCAATTATTATCCGATTTGCCTGAAATTTTGTACGACATATTCTCTCATGACCATTAACATACGTGTTTATTATGGTCTGAATCGGTCTATAGCCCGATACAGCTCCCATATAAATCGATCTCTCTATTTTACTTCTTGAGCCCACAAAGAGCGCAATTCTTATTCGAATTGGCTGACATTTTACACAGGTCTCCAACATAAATATAATTTAATTGTGGTCCAAACCGGACCATATCTTAATATCGCTCTAATAGCAGAGCAAATCTTTTCTTATATCCTTTTTTTGTCTAAGAAGAGATGCCGGGAAAAGAACTCGACAAATGCGATCCATGGTGGAGGGTATATAGATTCGGCCCGGCCGAACTTTGCAAGCTTTTACTTGTTTTAATTTAATTTGAAGATTACATATTCAATCTGTTGGAATTGAAAATATTTTCAATCACCTTTTTCAAAAATTATGACTGATAATATCACTTTCGGGATTGAAACAGTTTCAAATAAAAAATTAATTGGATCAATTAACTGCAACATTTTATTTTTTTTCTGCATGTGGGCTCCGCATCTATTGCCTTAAATACTGTATTGTGAATTCTGAAATTCCAAGTAAAAAACGAAATGGTTTCATTTGAAATACTTATTTGAAAATGAAACTTGATCTGTTTTAATGTGCATTTGATGGTTTTTATATTAAAAAAAAAATACATATATGTCGATAACAGGTGCTATTTAATATCAGTGTAATTAAATGCACCCCTCTTCCCTAAATGGTTATAAGATTTAAGAAAAAATTATTTTTTTTGTCGTAATTAAGTTCGGCCGGGCCGAACTTTGGATACCCACCACCTCAGGTCTAAATGTAAACCACCTTTCATCAAAATCCGGTGAAAATTGCATACCTTATGTCCCATAACAGTTATATCGAAATATGTTCCGATTTGGACCAAATACTTATAAGTACAAGTCATTATTCAATTGTGTATAACAAAATATTGGTCTTTATAGTAGTTATATCTAAAAATAAATCGATCTGAACCATATACGACACGGATGTCAAAAAGCCTAACATAAGTCACCGTGCCAAATTTCAGTGAAATCGTATTATAAATGCGCCTTTTAATCTGGACCGATCTGGGCCAAATTGACGAAGGATGTCGAAGGGCCTAACGCAACTTACTGTCCCAAATTTCAGCAAAATCGGATAATAAATGTGGCTTTTATGGGCCTAAGACCCTAAATCGGAGGATCGGTCTATATGGCAGCTATATCCAAATCTGAGCCGATCTGGGCCAAATTGACGAAGAGTGTCGAAATGCCTAACACAACTCACTGTCTCAAATTTCAGCAAAATCGGATAATAAATGGGGCTTTTATGGGCCTAAGACTCTAAATCGGAGGATCGGTCTATATGGCAGCTATATCCAAATGTTGACCGATCTGCGCCAAATTGACGAAGGATTTCGAAGGGCCTAACTCAACTCACTGTCCCAAATTTCAGCAAAATCGGATAATAAATGTGCCTTTTTTTGGCCTAGCACTCTAAATCGGAGGATCGGTCTATATGGCAGCTATATCCAAATCTAGACCGATCTGAGCCAAATTGACGAAGGATGTCGAAGGGCCTACCGCAACTCACTGTCCCAAATTTCTGGAAAATCGGATAATAAATGTGGCTTGTATGGGCCTAAGACCCTAAATCCGTGGATCGGTCTATATGGGAGCTATATCAAGATATGGTCCGATATAGCCCATCTTCGAACTTAACCTGCTTATGGACAAAAAAATTAAAAAAACAGCTCAATATCTCTATTTTTAAAGACTGTATCGTGATTTCAAAATGCAGACGGGCAGACGGACGGACATGGCTAGATCGTCTTAGATTTTTACGCTGATCAAGAATATATATACTTTATAGGGTCGGAAATGGATATTTCGATGTGTTGCAAACGGGATGACAAAATGAATATACCCCCATCCTTCGGTGGTTGGTATAAAAATTAAAAAAGTGACTATGTCGATATGAATGCTCAAATTATGAATATATGAAATTTCATCCAAATTGGATACGGGAATCGAGAGTCAGGCGTAATGCGTTAAATTTTGTGGCATCGTTATGATTATTTAAAGGCGCCAATAATTGCCTTGTCATACCGAGTACCATAGACACTAAGTATTTAAACATAAGCCTGTGACGGCTGACCTCTCACTGAGACTCTCCACTCGATGCCGCTAATTGTCCGCGAGCTATGTTAGGCTCTTTGACAGTTTTGAATATGGCTCAGATCGGCCAAATTTGGATATAGCTGCCATGTGGACCAACCTCCAGATTTAAGGTCTTGTGCCCATATAAGACGCACTTATTAACAGGTTTTGGTGAAATTTGGTGCAATTAGTTGTATAGGAACGTACAAAACCTTCACGAATAAGGTAGAGGTCGGGCTATATTTAGTCATAGCTGCCATAAAGACCAATATTCTGTTTTACCGTATTAGACCACTCAACGTCTATGCCGAGATTATTCTAAATAGGACCATATTTCGATACAACTGGGTTCATAAATGATGTATTTTTCATCCGATTTTGACGAAAATCGGTTAATATATAGACCCGAGGTGGTGGATATTCGGCATAACCGAACTTAATGCCTTTTTACTTAATTTACTTCATATGTCCCATAAACACAAGCAAAAAATATTGTGCACCAAACAATATTTGTAGCCTCCACTACCTTTACTTTGATTGGGTATGAAACCGACAACTTACTAAAAATACCGATTTTTGAAATTATCTTTGCCTGTAATGGGTTTTTGGGGATTTTTGTAAACAAATTGCGGCGGAATTCTTTTTTGGTTTTAAAGGCATTTCTATCTGCAAAAAAAAAAAACAAGTAAGAGCATGTTAAGTTCGGCCGGGCCGAATCTTATATACCCTTCACCATTGATCGCATTTGTCTATGCGCGGTATCTCTTTTTAGACAAAAATAGAATATTGAATAAGAGCTGTTATGCTATTGGAGCTATATTAAGTTGTAGTCCGATTCGGACCATAAATGAATGCTGAACATTGTAGAAGTCACTGTGTAATATTTCAGTTCATTCGGATAAGAATTGCGCCTTGTAGGGACTCATGAAGCAAAATGGAGCTATTGATCGATTCCGACCATATTAGAACATGTTGAAGGTCATGATAGAAGCCGTTGTACAAAATTTCTGCCAAATCGGGTGAGAATTCCACCCTCTATAGGCTCAAGAAGTCAAAATCCCCGATCGGTTTATATGACAGCTATATCAGGTTCTATACTGATTTACGCCATACTTTGCATAGTTATTGGAAGTCATAACAAAACACATCATGCAAAATTTCAGACAAATCGGATAAGAAGTGCGTGCTCTATTGGCTCACGAAGTCAAGATCCAAGATCGGTTTATATGAGAGCTATATAAGATTATGAACCGATTTGAATCATACTCGATACAGTTGTCAAGTGATACTAAAACACTACATGCAAAATTTCAGTTAAATCGGACGAGAATTGCGCCCTCTAGAGGCTCAAGAAGACCCAAGATCGGTTTATATGGTAGCTATATCAAAACATGGACCGATTTAATACTTATACTTAGCGTAGTTGCTGGAAGTGCTACCAAAACACAACGTGCAAACATTCAATAAAATCGGATAAGAATTGCGACCTCTAGCGGCTCAAGAAGCTATATCAATACATGGACCGATTAAAACCATACTTAACGTTGTTGTTGGAAGTGCTATCAGAACACTACGTGCAAAACTTCAGTTAAATCGGAAGAGAATTGCGCCCTCTAGAGGCTCAAGAAGTCAAGACCCAAGATCGGTTTATATGGCAGCTATATCAAAACATGGCCCAATTTGGCCCATTTACAATACCAACCGACCTACACTAATAAATAGTATTTGTCCAAAATTTCAAGCGTCTAGCTTTACTCCTTCGAAAGATAGCGTGCTTTCGACAGACAGACGGACGGACGGATAGACGGACGGATGTGGCTAGATCGACATAAAATGTCACGACGATCAAGAATAAATATACTTTATGGGGTCTCATACGCATATTTCGAGGTGTTACAAACAGAATGACGAAATTAGTATACCCCCATCCTATTTTGGAGGGTATAAAAATATGAAGATATCCCTATTTATTTTTTTCTTAGAACTAAAATTTTCTCTATTTTTTTAATGAATGTCAGGGGCACAAATGAATAATCCTTAAAAACAAAAAATATGGATACAATTGCAATCTTTTGGAAAAGAAGATGCAGATTGAATGAATTGAATTGAGAATCTTTATAACAATTTTAGAAATTTGCTAAAAGAAAGTTCTTAAAAATGAATTAAAAATTAATTCTGCCCGAATGTTTTCACAAAAATTTCGGACTGTTCGTTCTTTCGCTTAGAGAACTCTTAGCAATTTTCCCAGCTTTTTTTTCAAAAAAAAGTGCCAATTTGTAGTTCATTAAACAACCAGTTATGTTGACATATGTTGTAAAAATTTTACTCTTAACACATCTTCAACATGTGCCTTTTATAAAACAAAAAGAAAAGGTTTAAGTATTTAGGGAATTTTTTTAACAAAAAATTTGACTACCAAACGGTATAACTATTACCTGTTTAATCGGATCTGGACACTTTTAGCGATAAAGTTGTTGTAAACTTTATCACCAATCCAAATTATAATGAAAATCGAACCATAAATGCCTTCGTTAAGCGCCAAATACAAAGCCTACCTCAGCCAAAATGCCAAACAAATAAATTTAATAGTCGAGAATCCCTGAAACTGGGATAGTTGGCAGTTCGAACACTTTTTCGAAATACCGACGTACCAAATTTAAGGGCCTGCCAAGAGGCACCCGGACCACCTAGGGCTTTGAAGTTTTGCGCATGATCTTATTAACAAGTCAGCTCTAAGCATTTAAAATGTCAATGATAATCCACCAGCTCTCCAACGGTATATTTTTTACTAGTTTTTTCTTTCGATTCTATCCCACAGTGTGCAGCAACAAGGATATATGTCACAACAAGGATATGTTAAATGCCATATGATCAACTTTGGCCTCTTTGCTCCTTCTCTCTGATTTGACGTTGGCAGTTCCATTCATATGATCTATATGCACAAACCCAATAGATGGCGCTGAAGTGAATGTTAATGCAGTTCTCTTTGGTGTGCTTTACACCTATACAATTGATCATCACCTCATAGTTGTCTTCAAGCGACTCTGTGATTACCTATCACATTAATTTTTAAGTTTTAGGCAAAATGTGGTTGCGATTAATGCATTAGGCAGGCTACAGGTTAGCTTTGAAATTGCGATCTCTGTAGCCTGCCCAATGCATTAATCCCATCCACATTTTGCCCACAACTTTTAAAGACAAGTAAAAAGGCATTAAGTTCGGCCGGGCCGGATGGCCCGTCACCTCGGGTATACATGTAAACCACTTTCCTCAAAATACGGTGAAAATTGCATACCTTATGTCCCGTAGCAGTTATATCGAAATATGTTCCGATTTGGACCAAATACTAATAAGTAGAAGTCATTGTTCAATTGTGTATAAAAAAAATATTTGCCTTTTTAGTACATATATCTAAAAATAAACCGATATGAACCATATACAACATGGATGTCGAAAAGCCTAACTGTCTCAAATTTCAGTTAAATCGGATTATACATGCGTCTTTTTTGGGGCCAAGACTTTAAATCAAGATATCGGTCTCTATGGCAGCTATATGCAAATCTTAATCGATCTAGACCAAATTTCAGAAATTAGTGGAGGGGCTTGACTTAACTCTCTGTCTCAATTTTCGGCAACATCGGACAATAAATGCGCCTTTTATTGGCCCAAAACATTAAATTGAGAAATCGGTCTATATGGCAGCTATATCCAAATCTAAACCGATCTGTGCCAAATTTACGAAGGATGTCGAAGGGCCTTAAACAACTCACTGTCCCAAATTTCGGCGACATCGGACAATAAATGCGCTTTTTATGGCCCCAAAACCTAAAACCGAGGGATCGGTCTATATGGCAGCTATATCCAAATCTGAACTGATCTGGGCCAAATTAAAGAAAATGTCGGAGGGCATAAGACTGTCCCAAATTTTAGCAAAATCGGATAATAAATGTGTCTTTTATGGGCCTAAGACTTTAAATCGGGTGATCGGTCTATAAGGCAGCTATATCCAAATCTGGACCGATGTGAACCACATTTACAATGTATGTCGAAGGACCTAGTACAACTTACTGTCCCAAATTTCAGCGAAATCGGATAATAAATGTGTCTTTTATGGGCCTATGACCCTAAATCGGCGGATCGGTCTATATGGCAGCTATATCCAAATCTGGACCGATCTGAGTCAAATTAACGAAGGGTGTCGTCCCGAATTTCATCAAAATCGGATCATAAATGTGGCTTTTATGGGCCTATGACCCTAAATCGTAGGATCGGTCTATATGGGGGCTATATCAAGATATAGTCCGATATAGCCCATCTTCGAATTCAACCTGCTTATGAACAAAAAAAGAATCTTTGCAAAATTTCAGCTCAATATCTCTATTTTTAAAGACTGTAGCGTGATTTCAACAGACAGACGGACAGACGGACGGACATGTCCAGATCGTCTTAGATTTTTACGCTGATCAAGAATATATATACTTTATAGGGTCGGAAATGGATATTTCGATGTGTTGCAAACGGAATGACAAAATGAATATACCCCCATCCTTCGGTGGTGGGTATAATAAGTCCATTGTTACGCGTGCTGTGTGGCACCGTCTTATTGAAACCACATATCATTCAAGTCAAGGTCTTGCATTTTGGGCAAAAAAAGTTAGATATCATCTCACGATAGCGCTCACCATTCACGGTTACGTTACGATTCGCATCATCTTTGAAGAACTACGGTCCAATGATACCACCAGCCCATAAACCGCACCAAACTGTCACTTTTTCTGGATGATTTGGTAGCTCTTGCAATGCTTTTGGCTGATCTTCACCCCAAAATCGAAAATTCTGCTTATTAACGTACCGATTGAGCCTAAAATGAGCTTCGTCGCTGAAGAAGAAAAAGCGCGCGATGAACTTTTTTTTTTTGCTGAGCACGCATTTTGATAATCAAATTCAATCATTTGCAAGGGTTGTTCGTTTGTAGGACTATTCATGGTTAAATTATAAAATAAATTGAAAATGTTTGATATTGAAGCTTAACACGAAAGTGCGTGATATGTTTGAACCAGTGTTGCCACAAAGAATCACCCTTTATTTACACGATGAAGATTTTCCCATCGTAAAGTAGGTATTTAAATGTGCGAAAACAACAACTCATATAAGCAATTTTTGTTTTATATATAGCATAACGAATATAGCAGATCATAATACAAAACCATAATAGAGTTGTACAAAAATTGAGGCCTTTAATATAATTGTGTATTAAATTGCGTTGTGAAATTTTCACCTGAGATTTGCATATAATTGGTAACAATTTGAGCTTGAATTATGTTTCAACGTTTAATTGAATTTGGCATGCTTTTCAATATGCACATTCTAGTAAAAAGAAAAAAAAAGAAATATACATACAAAGATTGGTCAAAATTGATTTCTTTGAAAAAAATTATTTGCTTATTGTTTCCAGTTTGTATTCTTAGAAATTTTGCAAATAAATCTTAAACCAATTTGAAACCAAATTTAAATAAGACCATAAAATTTTTTAATGTTTAACATAATAAAAAATCGTTCTAACAATACTGAAACTATATCGACGACATTTTTAACAAAATAATTGAATAGTACACATATTACAAATAAAAATATCCGCATAGACAAGTCCATTTTGAAGGTTTTTGGAAAATCCAATTGGTCTATTAACAATGGTTTGCAAGCAATATGAATTTTAGTTATATTATACGTTTCACAGTTCCCGTAGGATTGTGAACATTTTTTCCATTTGGAAAACAGTAGTTAAAAGGGAGGGACTGGCCCACCTCCGGATATCAAGAATTTAAGTAACCTTTTTTCACAGTGGGCCAAACAAATAACAAGTTTGGGATATGTTTGTGACAAACAAATCTGTTTTATTGAGGCAGTACTATTTTTTTAGGAGGCCTCCGTTGCGCAGAGGTTAGCATGTCCACCAATGACGATGAACGCCTGGGTTCGAATCCTGGCGAGACCATCAGAAATAATTTTCAGCGGTGGTTTTCCCCTCCTAATGCTGGCAACATTTGGAGGTAATATGCCATGTAAAACTTCTCTCCAAAGAGGAGAGAGCACTGCGGCACGCCGTTCGGACTCGACTATAAAAAGGAGGTACCTTATCATTGAGTTTAAACTTGAATCGGACTGCACTCATTGATATGTGGGAAGTTTGCCCCTGTTCCTTAGTGGAATGTTCATGGGCCAAATTTGCATTTTTACTATTTTTATAGTAACTGTGCAATATTTCTTTCTATTATTGAACGTTCGCCCTAAATTTGTCAGATTTTGATATAAAAGTAAATCTTTACTTTTTTACGCAAATATTCAAAACTTTTTTTAAGCCAAAAATGCTTTGTTTACAGCAAAAGACTATTTGTTGCACTCAAAAATTATTCAATTGGATTGTTTATATCTTGTGTCTTTTCTACATGATAGAGAGTTTAATTACTATAATCTTCCCAACAAAAAACTGATTTGTTTGTCGCAAAGATATTCCAAAAGTTTTATTTATTTTTTTTTTTTTTTTGTATGCTACTATATTTATATTAACGCCCCAATACGGTTTGAAAGTATAGCTCCGAAGTGAGAGTTTCAAATAATTAAATTTATTTAACAATGCTGATTCCCCTGGTTTTGTGCACAAGTTTTCATCGAAATGTAACAGCTCTATTCCAAGAAAATTTCCATTGTAACTTTTATCATTAACGTAGATTGACTCGTAAAAGGCAAATTAAAATCTGAAGTTCGGAATACCTAATTTAAGTTGGTAAACTAAACAAGCCAAACACCCATTTCCATGTCTTTTGAATGAGTAACCCAGAAAAACAAACGCATAAAATGGCATATTCTATTCAAACTCGTTGACCATTAATGTCCTGCAAACTACATAGAGCAGTATAGAGAACTCCTACAAACTGAAAAGCCATAGCATCCATGCTTTGGCTTCTTCTGTACGCACTCGCAATCGATTAAATTCGACACAAGTGCACACGTCAACACAAACACGCATCCAGGCTGAATAGCAGTTCAGAATTTGTTAAAAGAAATGCGACAGCATTAAAGGTCAAGTGTTAATGTTATCAAAAGTTTTTTCTTCCTTATTACAACAGAGTGTTTGTATGTCCAATGAAAAACCCAATCCCACCAGCACATTTAAACTTTTCACAAGAGTTAAGTTGGGCACTATTGAAAGAGTTTCTTTACGCGATATTTTTATACCCACCTCCATGGGATAGGGGGTATATTCATTTAGTCATTCCGTTTGCAACACATTGAAATGTCCATTTCCAATCCTATAAAGTATATATATTCTTCATCGTCACTCTAAAACGATCTAACGATGTCCGTGTTTCAGTCCGTCCGTCTGGCCTACCATATTTTGTAGTCACACTACAGCCTAAAAAATTTAATATTGAACAGAAATCGAACTATATTTGGATATAGCTGTTATATAGACCGATCTGCCGATTTAAGGTATTAAGCCCAAAAAAAGTCGCATTTATTACTTGATTTCGTTGAAATTTGAAACAGATGTTCTAAGCCTTTCGTCATCCGACCACCAATATGGTCCAGATCGGATAATACAATATTTAGATATAGCTCCATATACTCCAATTTGGGGGACGCCTCATCCCATAAACTCCACTTAAACCAATGTCAATATGGGTTAAAAAAAAATTATTTTTTGAGGATTTTTGAGGATAGAGAATAATGTTGGTATTTTTCAGGTTTGGTGTCTGGGGGACCTTCCCATTCACTAAAACACCCAAAATCGTACATATTTACTGACCATGGCAAATGGGGCTCAAATGAAAGGTATTTGGGAGTTGAATACGAATTTGATATGCAATTTTCAAGTCAGGTTTTTGGAAATGACTCGTACCAAAAACACCCTTAAAACCAATGGCAATATGGGATTCAAATAAATGGTATTTGAGAGTAGAGCACAATGCTGATAATTTAACAGGGCTAAGCGTCTGGCTGGCCGACCTAAACACCCCTTAACTGGACATATTTGTCAATTTTGCCAAAAAGGGGTTTCAAATCAAAGGTATTTTAGAGTAGAAAACGAATATATAGTTACTGACTATCTCAAAGGATATTAAAGAGATCACACGATAGGCTGTCTCTTTGTCTGAAACCTCGTTTGGTATTAAATGGTTCGGAGAGATTCTTTCCTATTCTTACTGAGGAACGCGTATCAGCAAGTGTCATCCTGCAGAGTCTTATTAATTTTGCAGGGATACCAAACTCAGACATGGCTTGAAATACCTTTGAACGTAAAGGAGTATCGAAGGCGGCTTTGTAGTCAACAAAGAGGTGGTAGGTGTTGATTTGTCCTTCTCGGGTCTTTTCCAGGATTTGGCGCACAGTGAATATCTGGTCTAGGGTGGGTCCTTTTTCGTTTGCGTGGGTCATTAACGTTGGGGGGGTCCGTTTTTACTATTCCTTTGTTTTTCATAGTAGTTCTATGTTTTCCGGGGGCGGATTACTGGCCCAGCGCCCAAACCGCATGGGTTTGTGGGATTGCATGTATCCCTCGTTGTGGCGAGCCGCTTGCTCCAAGATCCGACGCTCGCCGCCAGCCGCCCCTAACCTGGGAACAGACGCTGATGTTGGCCATTTGTTATTTGAAGGCGCCAAAAACTCGCCTTGTCATCTCGAGTATCATTGGCACTCAGTTTTTCGTTAAGAGCCAGTGCCACCTGACTCCTCACTGAGACTCTCCTCTCGAAAATCGCTGACTGCCCGCGGCCGCATTTGCAGCTACTCCGCATAAAAACGGAGCTTTCCACCATCCGCAACCTGTGGACGCGCCCGGTAGCTTTCAGCTAAGCTTCCCGTGATAACGATGGGCACCACACAAGTCGGAGCTCAAAGTTCCAGCCTGTGTGGTGCTCATAGTCATAGCTACTAATAAGACCAATATTTTATTATACACAATTGAATAATAACTTGTACTTATTAGTATTTGGTCCACATCGGAACATATTTCGATATAACTGCTATGGGACATAAGGTATGCAATTTTCATCGGATTTTGATGGAAGGTGGTTTTCATATATACCCGACGTGGTGGGTATCCAAGGTTCGGTCCGGCCGAACTTAACGCCTTTTTACTTATTGTCCATAAGCAGGTTAAGTTCGAAGATAGGCTATATCGGACTATATCCTTTTATAGCCCCCATATAGACGGATCCGCCGATTTAGGATCTTAGACCCATTAAAGCCACATTTATTATCCGGTTTTGCTGTAATTTGGGACAGTGAGTTATGTTAGGCCTTTCGAAATCTTTCTTCAATTTGGAAATCCGGATTTTTATATAGCCCATAAAATGCGCATTTATAATCCGATTTCACTGAAATTGACACAGTGACTTATGTTAGGGTTTTCGACATCCATGTCGTATATGGTTCAGAACGGTTTATTTTTAGAGGCAACTCCAAAGACTTCACATCTTGATTCGGAAACTGCACCGCACTCTGCCAAAAGGCTGTGGTCACCTGGAGGGCATCCCATGCCTAAAAGATCAAAGGCGAACAATAGCAAGATGGATTCAAGATCCTTTATTAATATCACTTGGGACAGTTTGGTGATGTCGTACTAAACTCGCAGACCTCAACAAGTTTGAAGGGGTTGTATCCTACAGATTCAACAAGTTGAAACTGAAGGTTTATAGAAGCGGTGGGGTTGGGGAATCAGGATACGACTCAGCAGTTGTTGCTTAATACTTGCCTGAGAAACTATCCACCACATCGCTAAAGTTTGACGGATAGCAGTAGACTGAACATCCCTCTACTGCTACTACTGAAACGGGACCCGACAAGCCATGTGTGGGCTCATTTGGGCCATTTGCCTGGGCTCAAGGTGTGCTCCAGCTGGGAAGCACGGAACTCAGAAGTACTTCGATAGCAGCAGCTGGTGATGCATCTAAGGAGGTATCGTCCACGCCGCAAGTGTCCTAAGTCGCTGGTTGAAGCCGTTTCTGTAGGAAAGAAGAGCCTTATTGCAGAAAGTGATGCTAAAGCACATCACCCGATATGGGGAAGTTCGGATGTCAACGAAAGGGGTGAGCTGCTTATCGAATATATTATTATTTACAATCTTGTGATTTGTTGTAAAGGGGATAAAACGACCTTAATTACAACGAACAGGCAGGAGGTACTAGATATTACCTTTTATTCGGAAGAAATAAGTGAAAGAATATGCGACTGGGATGAGTTGGATAGCACAACTGATAATCGTTTTATTAGTTTCAGCCTTGGAGAAAATACTGATGTAGTGGTCCCTCGGCTAAACAGAAGAAATGTGGATTGGGATAAATTTCGGCACAAATTCTTCACGTCTATCCCTTCTAGACCAGAAAAGGAAGTGGAAACTATGAAGGATATAGACATAGCGGTCAAGCGGTTCACGAAGGCCCTGAATGACTCCCTTGTGCCAGCATGCCCTAGTGCCAAGCCAAGGGGCAAACAGCGACTGCCATGGTGGACCCCAGACCTGTTAGTTCAAAGGAAGGACTGCAGAAAACTCTTCAACAGAGCAAAAGCCACAAGAGCACCACACAATTGGGACATCTATAAAGCTGAGCTAAGAAAATATAAGGTCTGCAGCTCCGTGGAGGATATATCTGAGGCCTCTATGCTAAGGAAGATTTGGTGCTCGAGACCTATTACGGTGGGGTATATCCAGAAGTCAGAGAATGATTGGACATTATCTAGTGAGGAAACACTGGAACTACTCGTTGATACACATTACCCGGAAAATTCTCCAACGGACAACGTGACGCCAGAAGAGGTTGTCACTGATATGCATTCGGAGTCGGAGGCTATTTGGGAAATTGTGTCTGAGTCGAAGATCCTTTGGGCGATAAGAAGTTTCAACTCCTTTAAGTCGCCAGGCCCTGATGATGTATCACCGGTTAAATTACAAGCTGTGTCCGATAGACTGGTTCCCTGGCTTAGGGAGATATACTCTGCTTGTATCAGAATGTGATATATACTTGTGGGATGGAGGGACACAAAGGTCATTTTCATTCCGAAAGCAGAAAAAGCCTACCACACGAAGGCGAAAGATTTTCGTACTATTAGTCTGTCCTCCCTTATGCTGAAGACTTTTTAAAGGTTGAAATACATCTCAGGGCAAAGATTCCTGAAAATCTCCTATCGCAGCAGCAGCATGCATATAGTAAAGGCAAATCCACTGAAACAGCTCTTCACGACCTAGTCGGCTACATAGAGGGTTCTGTCGCTGTCAAGGAATACACAATGGTAGCATTTCTTGATATTGAAGGTGCTTTCAATGATGTAAAACCGACGTCAAGGAATGAAGGAATTGGAGTTTCCTGACATCAACTATACCGTTCGAAAGTTTATTAATAGCCTACTTACTAAAAGATGAATTACGGCAGGCTTGGAATCTGTGGATCTAAAAAAATTAGTCAGCAGAGGAACACATCAAGGTGTACCGTCTTCTCTACTTTGGAAAATAGCCATTAACAATATCTCTGGAATATCTCTGGAAGAAAATGGTGTAAAAGTTGTCGATTATGCTGATGACGTGGCAATTGCGGTTAGGGGAAAGTTTCCCAGGACTGTAAGAGATATACTTCAGGAAGCTCTACGTGCAAAAGCAAAGTGTCCTACCGAAAGTGGTCTAGGTATAAATCTAGGTATAAATCTAGACGGAAGTAGTTCTTTTCAGCAGGAGATACAAGTTGCCTACATTGGAACCTGTCACCTTGGGAGGAATTAATGTTTCACTTACAGAAAGTGCAAAATACCTGGGTGTTTTGCTGGACAGGAAATTTAACTTCTAATCCAACATTTTGGAATAGGCAAGAAAGGCAACTCTTGCCTTATACACCTGCAAGAAAATGTAAAAAATATGACATTTGCTGTATTTGTCGCTACAATGCCTTTAATGATTTTTGGATCACTTGATACTTCTCTTACTAAACTAATATTTGATTACAACTTGAGAATGCATTATCATATCATGAGGGCTGCAAAACAAAAACCAAGGAAATCCTAAATTTTGAAATATTTTTAGCTGAAACAGTAGCGAAAATTACGGGGAAATCCCAGGATAGAAAAAGATTTTCTGATTTCCTGGAATTAATTAAAGCATTAATTAAAGCACTATTCACAATTAATTAAAGCATCTGATACGGAGGTCATAATAATTAAGGATCTAAATCTATCAGCCAACAGAAAGCAGCATTGATTCTCATAGAATATTATTAGTTCTATAGGCTTTGACAGTGAAATATTTTTTTTAAATGTTTAAAGTTTACTTTTTGAATTTTCTCCAAGAAAATCTTTTAACAATGAAAAGATTTTGCGAATTACGATTTCCTTTGTGTTATGTAGGAAAAACTTTAATGGAATTTGACTCGTAAATCCATGAAACACAACCTAAAGTGGCGCTTTTTAACTTGTCATCCATTTACTGATTGCGTAAAATACATGGATGTTTTGCCGGACTGGAAATTGGTCTTTACAACCAACATTTTGGTGTTGGTTGTTGTTGTGTATATGGTGTTGTTGTCTTGTGGACGGCACTTCAAAAGTCCACATTTCAATACTTGACCGGATGACTTGTTTGTACATCACAGCCGCACTGCGGACGACACCATCTGGTGCACTAAATTTAATGCTACACCTAATGCCATTGCTTTGCAAAATTGCTTTCCCTTTGGTCATGCAGCGCTTATGGACAATGTGTTATCCTCGATACAATGCCCGATGTTCCAGATAGTGTGGATTACACATTGCCTGAGCCGCTTTTTGATAAAAAGAACTGTACCTCAATTCCATTGGAACTGCAATATCTCTGGTAATAGATGTTACATAGACTTCTATACGAATGGTTCCAAACTAAACAACCTGGTTGTTTTGGGGTATACTCTAAAGATCTAGAACTGGTCATATCGAAGAGGTCACCCGACCACTGTAGTGTGTATCCAGTGGTAATCCTTGCAATCAAAGAAGGGGTGGGATAGCTAAGATAAAATGTCACGATGACGACTGGCATACATATCTTCTCAGACAGCCATTAAATTCTTGGAAATCGTAATTTTGAATTCAAAGACCGCCCTCCACTGTCGCAGATCTCTCAATGAGTTGGCTGAATAGTTCAAAATTCCAATGGTCTAGGAAATACAGAAATTGTAGAGCGAACGAGCTTGCGAAATTGGAATCTGTGGGTATGCCTCTAGAGACATGTAAGCTGAGAATTCAGGATCATGTCCGAAGAGCAACGAATGATAGATGGTTAAAAAGGGGGGGAGGTGAGCATTCCAAATTTATGTGTCCTAATCTGGAAGAGGTCATCCGTTTTGCTGTCGCTGTCTAGAACAGACGTCTCAGTCATGGTGTCCGCCATGACAGATCACTGTCTGATCGCAAAACATTTTGGCAGACTGAAGGTTGCGAGAAACTTCCCGGTTTGCGTGTACTACCGTGTTTGCCTTCAAAACACTTCTTCGTTGGAACTTCTTCATCCATTCTGACAACATGATGATGCGGACTGAAGGTTGCGAGAAACTTCCCGGTTTGCGTGTACTACCGTGTTTGCCTTCAAAACACTTCTTTGTTGGAACTTCTTCATCCATTCTGACAACATGACCTAGCCAACGCAGCCGTTTTTGATGATGCTATCGTCATCATACAGCTCGTGGTTCTTAAATCTCCTATATTCTCCATTAATGCAAACTGGTCCATATATTTTACGAAGAATCTTTCTCTCATATACTCCAAGCACTGACGGATCTGCTTTCACAAGTACCCATGCTTCAGAACCATATAACAGCCCGGGTAGTATTAGTGTCTTGTATAGTGTAATCTTCGTCTGTCGAGAGGTGACCTTGTTTCTAAACTGATTACTTAGTCCAAAGTAGCATCTGTTTGCCAGTATTATTCTTCCCTTAATCTCAAAACTGGTGTCATTCGTTTAGATTACGGCGGTGCCGAGGTAGATAAAGTTACCGACTGTCTCAAAGTTTTGGTTCCCAACTTTATCCATTTTCTTTATCTGTTAGGTGGTGCAAGGCTTTTTGGGAGTTGAAACCATTCATTTCGTCTTATCTCCATTTACTGCCAGACCCATTTTCACTGATTCTCTTTCGATTCTTTCAAAGGCTGCAGTTACTACTTCCGGTGACCGACCTATGATATCGATGTCGTCGGCATAGGCGAGCAGCATGTATTCTGTTGTGATTAGTGTGCCATATCTATTCACATCTGCATCTCGTATAATCTTCTCCAACGGGATATTAAAGAGATCACACGATTGGCTGCCTCCTTGTCTGGAACGTCGATTGGTATTAAATGGTTCCGAGATATTTTTTTCTATTCTTACTAGGAACACGTATCAGCAAGTGTCATCCTGCAGAGTCTTATTAATTTTGCAGGGATACCAAACTCAGACATGGCTTGAAATACCTTTGAACGTAAAGGAGTATCGAAGGCGGCTTTGTAGTCAACAAGGAGATGGTAGGTGTTGATTTGTCCTTCTCGGGTCTTTTCCAGGATTTGGTGCAGTGTGAATATCTGGTCCAGGGTGGATTTACCAGGTCCAAAGCCGCATTGATAGGCCCCAATTATCTCATTGACTTTAGGTTTTAATCTTTCACACAGTACGCTCGGGAGTATCTTGTATGCGATGGGGAGGAGACTTATTGCTCTGTAGTTGGCACATTCCGTCTTGTCCCCTTTTTTTGTGTACGGGATATAGTATGTTGAGGTTCGAATCAATCATACGGTCTTCTAGCCAGATAAGCTGATGCATACGCCTTATCAGCGCGTCGCCTCCGGTCTTAAACAGTTCAGTGGATAACCCGTCGGCTCCTTCTGCCTTGTTATTCTATAGTCGGGTCACTCCTACTTGGACCCATTCTAACTAGGAGGTAAACATTCTATACCATCATCAGGTATCCTTTTCGCCGTCAACGTCGGACACTAGCAGTTGGGAAAAATGTTCTTTCCATATCCTCAGTATGTTAACTGCGTCAGTTACCAGATTTCCTTCTTTGTCTCTGCAGGAGGATGTGCCTGCACCAAAGCAATTGGTTTCATTTTTAATTCCGGTACCCAAGTACGGATTTCGCTGCATTTTCCATGGAGTTTGCCACAGCGACATTATATCATCGAAACAAGGAGTGCTTTCATCAAACAGTTGGGTCAGTCGAGTGTAGTATGCCGCTGCCGTTTGTTGTGCTTGCAGCTTTTCAACGCCTAGCTTCCATGCAGTGTCAGATCGTACTTTCCTCGCCATGTTCAAACGGGTGCGAACCTTTGCTGCAACAAGGTAATGATCCGAATCTATATTCGCTCCACGGGCCCACTAAAGGGTGATTTTTTAAGAATTCCTTCATTCCTTCCTATGGCCTTCTCCCCTTATGCGTCAATTGAAGCGGGCTTGTCTGTATTAAATTGAGCTTTAACATAGCCTAAAACAAAACAGTCTAAAGACGTTAAATCGCATGATCTAGACGGACAATTGACCGATCCCGAATGTGAAGTAAAATGTTCACCGAACTTTTCCCACAATAAGCCCATTCTTAAGCGTGCTGTGTGGCATGTTGAAACCATATGCAAGTCAAGCATTTTGGGCAAAATAAAGTTATATATCATCTCACGATATCACTCACCATTCTTAGTTATGTTACGATTCGCATCATCATTGAAGAAGCACGGTCCAATGATGCCACCAGCCCATAAACCTCACCAAACTGTGATATTTTCTGGATGCATTGATGCACCATTATCGATAATTCTTCCTATTTAGGTACCCATTGAGCCAAAAATGAGCTTCGTTGCGCAATGAAAGAAGCGCCCGATGAACTTTCTTAACAGAGCACGCATGCTAATAATAAAATTCCATAATTTGCAAGCTTTGTTCGTATGTAAGACGAATCATGGTTAATTATAGACCAAAGATGTACGACAGTGAAAAAAAACACGAAAAGTGGGTGAGCTGTTTAAACCAGTGTAGCAGAAAAGTTAATAGCTAAAAAATCACCCTTTAGAAAAATTGTTTCTGCAAATTTACATCTTTTTCGACTTAGCATTTTGTACCTCTGGTCCTTCTCTTGTGACATTGTGCTTTGTATAAAAAATGCGACATAGTTAAATTTAGTTTATATCCCTTATTATCAATTTATATAAACCCCAGGTTCCAATGCAATTTTAATTATAAGCTTCACAGATGTTAAAAGGTGATTTGACCTTTGAGAAATATCCTTAATAGTTGCTACTTAATAAAGTTACCACAGCATTAAAAATTAACAACTATAAAGCCGCTTCAATCGATAAACTACCCTGAAGTGTAGTCAACAATCACATCCTTGCCATCGCTTAACCAAAACAATTTTAAACACAATCTTCAAAACTTTAACGTTATTATAACCAATTGTCTCTTTAAGAATATTTATGACACTTTTGGATTGATGACAGCCACTAACAGGCATCTTTTCGCTCACTATCTATCACACATACACCTGTGTGCAATCAAACTCTTTGTCATACGTACATCAAACCGAGTGACTGTAAATCTTAATAATTACACACATTTAGACTGCTGCTGCTCAAACTACATGATGAAAACATGTTCTTACTCGAGGAAGGAGTTCAGAGTTCATGACAATATTTCAGCATTTTATCACACGTCAAAGTGATAGTTAAAAACGTGCCGACAGCATTGTTGTCATAATCAATGATCTTTATGAAGTTCAAACGAAAACTTAAAGTTGTTGCAAAGAGCTTG
Organism: Stomoxys calcitrans; assembly: GCF_963082655.1. NCBI lineage: Eukaryota > Metazoa > Arthropoda > Insecta > Diptera > Muscidae > Stomoxys > Stomoxys calcitrans. The sequence continues at coordinate 59,991,638 of NC_081556.1, read as the reverse complement.
TATGTCTTAGAAATATGGATATCCTGCTGCACAATTGATTTGTGCAGGCAATAATTGTTCAAAATACAAAACATTTATTTACTTAAAACTCGAGCTCAGATTGTACTTTTCATTAGAAGTGAATGGAATAGAAATAGGGAATTAAAGAATACAATTCCTGTTTGTTGGTGGAAGATAATCTTTGTGCAAATTTTCATAAAATGATTTTGACCTATTTACATTGAAACAACACACGAAGAATACTTCCTTGCAAGCTTAGCGACGCAAGCGAGTGATTAATTGTATTATTGTACAATGGAAAGTCACAATAGTCAGTCATACAGAGAAAGTTTGCAATTTTATCTATCTCACCACAGCCACAGTCATAAACGAAACGAACGACAACAGCTGTGAAAGAAAACGAAGAATTATATTGGCTAATAGAAACTACGTTGGATTAAGCAGCCAGTTCAGAAACAAATCCACCTCTAGATAAACAAAAGTTAAACTATTCAAGACACTGATATTACCCGTAATGTTGCATGGTTCCGAAGCATTAGTACTGCGAACGCAAACGAGGCAGCACTTGACATTTGTTTGCAACGCTAAGAAGAAGAAAAGCCAAGCGCATTGTTCATATTAGCGATCGTCCGATTACCGAGAATCAAGATACATTAAAAATAAGATTGTTTAATGTGGAGTTTACAAGGTGCATTATGATGCGCGTTCATTATAATTGAATTGGTTAAAATATAGGTGTGTGCATCACACGTCATGCGTCATGGTTACAAGTCAAAATCATTTTTGTTTTTTCGATGATTTAATGTCAACCGATGTACCATTTAAAAATCGATGTTTCATCGATGTACATATACCATTTAAAATCAATGTATCGTTTTTGGCAAAAACTGAAATCAAAACTTACACACGATGTATGACGCACTATGTTAACTACACACAAATAAATTATCCCTAAATTAAAACGAATGAACTAAATCATGGTAAAATTGGGCATTTATTACGAATTTTTTCTTTCATTGTAACTATGTAAGGTTTCGCCTCAACATATCAATCGTTAGGCATAAACGTAGCATTACTGAATGTAACTAACTTTGTGGATTATACAACCTTTAGCAGATTCGCCTCCGGTTAGAGTACCTTTCTTTTATTGTAAAACAAAAAACTCTTTAACGGTAAAACTGTTTCTATAGCCGCAAACGATTATTCATTTACCGGACTAATATTATTCTCTTATGTCTCTCCTACAAGAGAGAGAGAGAGGGTGAGTATTTAAGGCAAATAGACCAGAATTGGAAAAAAGTCATGATCTTTGGCTTTCTAAGTTTGCTAAGTTCGGCCGGGCCGAATCTTATATACCCTCCACCATGGATCGCATTTGTCGAGTTCTTTTTCCGGCATCTCTTTTTAGGCAAAAAAAGGATATAAGAAAAGATTTGCTCTGCTATTAGAGCGATATTAAGTTATGGTCCGGTTTGGACCACAATTAAATTATATTTATGTTGGAGACCTATGTAAAATGTCAGCCAATTCGAATAAGAATTGCGCTCTTTGGGGGCTCAAGAAGTAAAATAGAGAGATCGATTTATATGGGAGCTGTATCGGGCTATAGAGCGATTCAGACCATAATAAACACGTACACAATTTCAGGCAAATTGGATAATAATTGCGATCTCAAGAGGCTAAAGAAGTCAAGATCGCAGATCGGTTTATATCGCAGCTAAATCAGGTTGTGAACCGACTTGTACTTTATTTGATATAGTTGTTGAAAGTAACAATAAAAAACGTCTTTCAGCCAAATCGGATAGGAATTGCGCCCTCTAAAAGCTCAAGAAGTCAAGTCCCCAGATCTGTTTATATGACAGCTATATCAGGTTATGAACCGATTTGAACCATATTTGGCACAGTTGTTGGATATCTTAACAAAATACTACGTGTCAAAATTCATTCAAATTGGATAAGAATTGCGCCCTCTAGAGGCTCAAGAAGTCAAGACCCAAGATCGGTTTATATGACAGCTATATAAGGTTATGGACCGATTTGAACCATATCTGGCACAGTAGTTGGATATCATAACGAAACACGACTTGCAAAATTTCATTCAAATCGGATAAGAATTGCGCACCCTAGAGGCTCAAGAAGTCAAGACCCAAGATCGGTTTACATGACAGCTATATAAGGTTATAGACCGATTTGAACCATAGCTGACACAGTTGTTGGATATCATAACGAAACACGTCGTGCAAAATTTCATCCCGATCGGATAAGAATTGCGCACTCTAGAGGCTCAAGAAGGCAAGACCCAAGATCGGTTTATATGGCAGCTATATCAGGTTATAAACCGATTTAAACCATACTTGGCACAGTTGTTGGATATCATAACAAAACACGTCGTGCTAAATTTCATCCCGATCGGATAAGAATTGCGCACTCTAGAGGCTCAAAAATCAAGACCCAAGATCGGTTTATATGGCAGCTATATCAAAACATGGACCGATATGGCCCATTTACAATACCAACTGACCTACACTAATAAGAAGTATTTGTGCAAAATTTCAAGCGGCTAGCTGTACTCCTTCGGAAGTTAGCGTGCTTTCGACAGACAGACGGACGGACGGACAGACGGACGGACATGGCTAGATCGACATAAAATGTCACGACGATCAAGAATATATATACTTTATGGGGTCTCAGACGAATATTTCGAGTAGTTACAATCAGAATGACGAAATTAGTATACCCCCCATCTTATGGTGGAGGGTATAAAAACGTCTTGCGAAATTTCAGCCAAATCGGATAGGAATTGCGCCCTCTAAATGCTCAAGAAGTCAAGTCCCCAGATCTGTTTATATGACAGCTATATCAGGTTATGAACCGGTTTGAACCATATTTGGCACAGTTGTTGGATATCATAACAAAATACTACATGTCCAAATTCATTCAAATTGGAAAAGAATTGCGCCCTCTAGAGGCTCAAGAAGTCAAGACCCAAGATCGGTTTATATGGCAGCTATATCAGGTTATAAACCGATTTAAACCATACTTGGCACAGTTGTTCGATATCATAACAAAATACTACGTGTCAAAATTCATTCAAATTGGAAAAGAATTGCGCCCTCTAGAGGCTCAAGAAGTCAAGACCCAAGATCGGTTTATATGACAGCTATATAAGGTTGTGGACCGATTTGAACCATACCTGGCACAGTTGTTGGATATCATAACAAAACACGTCGTGCAAAATTTCATCCCGATCGGATAAGAATTGCGCACTCTAGAGGCTCAAGAAGTCAAGACCCAAGATCGGTTTATATGGCAGCTATATAAGGTTAGAGACCGATTTGAACCATACCTGACACAGTTGTTGGATATCATAACGAAACACGTCGTGCAAAATTTCATCCCGACCGGATAAGAATTGCGCACTCTAGAGGCTCAAGAAGTCAAGACCCAAGATCGGTTTATATGGCAGCTATATCAAAACATGGACCGATATGGCCCATTTACAATACCAACCGACGTACACTAATAAGAAGTATTTGTGCAAAATTTCAAGCGGCTAGCTTTACTCTTTCGGAAGTTAGCGTGCTTTCGACAGACAGATGGACGCACGGACGGACATGGCTAGATCGACATAAAATGTCACGACGATCAAGAATATACACACTTTATGGGGTCTGAGACGAATATTTCGAGTAGTTACAATCAGAATGACGAAATTAGTATACCCCCCATCTTATGGTGGAGGGTATAAAAAAGTGACGATCGGATGTTAAACTCGGAAATTGACAATTTTTAAAGTTTCGCCATAGGTACGTCTAATGACCAAAATCATTAGAGCAACATGGAAAGTTGTTAATATAATTGTGTATCATAATATCGAAATAAATTCAACTTTACTCTCGTAGAGTTTGAATGACCGACTAAGATCTGCTTATAATTGGCAAAATTTGAGTTAGGCTTATATTACAACATTAAATTGAACTTGGCATCCTTTTCAATAAGCACAAGCTATTTTATTAGGTTAGGTTAGGTTAAAAATAGTGTGCAGATATTAATCCGCCCCATGCCACTATGGACATACACCTAAGCCAGTAATTGGCTTGTTGTGCGCTCTAAATACTATAAAGTAACCTCTAAAAACAAAATTTTAAGATAGGAGTTCCGTGGTACTAACAAAATCCTTAATTGTTTTCAATACCACTCCCCTAAGTTAGTTCATTTCTGGTATTGTGTCTCCACCTAAGTGCCGGTATCTGTTAGATGCAAAAGCTGGAAAATGACCTAAGTTCAGATATCCCAACTCCTTTAAAATTTCAACTAGATTTTAGCTCACTCTAATATACCTAAGGAATTGTGTATACCAAACGGGACAAAATAAAATTTTTAGCACCAAATCATGGTCAATTTTAATCCCACTTAGTTCAAATTTCTTAAATTGAAAGATCGGTCCATGTATCAGCTATATCTAAATCTGGACCGATCTGGGCCGTATTGAACAGGGATGTGAAGAGGCCTAACACAACTCACTGTCCCAAATTTCAGCGAAGTCGGATAATTAATGTTGCTTTATGGGCCTAAGACCTTAAAACGGCAGATCTGTACATATGGGGGCTATATCAATATATAGCCCATATTCGAACTTAATCTGCCTTTGGACAAAACAAGAATCTATGCAAAGTTTCAGCTCAATATCTCCATTTTTATAGACTGTAGCATGATTTCAAAAGACAGACTGACGGGCATGGCTAGATAGTCTTAGATTTTAATGACGATCAAGAATATATATACTTTACAGGGTCGGAAATGGATATATCAATGTGTTGCAAACGGAACGCCAAATGAATATGCCCCCATCCTTTGGTGGAGCGTATAAAAATGGGCTGGTCTTTACCACATGCTAATGTCCACATAAAAAACTTAAACATTTGAATTATCCTTAAGACAGATTTGTTTATCTTTTTTATTGGAGAAGTACTTCTTTTCTAGCAATTGTGATACATTTCCGTCCACCATTGAACTTTGTGAATTTTACCTTCTGTTATGGTAAAACTTTTATGAACTTCGTGTCTGGTAAATAACGGATATTTTACTAAAAATTTAAAACTTGTTTTAAGCCAAATATTCTTTGTTTACAGCAAAAGACGACTTGTTACATGAAAATATGATTCCTTTGGTTGTTCGTATCTGCATCTCTTCCATGTGGCAGAGAGTGTAGCTAAGAAAGGCTGATTTTTGGTTTTTTTCATTGGGTAAAACTCAGTCAGTATTGGGAGGTTCACTTTCTAGTGCGGAAAGTGACAATATTTTAAATTTTACCATTGGTGAAGAAAAATTCTCGTACCAACAACACCACAAACAAATATCCTCATACCAAACGGCACCAGGCTGGTTCAAATAAAAATTCTTCTGCGCATTAATTGCTCAATTTTAACAAACAAATTCCCAGCTTCTTTTTCAGAAAACAAATTGATTTTACTCATTATCCCATAATTTGTGCAGTTTTCACCCGGGTAAGAAAATCTTTATGCTTACCATTTTACAAGAAACCGGCAAACCTTTAGATATATCAGCAAGAATCCATAAGGGCAATTTTAAGTCCATTAGTCCTACACAATTATACATCTCTGATTGCATGACTTTCTCACAATATCAATTTGACTGTATGTTGTCCATACTCAATGGTTTCATATCAGGCACTGTGTTGTGTGTCTGTCGACAGCTCCCTATTTCCTGCACAAAACTCGGCTTGGATTGTAAATAATAAAAATCGAGACATTTAATGCTTACATTTAAGCCGATCTTCCAATTTGATATCCTAAGCTTTAAGATATCACGATTTCGAATTTGCAATAAAGATATTTTTTTCGAGCATACACTACTTTGAGTAGCTTAAAGTGAGAAGAGAATGTTTTTAGGAGGTCATCAACATAGCCGCATAAGTTGTCTAACCTGTGATGTCTCCCATCGTGCAAAGACATAGTTGATAGCGCATTCATCCAAGTCCTCGTTCAGGAGCAGTAATGAAATATTAAGTAATTAAAAATATTATGAAAACGTTTTACGTGCCGATGGTGTTATTCATGCTATCCATGGCTTTACAATTGTGTTGCCTTTGCTGCTGCCGGACTTGGACGACCATTGACTTGACCGTACAGTTTTTGTTGCAAAGATTTTTCAAATTTATTTTATTGTATTTGTTTTTTAAGAACTTTGGCCCAGACGTTTTTGTTTTGCACTTTGTTTAGTACGCGTTTATAAGGAACAAATTAATTACATTTACAGGAATTATACCGGCCCATACGTCAACCGTAAAATTCTTCTCAGCGATAATGAATTGATGCAAATTCGCATAGAAAAGTTTGAACTGCAACACAATCGCTACTCAATGCATATAACGCACAGTGGGATGGGATCGAAAATAAGTATTGTAATAAAAAATCTGCTGTTTGAAAATGAGATATGAAATGGAACTCTGGGGAACGGCAGGCAATTAACGTATAACTACTATAAAGATATCAACCAAAAACTCTTCGACTCTAATTCGCCTTGGTTTTTTTAGCATTAAAAAGAGGAAGGACGGACGGACAAAGCCGACATTTTGATACCTTACACCACATTGAAAATGCAGATTAAATTGTGGAAACTTACCATTGTTTAAATTTGAAATAAAGAATTTCTACAAAAATCCTCAAATATAGTAGGAGCTATAGAGGAAAACGTTGCGGAAAATTATAAGAAGATCGGTTGATAGATGTACTTCCAAAGGCCCTAGAAGTGAAAATCGTTATATACATAGATGTAGGAGCAATATATAAATCTGAACCGATTTGTATGAAATTCACGTCATAAGAGAAGCTTGGTACTCAATTTTATGAGGATCGGCTAACAAATGGCAAATATATTGCAGTACTAGTCAAAACCTAAAGCTAAAGTTTCTAGGAACCAAACAAGAATGATCGAGAGACCGGTTTATATGGGAGCTATGTCATGTTATAGACTGACTTGGACCGTAATTGACAAAGTTTCAGCTAAAAATGTCAGCTAAATCGGACAATAATTGCGGCTTGTAAGGACTCAAGAAATCAAATAGGGAGATCGGTTTATATGGGACTTGGCACAGTTGTTGGAAGTCATAATGGAACACCACATGCAAAATTTCAGCCAAATCGTACAAAAATTGCGGCTAGTAAGGGCTCAAGAAGTCAAATCGGGAGATCGGTTTATATGGGACCTATAATAGTTTATAGACCGCTTTAGACCGTACTTACCACATTTGTTAAAATCATAACAGAATACTACATGCAAAATTGCAGTCAAATCGGACAAATATTGCGGCTTCCAGGGACGCTAGAAGTCAAATCGGGAGATCGGTTTATATTGGAGCTTTATCAGGATTCAAACCATACTGTTAAAAGTAACAACAGAACACTTTGAGCAAAATTTCAGACAAATCGGATGAAAATTGAGGCTTTCAGGGGCACATGAAGTCAAATTGGGAGATCGGCTTATATGGGAGCTTTATCAGGTTATACACCGATTTGGACTATACTTGGCGCAGTTATTGGAAGTCATAAGAGAACACTATGTGCTATATGCTAAAGCTAAATCGGACAATATTGTGGCTTCCAGGGGCTCAAGAAGTCAAATCGGGCGATCGGTTTATATGGGAGCTATATCAGGTTATAGACCGATTTGGACTATACTCAACGCAGTTATTGGAAGTCATAACAGAACACTCTGTGCAAAATTTTAGCCACATCGGAAAAAATTGCGGCCTACAGGGGATTAAGAAGTTAAATCGGGAGATCGGTTTATATGGGAGCTATATCAGGTCATAGACCGATTTCAACCGTACTTGATGCTGTTGTTAGAACTCATAATGGAACGTTGCGTGCGAAATTTCAGCCACAATGATTGCGGGCTTCCAGGGGCTCAAGAAGTCAAGTTGGGAGATCGGTTTATATAGAAGCTTTATCCAAACCTGAACCGATATGGCCTATTTACAATCCTCGACGATCTTCGTCAATACTAAATATCTGTGCAAAATTTCAAGCGGCTAGCTTTACGCGTTCGACCGCTATCATGATTTCGGCAGACGGACGGACGCACATGGCTAGATTGACTCAGAACGTCGAGACGATCATGAAAAAATATACTTTATAGGGTCTTAGGTAAATATTTCGAGGTGTTACGAACGGAATAATTAGATTAGTATACCCTCATCCTATGGTGGTGGGTATACAAATAAAAAACCTTATATTTACGGTTAGGCAGAAAATGTGGTTTTGTTTATATCATTGGTAGGTTTTCTAAGTCGTGATTTCGTCTGGCACCACAACTATTAACAAGAACACATATTCTGCCTAACTCGAAATATAAGTTTTTTTTGTTTTTCTATCTTATATATAAAATCAATTTGTGTTTGTTTGTTTGTTTCTTTGTATGTTTGTGTGTTCCTTATAGACTCAGAAACGGCTGAACCGATTTTCTTGAAATTTTCACAGATGGTCCATAATGACCCCTTGGTGTAAATAGGGTACTACATTTTTTGATATCTGAAGGGGGGCGAACCCTCCCCCTTACCAAATTTTCAGAAACGCCAGATCTTGGAGATGGGTTGTGCGATGTAAGCGAAATTTTGTGTGCTCTCATATAGTACCCTTAAAATAAATATTTGGTATCCAAATTTCGGATGGGGTACCTAGGGGGGCTGCCCCACCCTAAAACCCACCAAACATATATTTAGAACAATCACGACAATATGGGACTCAAATGAAAGGTATTTAGTATAAAAAAACGTATCTGATATCCAATTGTCGGATCAAGTGCAAGGGGGACCACCCCAAGCCCCAAAACACCCCTAAATCGGACATGTTTACAGACCATGGCAATATGGGACTCAAATGAAAGGTATTTGCGAGTAGAATACTAATCTGATATCCAAATGTGGGACCACGTTTCTAAGGGGTCCACCCCTTTCCCAAAACACCCCCTAAACAGGACTTATTTACTGACCATGGGAATATGGAGCTTAAATAAAAAGTAATTTGAATGTAGAATACGAATCTGATATCCAAATATGGGACCAAGTGTTTGGGGGGCCGCCTCTCCCCAAAAACATCCCCCAAAGGGGACAAATTTACGACCATAGCAATATGGAGCTCAAATGAAAGGTCTTTGGGAGTTAAGCATGAATCTGATATCAGTATTCGGGAAAAGTGTCTATGGGGCCACCCCACCCCCACATCACCACCCAAATATGAAGTATTTTCTGACTATTGCAATATGAGGCTCAAATAAGAGGGTTTTTAAAGTGGAACACGAATCCGATAAATATTTTCAATGCCAACTCACTGAGTGGCCGCCCATCCCCCAAAATACCCCCAAGCCGGTCATATTTGCCGACCATGGAAATATGGGGCACAAATTAAAGATATTTGGGAGTAGACCACGTATCAACATTAGGGGCCAACTGCCTAGCGGACGTCCCACCACCATAACAACCCCCAAATAGGACGTATTTGCTCACCAAGACAATTTGGGTCTTAAAGCGAGTGGAACTAAATATTCATAGTTTTTAGGGTCAATACCCCAAACCGGGCATATTTGCTAACTTGTGCAATAAGGAGTTTAAATTAGATTAGAAAATGAATTTCGTATCCAATTTTGAGGGCAATGAAAATATGGGGTTCAAATAAATGATATATAGATATATGTGGAGCTTAAATGAAAGGTATTGGGGACCAATTCCTGGGGGTCTACCACTTTCCCAAAATACCCCACAAACAACAATTATTTGGTGACCATCGCAATATGGGGCTCAAATAAAGATATTTGGGAGTAGAATACGAATTTGATATGTATGATAATGATAATGTACGATCATGTATGTAGGGCATCACCCCTTTCCCAAAACACCCCCAAAGGGAAATTTTTCGACCATGCCAACACGTGGCTCAAATGAAAGGTATTTGAGATTAGAAAACGAATTTGATAACCTATTTTGGGGCCATGTGTTTGGGGGACGCCTCATCGCTTAAACTCCCCTAAGCCAATGGCAATATGGGGTTTAAATTAATGGTATTTGATAAAGCACGATGCTGATAGTTTCTCAGGGTCGAGTATCTGGGGGACCACCTCTCTCCCTAAAACACTACTTAATCAGACATCATGAGAATATCGGGCTGAAATGAAGTATTTTAAAAATGAAGTACACCTTACATCCAAACTTAAATTCGTAGACCAATAAAGATCATATGGGATTCAGATAAAGGCACTTATATTGTTAAATTGTTAGTCAAGCGATATACTATTTTCGTAGCATGGTTTTGCACTAAAAGATCTTTAATTGCCGAAAATAAATATTCCAAGGAAAATTTTGATCCATATAAAGTAAAAGAAGGCGCAGCGGAGCGGGCCCGGGTCAGCTAGTTTTATATATAATAAATATGTTTTAAATTGAAAAATGAAAAAATTAAATAAATTTAAGTTGTTTAAAATCGCAAAAGAGAGAACAAAAAACATGAAAAAAAATATAATTCAGAAAATTCAATGTGATATTAAAAAATCTTTTATCCTTTTAAATATTTTAAAGCTATTGTTAATATTAATGATATTTTGTAGCAACTTCCAAAGAATATTTCAATAATCCTTGCGAAATTTAGTAACTTCGTATTTTTCAGATGTCTTGCTCCGTGTATTCGTGCTGTGGCTGATGCTTTTTAATAAGGTTGAGTTGTTGAAAAATTCACGAGCGATTGTAGTGTTGGAAAGTCCATGGATATTAAGTATGTCAAGGGTCTTGATGTGAGTGCTGTGTTATTGTTTCGATTTTGTTGGTTGGTTGAGGTATTCGTTTTATTTTTATTTAGAAGTTTTACCAGTCTGTTTTGGTACCTTTGCAATATTCTACAATGTTTAGACTTTCCCCAAGCAGTAATGCCATGTCTCAGTTGAGACTCCACCAAAGAAAAATATGCCTGCCTTAGAACAACATACGGCGACCAATTACTAACGTTATACAGAGCAAACATACATTTTCTGAGTTTTTTTGTTAGCTGTTCGATATGTGCTTTCCATTCAAAATTTTGATCTAAATGTACACCTAGATATTAATATGTTTCAACAAACTCTATGGTTGTTTCACATTGGTCGTTTAGGGTCTGATCAGTTCCGAAAGTACAGGATCGATGAAGACAATAAAAATTATGAAAAATAATTTGGATTTTGGTAAGTGTCTAGGTCTGATGGGCATCACTTTTGTTGGCGTTAATTATTAGGCCGTTATCACGGCACCATTTGCTGATAATATCGAGTTAATTCTGCATAATTGACTCGGCTTCCTTAAGATTTTTGTTTTCCACAAGAATTACGGTATCATCAGCGTAGGAAAAAGCAATACTATTTTTTAGCATTTCTATCATCTCATTGGCGTAAATTAAGTATAATATTGGACCCAATTTAGATCGTTGTGGTACTCTGAAATTTCCAGTTTTATGGCTACTCAATTCGTTATCTATTCTAACTTTATATAGTTCGTATACCAGTCTAGAAAGTTTCCTCTGATACCACATTTTTCCTGTGGTATCAGAGGAAGTTTAGTATGGGATGACCTGTCGAAAGCCTTAGTGAAATCAATAAATAATGGTAAGCTGCGATAGTTTTCATTTAATTTCATGTTGATGTGGTTCGAAAAATACCCAAGAAGCTGGCTAATATTTTTCCCTTTTTGAAATCCGAACTGTTGTTTATTTATTGTTCGGTATTTCGTCAGGAAACTAATGAGCCTTCTGACCACAATCTCTTCCAAGACTTTCTCTACCACAGATAAGCTTGATATTGGTCTATAGTTATTTAAGTCAGACTTACTTCCATTTTTAAGTATTGGTCAAACGATGGCAGTTTTTAAAAGAGATGGAATTAAGGATTCATGTAAAATCGTTATAAATGAGATTATTATTGGTGTAAGATTAATAGCTATCGTTTTCAGCTAACACCTGCAGTTTTTCTCGAATTGAGAGATTTTAAAATATTCAGTACTTTCTCTTCATCAGTTTTTCCCATAAACATTGTATTTTTCAAATTTGTTCATAGTTTGGACAAGTTATAATGTTGCATGAAAGCAATATTTAATATTTTTCTCGAGAGAGTGGACGAAATTATTTGCCAATAATGGCGGACTGACCGAAGGAAAATGTTTTTTGATATTGGAATCAATGTTCTCAATTAGCATCAGGAAGTGATTCCAAGTCGACCACCTAATTAACAATGGATAACCATTCTTCAAATCCATTGGGGTGCGGGGCATACCAATACAAAGTGGCATTTAAGTGAATTGTGTACAATTATTTTTCTCAGGCTTAGTTGCATTGCTATAGTAATATGTAGTACTCCTTTTTGTGTATTTTGCAGTATTTATCTAAGGGAACAATGATGCAAACATACTTTGTGTTTTATCTGAACTACCCACCATTCCTCATCAATCTGTGAGACGCCAGTTTTACAATCACACAACAGGTGCCTTTGCGATGGGAGAATATTACAACGACAAGCCATATTTCTGGTGTCTTTTTTAAACCTGTGGTAATAAATATTGCAGAAATTGCATTGGATTAAAATTTCTATGGAGTAGGCTTTAGCTGGACGAGCGTTAGAAAATTGTTTAACAACAACAGATGTCGCTGCTATCTAGGAGCGCAATGCACCAAAGATAGTTTCATTTGTGTTACTAGGCATTGCTAGCAGGATCCAATAAATTTCCTTATTCCCCATGAAATGTACAATAATAATGTGCACTAGCTATTGCTGTTACTTCCACTTGGACTGAACAATGGAACAAGCAGGATTTATGTTCGTGCACTTTGGGTACCACGAATGTAACAAAACGCAAAGATTCTCGCCTTTTTATTTGTCGCCACATTCAGAAATTGCGAAATACAGTGGTACTTGCTTCCAAAATCTTATTTAGCTAGTATGTATTAAATCATAACTTTGGGACCCAGAAAAAAGCTTAAAGGACTTGTTTCTTGTACATACTCTACTTAGTATTCGAAAGGTACGATTTTAAGAAAGAATTTTTTTACATCTTAAATTGTTTTTGAAATGGAGTCATACCAAAGTTTCAAGAGTCGGAGCTCTATCAGTTTACCAGGTGGCTACGTCCCTGGGGGGCTCCCCCTAAAATTATTTTATCGAAAGAAAAAAATTTAAATTTAAATCTCTCCCCCTTAACCCAAAAGTACTACCCAAAAATAAAAGTGCACCGATTGCGACAATATGGGACTCAAACGAAAGGTATTCAAGAGTAGAGTACGAATTTTATAAAACGAAAGATATTCAGGAGAAGATTGCGAATATGGTCAGGATGGAGAAATAGGCTTTATAATTTGTTGATTTCGGAAGGGGGCGGACCCTCCCTCGCTCCACCCCCAAGTACCCCCAAATGCGCATATTAGCCGACAATGTCTATATGGAACACAAATGAAAGATATTTGGGAGTAGATTACGAATATGACATTAAACTTTTCTTTCCAAAAATATATCAAATAGGTTGATTGACCCATTATGAAAATATGGGACTCAAATGAAAGGTATTTGAGAGTAGAAAATGAATTTGATATCCAATTTTGGAGCCAAGTGTTTGGGGGTACGCCCTAAAGCGCCCCCTAAACTCTATATTCGGGGAAAAGTGCCGGTGGCCGACCCAGCCCCAAAACACCCTCCAAACAAGTCATATTTACTGACCATGGCAATATGGGGCTCACATTAAATAGATTTGGGAGTGTAGCACGAATTTGATATCCATATTTGAGTAGAAATGTCCTCTCCTAAAAAGCACTTCTCATTTTCATTTCAATTTTCAAAACCATCAGATCTCGGAGATTGGTAATGCGATTATTTTTTTTTTTTGCCTCTAACAGTCAAAATAAAACATGATTTCTATTATTGGGGTCGGGTGCCACGGGGGCCGTCCAAATTCCGCCAAATGGGTATATAGACCAATAACGAAAATATAGAGCTCAAACGAAAGGTGCTTGAGAGAAAAAACGAATTTGATATCCAATTTAAAAGCCATATGTTTGGGAAACTGCGCTTACCAAAAACACCTCCCTATTATAAAAAAGCTATTTGATGTTTAAATTGATTGATTTTCGGGAAATTGATACTTATATTCGAAACAAAGTTCCTGGGGTCCATCTCACCCTCAAACAGAATTTATTTACCGATCATGCCATTATAGGGCTCATAAAATGTATTTGAAAGTGGAGCACGAAGCGTATATTTATTAAAAATTTACTCAGGAACCGAGAAGGGGCACATTTCTCACACATTAATGAAAGCTTTCCGATTCAAGTTTAAACTCAATGAAAAGCGACTTTTTTTTAAAGCCGAGTCCGAATGGCGACATTTTTTTGGGGAGAATTTCTTGCATGACCATGCATGGCAAATGTCGACAGCACTAAGAGGGGATCACCACTGCATTAAATTTTGTCCGATGTTATCGCCAGGATTTTAACGCAGGTGTTCAGCGTTATAGGCGAACATAGGTTACAGTGGCACGAATTCGATATACACATTCAGGCCAAAGTACCCCAACCCTAAAAAGATATAAGAGAGTTAAAGAAGGCGCAGCGGAGTGGGCCCCGTTGGGCTAGTTTTGTAAAAAAAAAAAACAAAATTTATCTCAGACCAGGGCCGCCTAAAAGTTATGTTTCTGAAGGACAACATTGTAATGAAATTCTTAGCGAAAACGAAATTTTAATGAAATTATTTCTAAGGACAACATTTCAGCGTAATATTCGTCCCTTCAAAATTATTTTTTTAAAAACAAAATTTCGTTACAATTTTTTTAAAGGAACTATTTTATTCGAATTCTTCTAAAGACACAATTTAAATTAAATTTTTTCTAAAGAAAAATATTTTAAACATTTTTTCAAAAAGTAAAATTTCTTCCAAAGATTAAATTTAAATGATTTTTTTTTTCTAAAGACTTAATTTCAGAGAAAAATCCTCTAAAAACAAGCTTTGGACCAGTTTTGGGCCTACCTTAAAATTATTTGTTAAAGCCAAAATTTCAATAAATTTTTTTGGGCATGCTCAATGCATTTTGCGACACTGCATTTTTAAAGTCTTTTTATTTCGCTTTTCTATTAAAGATAGAAATAGAAAAACAAAACCCATTGGTCTAAGCTGGACACAATTTCAAAATTAACATTTTTCTATGTAAAGTTAAAACTTCAAAGATATTTTTTAAGACAAAATTTTAATGAAATTTTTGCTAATGACTTTTAAATGAAAAGACAAAATTTTAAAACATTTTTTTCAAAATTTCAATATTGTATAAATACAAAATATTGGTCAGGCTTGGCCCTCCTCTTACATATATATATTTTTTTTAAAGAAATATTTCAAAAAATTTCAATACCATCATTACAATCGACATTACTTTCCAAAAATTATTCTAAAGACGAATTTCAATAAAAAATTCGAAATTTTTCAAGTTATTGTCTATGAGGGCGAAGTTCATTAAGTTTTACAATTTTTGTTCGATTCTTTTTCGAGATGGGCTCAATGATCGCATGTTGCAAATGGAAAAGGAAAGCCAATGATAGCAACACACACCAACCACTATGGGACGCGTTTCGTCTTTAGTTAGAAGACTTTTCAACCATATTAGCTGTGATGGCTTCACGGGCCGTGCGTTGGTATGTTGTATTTGAATCGTATTAATTGCGAAAACGCATCTATGTAACAATTACCACATTAACCACGCTCGACAACCCTGTCTGTTAGCTGTTCTTTGTCCCAATGCATGTGTTTTTGTGTAATGACAGACTTTTTATTTGTGGCACAATTCCGTGGTACACATGATTCTGTGCGTCTGTTGGAAGTCGTATTGATGGCTTTAAACGCTAGACAACGGCAACGGCTCTCGCTGTTGCCCCGTGTGCCCAGGTTCGAATCCCTGCCGAGCTCTGCAATTTAAATTAAACTTTCTTTAAAGAGTGCATTGCAATGTATTCTTTTCAAAATTTTTGCGACTGTTTTAAAAAAAAATTATTAAAAATTTCTTTAAGCCATTTTTTTATGGAATTTCTTCAATAAAAACTGTACTGAAAGACAAACATTTAACAAAAATTTCTCTTAGACATAATTCTATATGAATCTCCTCTTAAATCTAGTTTCATTAATTTAATTGAATATTATCTGTAGAAAAATAATATTCAAAAGTTGTCTTTAATTAAAATATTTTGCTTGTTAAGGCTGGTACTATATTCGTTTTCCACAGTTGAACACACACATTTTTCACGGTTACTTTTTCGAAACACTACAAAAATCTCTATGAAGACATAATGCTTTTATGAAGATTTGCCACAAGTTATGAGGGAATGTACTACTGAAAGTAATCAGCTAGTTTTTTTCCTTCAAAATATAATATCCAGAAAAAGTAATCAGGAAAAAATGTGGCGAAGAATGAATATAGTACTAGCCATTAGTAAGTAATAAATATGGTTTCCAAAAAGTTATTAGTTATATTTAATTTTTAATTATTTAAAGTACATCTTTAATGAAATAACCGAAATCGCGATCTCCATAGCCTGCCAAATTCAATAAAAGCAACCATTTTGCCAAGAACTTTTTATTTTACTTTCTATTCTAAACATAAGGCCACCGTAGCGCTGAGGTTAGCATGTCCGCCTATGACGCTGAACGCCTGGGTTCGAATCCTGGCGAGACCATCAGAAAAATTTTCAGCGGTGGTTTTCCCCTCCTAATGCTGGCAACATTTGTGAGGTACTATGCCATGTAATACTTCTCTCGAAAGAGGTGTCGCACTGCGGCACGCCGTTCGGACTCGGCTATAAAAAGGAGGCCCCTTATCATTGAGCTTAAACTTGAATTGGACTGCACTCATTGATATGTGAGAAGTTTGCCCTGTTCCTTAGTGGAATGTTCATGGGCAAAACTTCCATTTGCATTCTAAACATAAACAAAAACAAGTAAAAGCGTGCTAAGTTCGGCCGGACCGAATCTTATATACCCTCAACCATGGATCGCATTTGTCGACTTCTTTTCCCTAAGAAGAGATTCTTAGGCAAAAAAGGATATAAGAAAAGATTTGCTCTGCTATTAGAGCGATATCTATACCATATCTTGGTCTGGTTTGGACCACAATTGAACTATATGTTGGAGACCAGGGTAAAATTTCAGCCAATTCGAATAAGAATTGCGTCCTTCGGGGGCTCAAGAAGTAAAATAGAGAGATCGATTTATATGGCAGATATATCAGGTTATGAACCGATTTGGATCTTATTTGAAACAGTTATTGAAAGTAAGAATAAAACACGAATCACGCCCTCTAGAGGCTTAAGAAGTCAAGACCCAAGATCGGTTTATATGACAGCTATATCAGGTTATGGACCGATTTGAATCATACTTGGTACACTTATTGGATATCATAACAAAACACGTCGTGCAAAATTTCCAATCGAATAAGAATTGCGCACTCTAGAGGATCAAGAAGTCCTAAGAGACTAATGAAGTCAAGACCCAAGATCGGTTTATATGGCAGCTATATCAAAACTTAGACCAATATGATACCGAGTTACACTAATAGGAAGTATTTGTGCAAAATTTCAAGCGGCTAGCTTTACTCCTTCGGAAGTTAGCGTGCTTTAGACAGACAGACGGACGGACGGACAGACGGACGAACATACGGACGGACATGGCTAGATCGACATAAAATGTCGTTACGATCAATAATATATATACTTTGTGGGTTCTCAGACGAATATTTCGAGTAGTTGCAAACAGAATGACGAAATTAGTATACCCCCCATCCTATGGTGGAGGGTGTAACAAAGCCTATTGGTTTCAGCTAGACAAAAAATTCAACCACATAATGAAACAACCAAAATAAAAAGTAGCTCAAAAATGGACATTTTTTTCCATCAAAAATGGATTTTCAATCGATTTTAATGAAGTTCGAAGAAGAATTTAATTATAATTTAATTAAACAATTATAGATTCTTAATATTTTCAGTTTGTTTGCGTCGTAAAAAGAAGTCATTTAAAACCAATTGACCGACACAAAAACCTGTTGAAATCATAAAATTAGTTTTAAAGCAGGATTTAGAATGAAGTCCGGAAATTCTACCAAAGAATTAAACATCAAACCGATGGCTTTGGTGCAGGCAAATCCACCTGCAGTGACAAAGAAGGAAATCTGGTAACTGACACAGATAACATGCTGAGGATATGGATAGAACATTTTACCCAACTGCTAGTGTCCGACGTTGGCGGCGAAGAGGACACCGCAAAACCAATCACTGATGATGGTATAGAATGTTTACCTCCTAATCAAAATGAGGTCCAAGTAGGAGTGACCCGACTAAAGAACAACAAGTTAGCAGGAGCCGACGGGTTACCCGCTGAACTGTTTAAGACTGAAGGCGACACGCTGATAACACGTATGCATCAGCTTATCTGCGCAATCTGGCTAGAAGAACGCATACCCGATGATTGGAACCTCGGCATACTATGTCCCGTGTACAAGAAAGGGGACAAGATGGAATGTGCCAACTACAGAGGAATAAGTCTCCTCCTCATCGCATACAAGATACTCTCGAGCGTACTGTGTGAAAGATTAAAACCTAAAGTCAATTAGATAATTGGGCCCTATCAATGCGGCTTTAGGCCTGGTAAATCCAACCTGGACCAGATATCACACTGCGCCAAATCTTGATAAAGACCCGAGAAGGACAAATCAACACCTACCATCTCTTTGTTGACTACAAAGCCGCCTTCGATACTCCTTTACATTCAAAGATATTTAAAGACATGTCTGAGATTGGTATTCCTGCATAATTAATAAGACTCCTCAGTTAGAATAGGAAAGACAAGGAGACAGCCTATCGTGTGATCTTTTTAATATCCTGTCGGAGAAGATTATACGAAATGCTGATGTGAATAGATATGGCACACTAATCACAAAGAGATGCTACTCGCCTATGCCGACGGCATCGATATCATAGGTCACCGGAAGTAGTAACTGCAGCCTTTGATAGAATCGAATGAGAGTCAGTGAAAATAGGTCTGGCAGTAAATGGCGATAAGCCGAAATGGATGGATTCAATTTCCAACAAGTAAAAAGGCGTTAAGTTCGGTCGGGCCGAACTTTGGATACCCACCACCTCGGGTATATATGTAAACCACCTTTCATCAAAATTCGGTGAATATTTCATACCTTATGTGCCATAGCAGTTATATCAAAATATGTTCCGATTTGTATTAAATGCTAATAAGTACAGTAGCTATATCTTAAAATAAACCGATATGAACCATATACGACACGGATGTCGAAAAGCCTAATATAAGTCACTGAGTCAAATTTCAGTGAAATCGGATATAAATGGGCCATGACTTTAAATCGAGATATCGATCTACATGGCAGTTATATCTAAATCTGGAACGATTTGGGTCAAGTTGCAGAAACATGTCCCAAATTTCGGCGAAATCGGGCAATAAATGCCCCCTTTATAGCCCCAAAACCTTAAATCGAGAAATGGGCCTATGTGGCAGCTATATTCAAATCTGGACCAATCTGGCCAAATTAAAGAAGGACGTCGAAGAGCCTAACTAAACTCACTGTCTTAAATTTCAGCGACATCGGACAATAAATCCGTCTTTTATGGTCCCAAAACCTAAAACCTAGATATCGGTCTATATGCCAGCTATATCCAAATCTGGACTGATCTGTGTGATATTGCAGAAAAATGTCAAGGGGCTTAACTTAACTCCCTGTCCCGAATTTCGGCGACACCGGACAATAAATGAGCATTTTATGGGCCCAAAACCGTAAATCAAGAAATCGGTCTATATGGCAGCTATATTCAAATCTGAACCTATCTGGCCAAATTAAAGAAAGATGTCGAAGGGCCTAAGACAACTCACTGTTCCACACTTCAGCAAAATTGGATAATGGCTTTTATGGGCCTAAGACCCTAAATCGGAGGATCGGTCTATATGGCAGCTATAGCGAAATCTGGACCGATATGAGCCAAATTGACGAAGGATGTCGAAGGCCCTAACACAACTCACTGTCCCAAATTTCAGCAAAATCGGATAGTAAATGTGGCTTTTATGGGCCTAAGACCATAAATCGGGTAATCGGTCTATATGGCAGCTATATCCAAATCTGGACCGATCTCAGCCAAATTAACGATGAATGTCGATGGGCCTTACACAACTCACTGTCCCAAATTTCAGCGAAATCGGATAAAAAAATGTGGCTTTTATGGGCCTTAGACCCTAAATCGGAGGATCGGTCTATATGGCAGCTATATTCAAATCTGAACCTATCTGGGCCAAATTGAAGAAAGATGTCGAAGGGCCTAAGACAACTCACTGTTCCACACTTCAGCAAAATTGGATAATGGCTTTTATGGGCCTAAGACCATAAATCGGCGGATCGGTCTATATGGGGGCTATATCAAGATATAGTCCGATATAGCCCATCTTCGAACTTAACCAGCTTATGGACAAAAAAAAAAGAATCTGTGCAAAATTTCAGCTCAATATCTCAATTTTTAAAGACTGTAGCGTGATTTCAACAGACAGACGGACAGACGGACGGACATGTCTAGATCGTCTTAGATTTTTACGCTGATCAAGAATATATATACTTTATAGGGTCGGAAATGGATATTTCGATGTGTTGCAAACGGAATGACAAAATGAATATACCCCCATCCTTCGGTGGTGGGTATAAAAAGCCTTGCACAACCGAGCAGATAAAGAAAATGGAGAAAGTTGGGAACCACAACTTTGAGACAGTCAGTAACTTTATCTACCTCGGCACCGCCGTATCCGAAACGAATGACACCAGTTTTGAGATTAAGCAAAGAATAATACTGACAAACAGATACTACCTTGGACTAAGTAAGCAGTTTAGAAACAAGGTCACTTCTCGACAGACGAAGACTATACTATACAAGACACTGATACTACCCGTGCAGATGAGGCAGTACTTGGAGTATTTGAGAGAAAAATTCTTCGTTAAATATATGGACCAGTTTGCGATAATGGAAAATATAGGCGACTTATGAAGCACGAGCTGTATGACGACGAAATCATAGTAACATCAAAATACAACGGCTGCGTTGGCTAAGTCATGTTGTCAGAATGGAAGAAGAAGCTCCAGCAAAGAAGTCTTTTGAAGCCAAACACGGTGGTACACGCAAACCGGAAAGACCGAAAGCCCCAATCCCATGGCAGCCGGTTGTACGTACCGGATTGACCCGATGGAGTTCTCCATCGGCAAGGGCTGCCGCCTCAGTGTACACTGCTACAACAACAACAACAACCGAAAGCCCGATGGAAAGTTCAAGTGGTGGGAGTCAAAGATTTTAGAATGAGCGCAGAAGATCGAGGCTCTTGGAACGCTAGTGGAACAAATATTCTGTCATAGCCAATTAAAGTAAATAAATCCAATATGTTGATTTTAATTTTTCGCCTGCAAATCGTAAGTCTTGAACTTAGGTTCTGAAACAATGATTGTAGACAAAATTGAGAACTCCTGCTCGAACTCAGAGTCGATCCAGCCTTGTCCACCCGTCTGCTTAAATCACCATAGCGGTCGAACGCGTAAAACTAGCTGCTTAAAATTTTGCACAGATACAAGGTATTGATGTAGGGATTGCAAATGGGCCATGTCAGATTTAGATATAGCTCCAATATAAACCGATTACCCGATTTGACTTCTTGAGCCCCTACAAGCCGCAATATTTGTCCGATTTGGTTGAAATTTTGCATGCGGCATGTTCTGTTACGACCTCTAACAACTGCGCCAAATACGGTCCAAATCATTATATAACCTGATATAGCTCTCATGTAAACCGGTCTCTCAATCATTCTTGTTCGTTTCCTAGAAGCTTTAATTTTTGCTGGTTTAACAGAAGTTTGGTACGTAGAATAAAATTATGCCCATCAACTAAACTTGTTTTGTATAAATTTTCCGCAGAATCCATGGTGGTGGGTTCCCAAGATTCGGAACGGCTGAATTTAGCACGCTTTTACCTGGTTTTTGCTTTTAGTTTTTACTAAAAATTCTCGTTCAAAAACAAATTATCTAATGACTGGTTTTGAGATTTTCTTCTCATTTTTGACAACTGTTACGATGTACATGAACCCATTTTTGTATTGAAATGCTTACGCCTTGGTTCGATTTGTCGTTCGATACATTCGTCGCTAAGAAAGAGATACACAAACCAAAATCAGTTCTTTTTTTGTTTTCAGGCCGAAAGAACGCCTACTTTCGACGTGGACAAACAGGCTATAAGTTGTAGACAACTCTCTGTTGTTGTATACATTTATTTGCCATTATTGCCGCAAATGTTGCACTGTGTGCGATTCCTTTGTGAGTTTGTAAAATGGTGTGAATTCATAGTTTGTTATTTTAGTAAACTATAAGTTTACGCCACGAAATATGAGGTTAATTATTATTTCGAGGGCTCCAATATACAATGGGCATAGAATGACACTTATCACACACAACTGCTAAATGGAATTTGGAGCGCCGGCCACAATACAGCCAAGCACAATCCAACTTTAGAACCTTCAAACTTTGTCTAGTTTGTCAGTGCTCGTGTATACATGCGAACATTTCGGCCGGGCGACGTCCAACTTAGTTTCCACGGATGTGTCTCCATGTTTTGGATGGGCTGTTCTCCAACACAGAAAATAAATTATTTTGCAACAAGGAATCTACATTGAAGGGACACAAGAGGGCACAATAAAAATGTCCTCGTAGGAAATTTGCTGTGTTGCGCTCCATTTCGGCGATGATGTAGTCACCGATGCATTACGAGGACAACAAGATTTTTGCATTTCCTTTTAGTTAGATCAAGTAGCCAAGTACCAAATAAAAGTGCTTTGAAGAAAATAATAACGACAACAGTATACAATGAGTCTTCCACAACAACAAAATAAGCAACTCACATACAATGTGTGTGTATGAATGCATTTAAAAGGCCACAATAAAATGTAGATTTGGTAAAACATCTTCACTTTACTGAATACAAGTACTATCGAATGTTTTTGTTAATAGCCGCCACCAAAGACTGGGAGATACACACATTATATATTCAACTTAATCCATCGCAACACATCCAAAGAGAGATTGCCATAAAGTATAAACACAATGTAGAATATTATGAACTACGTATATTAGACTGTCGCACGCTATAAAGGAGATACATGTTTTTTTTCGAAGAAACGCGTACACTCAATTTTTTTCCATGGGATCTCAATAACCAAAATGCAAAATATCGTGCTAAATATTTTACGAAAGACATCTGAACCGTTCACACTAGGTGGGGTGTTTTGTAGTTAAAGAACCAACGTAATTCTTATAACGATCTTTTGTTGATATTAAATTTTCTTTTTAGAAGTTACTTTAAAATTTTTAGAGCGCACAACAAGCCGATTACTGGCTGAGGTGTATGTCCATAGTGGCATGGGGCGGATTAATACCTACACCCTCTTTTCAACCTAACCCAACCTTTGCTGATATTTATTTTATCGAATCTGACTTGACGCAGTGTCGCCACAATCGCTTTTGCCATGTCCCCCTCTCCGTGTTTCCTTCCGGACGAGTCGAGGGAGTCTGGGACTCGAGTCGAGAAGATGCATTCATTTCCTACATTTGAACCATCCAGATCGCTTTAAAAATCTTAATAACTTGCGAATGTTCACATCCGCTAAATGAGAACCTAAACTGGAACTCCTTCTCCCTGCTAGTGCGGGACACACACACAGAAGGTGTTCTATAGTATCCTCTTCTTCGATGTCCTCACAGCTTTTGCGAAAGTCGTTTTTGGCAACCTTAAGACTGTCAGCATGTTTTTAGATTATACAGTGACCTGTCATGACGGACATAATCCGTTCTAGCCAACCGGTTCCAACCGGTCCTATCAGGAATAGTGGTATAGTACATTTTATCAAAAAGTGGCTCATGTAAAGTGTAATTCACACTGCCTGGAACATCGGATATTGTATCAAGAAAAACACAGTGTCCGTAGACGCCACATGACCAATGAGAAAGATCCCTTAACCTCAAGGCAGTGTTCACTGCAATTTGTGTACCCAGATTGTGCAGAGGCATAAGATGTAGCATTAAATTCAGTGCATCAGATGGTGTCGTCCTCAGTAAGGTTGTGATGCACAAACAAGCCATCCTTTAGATCCGGTTAAGTATTGATTTTTGAAGCGCCGTCCACCAGACCACAACACCATGTAGCAAAATAGGTCTGACAACTGCAGTATATATTCAATGCATGACACGCGGTCTTAATCCCCAACTTTTGCCAATGGCTCTCTTGCAGCTGTATATGTAATGAGTGGCCTTTCTTGCCTTTTCCAAAATGTTGGATTTAAAGTTCAGTTTCCTGTCCCACAAAACACCCAGGTATTTTGGGTTTTCTGTAAATGGAACATTCTCTCCACCCAAGGAGGTTCCACTGTAGGCAACTTGTGTCTCCTGCTGAACCAGACCACTTTCGGAAACCCACTTTGCTGTTGCACGTAGGGCTTCCTGTAGTATATCTCTTGGAGTGCTGGGAAACTTTCCCCTAACCGCAATTACCTCGTCATCAGCATGCGCCACTTTTACGCATTTTTCTTCCAGTGACAATAATATATTGTTAATGGCTATATTCCAAAGTAGAGGAGACAGTACACCTCCTTGAGGAGTTCCTCTGCTGACCCATCTTTTTAGATCCGCAGATACAAAGCCTGCCGTAATGCATCTGTTAGTAAGTAAATTATTAAGAATTGAATTGGGATTCATTTATACCTTGGCTATATGAATTGATGTATTGGTGACTTGGTGATTTTTTCGATGTATTGTTATTCTTGTTACTATTTAGTACTTTCTTTACAAAAGGGGACAGATTTCTGAAATTTTATACGCAATTACTACAAAACACTACACTAAAAAGGAGATATCAAAAACGGGGCTAGCGAAGCGGACCACCGGCATGTTAGTTAGCTATAAAACTTACAGCTCCATTTTGTTTACCCTTATCTACCCCATATTTGAAGCTGATCGATTGGTCTGCTGCCTAGGTTAGGCAAGTTTGAGAAGAGGGTGTAGATGTAAGTTCACCCCTTGCTACAATTGACACACACCTAAGCCAGTAATCGGCTTGTTATGCGCTGAAAATACTAAACGGCAAGTTCGAAAGAGGAAATCTAAGTAAGGAATTCAGTGCTACTTACATAAAACTCACTTCTTTTCCATACCACGCCCCTAAGTTTGTTCATGTCTGGTATAGTGTCTCCACATAAGTGCCGCAAAAGCCAGAAAATTACAAAGGAAATGCTCCAATGTCTCATCACCTTCTCCATATGCTCGTAGTGGTATGTGTCGCATTAGGATACCGAAAGTTATAGCCTCGTCGACGACATATCGACCGTTTCGCTATTCCACAGTATTACGTGAGCGTTCGTAGCACACGCCCTTAACTTTGTCTGTGTCGATTCAAAAGGCTTCGGGTTACCCAAGTGTATTGACTGCAGTCCTCTGGCTATCACTGTCAAACCGTCTGCTCTTTCATTTCCCCTTACACCATTATGGCCCGGTACCCAAACTATGCGGATCGTGCCATCCTCAGCGAAGGCATTAATCTCCTTCTTGCACTCCAAAACTGTTCGAGACCTTAGATGTTCAGATGTTCACGCTCAACGTCCTCGCGTTAACACTACACCACCTCAAGCATTCCGTAATCGCCCGGATCTTCGCTTGAAGGACCATATTATGGCCAGGGAGTCGAATGTAGATCTCAGTTCCTGGGTTCTAAATGTTTGACCCATCTGTGTACATATCATGAAGTTCCAAATGTCAATACCATAGTTCTATCAAACAAAGACTGTGGCGCTGGCAGCAGTGGGTCGCACTTGACCTCAAGTGTCGTCTTATGTATCCGATAGGAAACCTCTTAAATTCGTTTCAGGTTTTCAAACGGCGCCTCGATTACAGCGCTATGGTATGAACTGCTCTAATCCCCTATCCATTATCCCATCACCTTAAGTCTCATAGCCGCGGTGGTTCGTTGAACCTGTTGTATCATCCTTAGGTTATGTTAGGTTGAAAAGGTGGTGCATCCCTCCTCAGTCAGCAGGTCTGATTCCAGAGAATCGGTTAACAAATGAGCTCTTTATTGCAATATTTCTCAAAATCGGACAAACATATATATGGGAGCTATATCTAAATCTGACCCGATTTCGACCAAACTTTACAGATACAAGGTTTTGGCAAAGTTTGGTCAATAAATGCGCTTGCAGTGGTTCTAGGAATGAAAAACGGGCGATATACATATATGGCAGCTATATCTAAATCTGAACCGATTCCGATCGAACTTTACTGATATTATGGAAATCATCGAGGAAATAGTTATACAAAATTTTGGGAAGATTGGTCAATAAATGCGTTTGTAGTGGCTCTAGGAGTGAAAATCGGGCGATATATATGCTAGCTATATCTAAATCTAGACCGATTTCTATGAAATTCACATAATTTCGGAAGGCAAGAAACAATTATTCCTACTAAATTTCAAGAGAATCGGTTAATAGATAACCATTTTATTGCATTATTACTGCAAATCGGACGAACATATATATGGGAGCTATATCCAAATCTGAACCTATTTCTATGAACTTCTCCAGGAAAATCATTCCTGCCAAATTTCGAGAGTATCGGTTAACAAATGACCATTTTATTGCAGTTTTAACATGGACAGACGGACAGATAGACAGACGAACATAGCTACATCGAATCAGAAAGTGATTCTGAGTCGATCGGTTATACTTATCCTTGGGTCTATCTCACTTCCTTTTGGGTGTTACAAACAAATGCACTATGTTATAATACCGTGTGCCACAGTAGTGGTGTAGGGTATAATTATTGGTCCGGTAAACGAATAATCGTTTGCGGCCATTGAAACTTTATTGTCATTAAAGATTTTGGTTTAACATAAAAAATTGCTCTTTTACCATAAAAAAAGTTGCTAAAGGGTTAACAATAAACAAAGCTAGTTCTATTCAATAATGCTACGTTTATGGCTTACCTTTGATAAGACGAATCGAAACATTGCACAGTTACAATAATAGAAAAACTTCACAATAAAAGTATTTTGTTTGTTGTAAAAATGTCCCAAACGTTTTATTTTTTCGAGTGTAGATACCCAACAAATGTTCCCATAGCAGCCGGTTGTACGCACCGATGGAACCCCCATCGGCAAGGGCTGTCGCCTCAGAGTTCGTCTTTTTTCGCCATGGGAGAGGCACATCCCGGAGTACCTAATCCGCACGCTTCTGGTCCGTGCCGGAATTGATAAGAACCCCGGACCGTGGTTCTGTTCGGTTTGCCAGAACCACCTTCATGATCGGTCGGTGTCGGTGAGCTGTAACCGGTGCATGGAGTGGATACATTTCCGATCTTGCTCTGCCCTCACTTCACTACGGGAGTATAGTCATACTGGATATGTCGCAAGGTGCTTTGCGAACATGGCCAGAAGTGGGTCACATCTCGCCTGCGCCTGGCGCTAGTGATCCCTACATGGAGTGCATGGGGATAGTAAAGCTCTATCTGCCGAGATAGAGCTATACAACGTGTACATACCGCCGGTTGGTAGCTGTGTCCCGATTAATGGCCAAGCTTACTACCCAGACATAAGTAGGTTACTATCTGGCCATAATCGTCCGCTTCTAGGGGACTTTAATGGGCATCACACTTAATGGCATTCTGCCCTACGACCAGCGGCACAGCTTTGGCAGAGCAGATTGAAAGCTCCGCGTTTTGCACGGTGAATGAGGATGCCCCCACTAGGATTACGAGGAGGTGCACCAGCTCGCCAGACATTTCCACTGCATCCCCTGATCTCCTGAGTGTCGTATCCTTGCAAGCCGTCATCTCTTTGGGGTCAGACCACCTCCCCTTAATGCTAGTGGCCGAGAGGAAATTCCGAGACATTATTAATGCAGCAGCCGCTCGCTTTATACCAGCCGGTCGAATACCTCAACTGCGGCCTAAATTCCCGGCGCAGGCAGTGGTACTCGCAGACGCGCGTGATGGGATTCGTGGTATGGACCCCACTAACCCCAGAATCAGAGAGCTGAATCTGGAAATAAACAGGAACATAAGCGGAATTTGTGGCTGGAACAATTGGAGCAATGTAACTTAGACACCGGTGTAGGCAAGCTGTGGTCTTCTGTTAAGTCACTCTCGAACCCCGGTAGACGGGATGACGCGACCTTAGTCACTTTTGGCGAAATAACCGTGACTGATCCGAAGAGATGCTCCAGGTTGTTCAACCGTCAATTTATTGTGCATCCCGAGAGTGACAGGGCAAGGAGGAGAGCCATTCGCCGTATTCGTGGTCTCCGAGCCGATGAACAGTCATCACAATTTGCCGTGGGCGAAGTTACGAATGTCATCCGTGGCGCCAAATCATCTAAGGCGTTGGGCCCGACGGAATCTCTACATTGATGTTGAAGAATATGGATTCACCTGGAGTTGAGTACCTTACTAGTATCCTCAAACAGTCTTTGAGCACTCTTATAGTTCCCGATGTCTGGAAAATGGGCAGAGTGATCCCGCTACTGAAGACTGGAAAGGACCCGAGTTTGGGAGAGTCGTAGAGACCGATCTCCCTTCTATCACCAGTGGCAAAGACGCTGAGCCACGAAGGAGAATTTCCATTCGCCGAGCATCAACATGGGTTTCGAAGACTGCATAGCACAACATCACCGCACACATTTGTCGTGGCTTCAATCCACCCAGGCCATGTGATAGGACGGTCCTCGTGGCACTGGACCTATCGGAGGCATTCGACACTGTAAGCCATGCCAAATTATTTGGGAACATCGCCAACATGTCGCTCGAGCCAGGCCTGAAACGCTGGGTCGCGAATTATCTGTGTGGTCGCCAGTCATTTGTGAAATTTGGGGATAAGAATTCGAAGCACCGTAGAGTGAAACAGGGAGTTCCCCAAGGTGGGGTGATACCAACTCCCTGTTTCACCGGCACTGTTTAACCTCTACCTATCCTCCATTCCACCCCCTCCAGACGGCATAGAGATAGTATTAAATGCGGACGATTTTACGATCATGGCATCAAGTCCCCCCATCCATTGTTCACATCTGCTTTAGGTTGAACGTCTATCTCAACAAACTTGCCTCATATTTCGCTGCGAGAAATCTGAAGATATCTGCCACCAAAGCTTCAGCCACATTGTTCACTGCAAATACGCGTGAGGTGAACACTGAGCTGACTGTGGTGGTCGATGGAGAAATCACAGTCAGCTCATTGATGGTCGTACAAGTATCCCAAAATACTTGGCGACATATTTGACAGCTCTTATACATTCTGCCCACTTGCCACAGCAATTTGCGCTAAAGTTAAAAGTAGAAACAAGGTCCTCAAGTCACTTGCTGGCAGCATTTGGGGTGCAAAGAGACCTTTTTGACCACGTACAAAGTAATTGGCCCGTCTGTGGTAAGTTATGCAGCGCCAGTGTGGTCTCTTCAACTTTGTGACACACAGTGGATTAATATTCAGATCTGTCAGAATGCCGCCCTCCGAAATGCGACGGGATGTCTTCTCAGTTCTCATGTGGACCACCTCCATCAGGAGACAAAGATACTCCCAGTGCGAAGACATAACTACATGCTGTCTAAGCAATACCTTTTGGGCTGTTATCGCAGAGACTATCCAAATCATCATCTTGTGGATAGATATCCACCGCCCAGAAGCCTTAAGGTAGATCTACATGATCTAGAGCGTGAGGTTCAGCGCTATAAGAGAGAACCTCTGGAACAAGCGGCATATCAAAACAACATTCATACAGACACGATAGCAGATGCGGTAAATGGCTACCGGGTGAATGTAGTCCTTGGAGAACGACCGCCTTCCATTGCCCCTGAAGAAATAGACCTCCCCCGGCAAACCAGAGTAGTTCTGGCTCAATTACGTTCCGGCAGATGCAGCCGCCTCAACTCCTACAGAGCAAGGATGCCGACGTGTAAGATGTATGTCCCTATTGTAACCAGGGACCGCACGATACGCGTCACATGTTTAACTGCCCGGCCAGACCCACTCGACTCAGACCCAGAACCCTATGGACGCACCCCATCTTAGTCGCAAAGTTCCTGGGTCCTGACACTCAACAGAATCAAACAGACGAAAGATAGAACACGATAAACTGCTACAACAACAAATGTTCCCAGCATTAGTTTGGTGTAAATAATTCATGTGAATTTGAAAAATTGTTTGAAAAATTTAAACTAAATCGGATGAAATTCTTGTCTTTGTAACTCCAAATGGTAAGTAATAAGTTAGCTATGTCTTAGCATTGCAGTATGATCAATGGCAAAAACAAACAATTTTTCTTAGTTGCCAAACAAACCTTGATAAAAGATATTTTTGAGTACTTCTACATGTCTGTCAGCGGTGTGAGGTTGTAAACGTTGGGGCTTGTGTTTTGAAACAATTTATTAAATTTTATGCAACTACGACGAAAGGCAAAACACATTATGATGGTTCGCTTTTAAGAATCAATTTATTTGGAAAACCCAACACAAAGCCATTGGAACATTTACACACACACACACACCCGAAAACCACACTACATACACACATGCAATGTCCAGAATTCCCCTTGAAATGAATTCATAGGCAAACCCACATTGAAACTCATAAAATTTGCAGACAACCCAACAAAAAAAAAAAAAAAAAACTTGAGGAAAATGTAAAGAAAATTATACTATTATATTCAAATGGGATGGTTATTTAAAGGATATATTCTCCTACTACAGAACAAATAAAAAAGGGATCTTTCCAGAATCACCACAAGCATGCAAAAAACAACAACAAGAAAAACAAAAGAAACATTTTAACCATAACATGCCAGCAAAGCCCGTTTCATATAGGAAATGAATTTTCCTCAACAATGAATTAAAGACAAAGAAAAACTCATAAATTAAACATTTTTAATAAAAATAAGAAAAAAAGCAAAGATTTTTCATGGATTTCCCAAACAAAGCATATTGCACGGCGTTTAGTGGCTCCATGTAGCCAGCCTAGACCCAGAATCCTCTTTCACGGAAACTTTCCTTGCGCACACATGGATATGGTCAAAGATACAGCCACATAACCCTCGACAACAACACATACCCATTGCTTTGTCTCTCTCCTATGGTGAGGTCGGTTTGTGGCAGTCGAAAAGGTTAAACATTCTTTTTGGCCCATAAAAGGGTAGCCTAAACAAATCCTTAAATCATATTATCGAAGAAATTATTCAAATACTCATATTATGTATTTATTAATATGTCGAAATATATTAATATTGAACACTTTCACAATAAAAATCCTACCGTTGATGATAAGTGAACGAAACTGAATCTGCAATCTTAAATAAAGACATACTTTGAAATAGAGTCCAGTATATGTATATATGGCGAAGGCCTCAGCAGCCAGTCCTTATAATACCCAATATTTTTTTTAATTAATTTGCAATGAATATATGAATAAATAAAAGAAAACTCTATACATGTTTATATCATTCTCTTCTGCAGATGCAGAAAATAAGTCGCATTTTTTGTTACTTATGTACAACAATTCTTAAGCATCATGGATTTCACATGCTTGGGCAAAACGAATAAATACCTTGTGTTGTTGTTTCGTTTTTTGGTTGAGGTATAGGAATATAGAGCCTAGGCACTGGAATGAAAACAAGTAAAAGGCGTTAAGTTCGGCCGGGCCGATCCTTGGATACCCACCACCTCGGGTATGTATGTAAACCA
Source organism: Stomoxys calcitrans (assembly GCF_963082655.1). Taxonomy (NCBI): domain Eukaryota; kingdom Metazoa; phylum Arthropoda; class Insecta; order Diptera; family Muscidae; genus Stomoxys; species Stomoxys calcitrans. The sequence goes on along the minus strand of NC_081556.1, from coordinate 59,959,781 downwards.
CTTTTAGCCAAAATCCGATGAAAAATACACACCTTGCCCCATAGCAGCTATATCGAAATATGTTCCGGTTTGAACCAAAAACTTGTAAGTACAAGTCATTGTTCAATTGTGTATAATAAAATATTGGTCTTTTAAATACCTATATCTAACGATAAACCGGTTTGAACCATATACGCAACGGATGTCGAAATACAATCGGAAATCGGACAATTAATGCGCCTTTTATATCCCCAAAACCTTAAATCGAGAGATCGGTCTATATGGCAGTTATATCCACATCTGGGCCGATCTGGGCCAAATTGAAGAAGGATGTCAAAGGGCCAACACAACTCTTTTTTACTTTAATTGGCTATGACTGAATATTTGTTCCACTAGCCGAACGTAGAATAGCGTTCCAAGCACCTCGATCTTCTGCCCTCATTCTAAAATCTCTGACACTAAGTTTCGAGGTGTCTCCCACAACTTGATCTTTCCATCGGGCTTTTGGTCTTCCCGGTTTGCGTGTACCACCGTGTTTGCCTTCAAAAGACTTCTTTGCTGGAGCTTCTTCATCCATTCTGACAACTTGACCTAGTCAACGCAGCTGTTGTATTTTGATGCGTGTAACTATGCTTTAGTCGTCATACAGCTCATACAGCTTGTGGGTCACACGTCGCCTATATTCTCTATTAATCCAAACTAGTCCATATATTTTACGAAGAATCTTTCTCTCAAATACTCCAAGCACTGCCTCTTCTGCTTTCAAAAGTACCCATGCTTCAGACCCACATAACAACGCGGGTAGTATCAGTGACTTGTATAGTGTAATTTTCGTCTGTCGAGAGGTGGCCTTGTTTCTAAACTGCTTACTTAGTCCAAAGTAGCATCTGTTTGCCAGTATTATTCTTCGCTTTATCTCAAAACTGGTGTCATACGTTTCGGTTACGGCGGTGCCGAGGTAGATAAAGTTACCGACTGTCTCAAAGTTGTGGTTCCCAACTTTCTCCATTTTCTTTATCTGCTCGGTTATGCAAGGCTTTTTGGGAGTGGAGACCATCCTTTTCGTCTTATCTCCATTTACTGCCAGACCCATTTTCACTGACTCTCTTTCGATTCTTTCAAAGGCAGCAGTTACTACTTCCGGTGACAGACCTATGATATCGATGTCGTCGTCATAAGCGAGTAGCATGTGTTCTCTTGTGATTAGTGTGCCATATCTATTCACATCTGCATCTCGTATAATCTTCTCCAGCAGGATATTAAAGAGATCACACGATAGGTTGTCTCCTTGTCTGAAACCTCGTTTGGTATTAAATGGTTCGGAGAGTTTCTTTCCTATTCTTACTGAGGTACGCGTATAAGCAAGTGTCATCCTATTTTTTTGCAAGGATACCAAACTAAGCCATGGCTTGAAATACCTTTGAATGAAAAGGAGTATCGAAGGCGGCTTTGTAGTCAACAAAGAGGTGGTAGGTGTTAATTTGTCCTTCTCGGGTCTTTTCCAGGATTTGGCGCAGTGTGAATATCTGGTCTAGGGTGGATTTACCATGTCTAAAGCCGCATTGATAGGGACCAATTATCTCATTGACTTTAGGTTTTAATCTTTCACACAGTACGCTCGAGAGTATCATCCTCATTAGCTGGCACATTCCGTCTTGTCTCCTTTCTTGTGTACGGGATACAGTATGCTGTGGATCCAATTATCGGTTATGCGTTCTTCTAGCCAGATTGCGCATATAAGCTGATGCATATGCCTTATCAACGTGTCGCCTCCGGTCTCAAATAGTTCAGCGGGTAACCCGTCGTCTCCTGCTACCTTGTTGTTCTTTAGTCGTGTCACTGCTACTTGGACCTCATTCTGACTAGGAGGTAAACATTATATAACATCATCAGGGATTGGTTCAGCGGTATCCTCTACGCCGCCAACGTCGGACACTAGCAATTAGGTAAAATGTTCTTTCCATATCCTCAGCATGTTATCTGTGTAAGTTACCAGATTTCCTTCATTGTCTCTGCAGGAGGATGTGCCTGCACCAAAGCTACACAACTCACTGTCCCAAATTTCAGCAAAATCGGATAATAAATGAAGTTTTTATGGGCCTAAGACCCTAAATCGGCGGATCGGTCTAAATGGCAGCTATATCCAAATCTGGACCGATCTGTGCCAAATTGAAGAAGAAAGTCGAAGGGCCTAACACAACTCACTGTTCCAAATTTCAGCAAAATCTGATAATAAATGTGGCCTTTATGGGCCTAAGGCCCTAAATCGGCGGATCGGTCTATATGGGATCTGTATCAAGATATAATCTTTAAAAACTCAATACCTTTATTTTTAAAGACGAACGAACATGGCTAGATCGTCTGAGATTTGTACGCTGATCAAGAATTTATATACTTCATATGGTCGGAGATCGATATTTCGATGTGTTGCAAACGGAATGACAAAATTAATATACCCCTAGCCTTCTGTGGTGGATATAAAAAGATATCTCATTTTGGTGTCTGAGGATAGGCCAACCCTTCCCTTTAACTAATGTATAAAAATCACGGATCAACCGCATATGTTGTCGGATTCAAGCCAATTTATATTTGCACACTTGTAGTTACCCAAAAAAAGAAGCTTGCAATAAAACACGAACAAACGACCCACCCACAAAACCCACCAAAAGTTTATGCGCCCATACCCAAAACCCCCTAAAATGCGTTTATTGGACGATCATGACAATATGGGACTATTATAAAAAGTATTCGGGAATAGATTACCGATATCGGCAGGAGGGAGAAACAGGCTTTTTAATTTGTTGATATTGGAAGGGGGCGAAACCTCCCCGTTACCCCAAAAACACCACCCAAAATCGAAAGTGCACCGATAAAGACAATATGGGTATCAAATGAAAGGTATTGAAAAATATGGTATTAAAAATTGGGTCCAGGTACCCAGGAAGTTGACCTAAGCCCAAAACTCCTTCAAGCAGATAACCCTCCCCCATACCCCAAAAACACCGCCCAAAATCAAAACTTAGTCAAAAGTTATTAGAGACTAGAATACGAATATCGGGACCCCAATCCTAAATCCCAAAACTTATCTTAACTGATATTTTCGAACTTCGCGTCAATATGATACTCATATAAAAAGAATTTGTCAGTAGATTACAAAGATGCCATATAAAATTAGGTCCAAGCAATGAGAAGTCGCCTCAAACCCCAAATACCCCCAAATGGGCACATTAGCCGACCATGGCTACACGGGATTCAAATGAAAGGTATTTGGGAGTAGATTGCGAATATTAATAAGAATAAGCAAACATGAACATCGACTAAAATAGGGATTACCGAAATTCACCAAATAGTGAGCAAGTACGAATAGACACACGTTGGGATTCCCCGAAATAAACAACGAGTATAAACAAAAAAGTATGTCGACCGATTTTTTCTTTGAAACTACTGAGACGTAGTAAATCGAAGTTACTAGGAACAATTTTTTACTACATAAATCAAAACGACGTTGACATAAAGTGAGGTATAACTTTATTAATAATAAGTATTTAACCGCGTGATTTCGACAGACCGACATGTCTTCATTGAATGTCAAGACGACCTGAAATATACATATGTAAATACTTTTTGGGGACGCCTATCAATCTTTCGAGGTGTTACAAAGTATATAAGTATACCGTCATCTAATAGTGGTGGGTAAAATACAATTTTTCCATGAACATTTAATTAAGGAGCATAGGCAAACTTCTCACATATAAATTAATTGCTTGCTAATAGATTAGGTTAGTTAAAAGTGGCAGTCTGCCATCAGACTCACTTAGACGTTTCAGTCCGATGTGATACTGATCAAACAGTGACCTGTCATGACGGACACAATGTCTGAGACGTCTTTTCTAGCCAGTTACAACGGTAAATCTCCTCAAGTCGTGCTTAGGCCACATAATACAGATTCCAGTTCCCCTAGAATCGGTAAGGCAGTTCCTAGTTTTGCAAGCTAACACGCCTTACAATTCCCTGGGATATCTCTTTGGCCCGGCACCCGGAACAAGTGAGTTTAAAACTGTTCGGTCATCTCGCTGCGAGATCTGCGACAGTCGAGAGCGGTCTTTGAATCCAGAAATAAGTTCTCCAGGGATTAAATGGCTGCCTGGCTATCTGAGAAGATATTTATTTCTGATAGTGTAACCTTCTCGATATGACCAGTTGTGGTTCTTCAATGTACATCCCAAAGCCCATCTAGTCGTCTAGTTTGGAACTATCAGAATCAGTCTACACTGGAAAAAATATTGTCCCAAAATATAAGATTTTTCCTTATTCGTAGGATATTAGCAATGAAAACCAGTAAAAGAACCAAAACTTAGTCAAAGAAAAAAAACTAAAATGCTATGTCTATATTAAGTGTCCTATTTACTAACGGACATGACCATTCGTTTAAAATCTTGATCGCTTAGTGGTTTTTCACAGATGACTGTGAATAATTATTTTTTGAAAAATAATTATTTTAAGCTAAGACTCTTAACATAAAAAATTAAACATTTAAAGACGCTCCAATTTGTTAGGCTATTTTAAGTCTCTAACTGCGGTTCACTGTTCTCTTGTCCCAAGTAAAACTTCCTAATTTTAAGACTTTTGGACTTTAAGGATTTATTAATCCGCCATTTAAAATAAAAGATATGAAGGAAAAAATTTCACCAAAGGGAATGTTTCCCTAAAAAGTTATTCTTTGGCTTGAGCCTTTAAATTTAAGACAAAACTTTTTCAGTGCACGTAAATTCTATTACCAGGGATATTGTAGTTCCAATGGGTTCTATCGGGAATAGTGGTACAGTACTTTTCTCAAAAAGTGGCCCAGAGACGTATGCCACTGCAAGTAAGTTGTATCTCCTTCTGAAAAGAACTACATCTGTCTTATCTCTAAGAGTGCTGGGAACTTTTCCCTAACCGCAATAGCGATGTCATCAGCATACGCAACTTCTTTCACATCTTTTACTTCCAGAGGCAATAATATATTGTTAAAGGCTATATTTCAAAGAAGATATTACACCTCCTTGAGGTGTTCCTCTGCTGACCCATCATTTCAGATCTACAGATTCCCAGCCTGCAGTAATGCCTCTATTAGTAAATGAGATTTAATAACAAACTTTCTTACGGTAGTGTTGATGCTTAGAAACTCCAGCTCCATCATGACTAACGTCGTTTGTGCATTATTGAAAACACCTTCAATGTCTAGAAGTGCTACCCATGTATATTCCTTGACAGCGAGAGAACTCACTATGTAGCCGTCTACGTCGTGAAGGGCTGTTTTAGCTTGAAGTATGACAGACTAATAGGTCGAAAATCTTTCGCTTTCGTTTGCTACGGGTTTCCTGCTTTGGAATGAAAATGACATTCGTGTCCCTGCATCCCACAGGTATAAACGACATGCTGATACAAGCAGAGTATATCTCCCTAAGCCAACAAGCCAGTCTGTCGCACACAGCTTGTTTTTCAACCGGTGATATATCATCAGTGCCTCGCGGCTTAGAGAGTCGAAACTTTTTATCGCCCAAAGGATTTTCACACTTCACTTCTTGAGTGATTTGAATGACATTTTGCGCGAAGTATCTTGTTATGATATCCAACAACTGTGCTAAGTATGGTTCAAATCGATCAATGTTTTCATATAGCTGACATATAAACCGATCATGGGTCTTGACTTCATGAGCCTCTAGAGGGCGCAATTCTCGTCCGATTTTGCTGAAATTTTGCACGACGTGTTTTGTTATGACGTCCAATAACTGTGCTAAGTATGGCGCAAATAAGAACATAACCTGATAAAGCTGCCATATAAACCGTTCTTGGGATATTGACTTCTTGCGCCTCTAGAGGGCGCAATTCTCATTCGATTTGGCAGATTTTTTTTTACAACGGCTTCTCACATGACCTTCAACATACGTGTTTAATATGGTCAGAATCGATCAATAGCTTGATACAGCTCCCATATAAACCCATCTCCCGATTTTGTTTCTTGAGACCCTACAAGGCACAATTTTTATCCGAATGAACTGAAATATTACACAATGACTTCAACAATGTTCAGCATTCATTTATGGTCCGAATCAGACTTTAACTTTATATAACTCCCATAGCATAACAATTCTTATTCAATATTCTCTGTTTACCTAAAAAGAGATACCACGCCTAGTATTCGACAAATGCGAACCATGGTGAAGGGTATAAAAGATTCGGCCCGGCCGAACTTAATTTTAATTTTCAGTAATAAAACATGCCTCATTGTAATGGGGAAATTAGTTATTATTTTCATTAAAAAAAACCAGAATCACAATATCTGTTTTTATGAAGACCTAATACGAAAAGTGTGGCTTTAGGGTGTACTCTAAAAATCTAAAACTGGTCATATCGAAAAGGTTACCCGATCACTGCAGTGTGTATCACGCGGAGATCCTTGCAATTAAGGAAGTGGTGGAATGGCTAAGATATAATGTCATTACGACGATTGGCATTAATATCTTCTTAGACAGCCAGGCAGCCATTGAATCCATGGATAACGTATTTCTGAATACAAAAACCGCCCTCGATTGTCGCAGATCTCTCAACAAGATGGCTGAACTGTTCAAATTTCACCTGTTCTGGGTGCTGAGCCGCAGAGATATCCCAGGGAATTGTAAAGAGGACGAGCTTGCGAGACTAGGAACTACCCTACACATTCCAGGGATACTGGAATCTGTGGCTATGCCTCTAGCGGCATGTAAGCCAAGTTTTCAGGACCAGGCCCGCAGGACAACGAATGATAGATGCTCATAAAGAGGGGACAGTGAGCATTCCGAAACTATGTGGCCTAGTATTTGAAGAGGTCTACCGCTTTGCTGTCGTTGGCTGGAACAGACGTCTCGGTCACTGTCTAATCGGAAAACATGCTGACAGACTGAATGTTGCCAGCAACTACTTTTGCAGAAGCTGTGAGGACATCGAGGAAGGAGAGACTATAGAACTTCCGCTGTGTGTGTCCCGCGCTAACAGTCAGAAGGTGTTCCACATTATCATTTCTTTGAGAACCTGTCTGATTTAGCGGATTCGAACATTCGCAAGTTATTGGGCTTTTTAAAGCGATCTGGATGGTTCAACGGTAGTTACTAGAAGGGTTCTTCCGTTCCTGTAGTATCACATTGAACGAAAACGTCTAGGTGAGTCTGATGGCAGACTGCCACTTAAACCTAACCTAATTTAATATAAAAAGTAGTGATGGAAAAGAAAATGAAAATAGAAGTAAAGGGTGATTTTTTTGAGGTTAGGATTTTCATGCATTAGTATTTGACAGATCAGGTGGGATTTCAGACATGGTGTCAAAGAGAAAGATGCTCAGTATGCTTTGACATTTCATCATGAATAGGCTTACTAACGAGCAACGCTTGCAAATCATTGAATTTTATTACCAAAATCAGTGTTCGGTTCGAAATGTGTTCATTCACCGTAACGTTGCGTCCAACAGCATCTTTGAAAAAATACGGTCCAATGATTCCACCAGCGTACAAACCACACCAAACAGTGCATTTTTCGGGATGCATGGGCAGTTCTTGAACGGCTTCTGGTTGCTCTTCACTCCAAATGCGGCAATTTTGCTTATTTACGTAGCCATTCAACCAGAAATGAGCCTCATCGCTGAACAAAATTTGTCGATAAAAAAGCGGATTTTCTGCCAACTTTTCTAGGGCCCATTCACTGAAAATGATTTGCAAGCGTTGCTCGTTAGTAAGTCTATTCATGATGAAATGTCAAAGCATACTGAGCATCTTTCTCTTTGACACCATGTCTGAAATCCCACGTGATCTGTCAAATACTAATGCATGAAAATCCTAACCTCAAAAAAATCACCCTTTAGAATTGATCCCTTAGTCTACATACGCCTATAGACAAAAGGTAGCCTTTCAAAAAAATGTTCAATACTTAACGGCATAAATCCGTCAATCTCATTCTTACCACACCACACTGTATTGTCTTTACACCAAACGAGATTGCAACGCCATTAAACTTATGGCAGTTGTAGTACCACGATTAGCATTAATTTTTCTCTTTGCATATGCAGGTTTCCTTAAAACACACATATTAGACTCATATGCACTATATTTCAAATGTTCTTTTAATACAGTACGTTATTACCTATACACCTTATAACAAGAATGGGTCGGAATTGGCTTGTTTAATTAATGAATTTTTAATTTGGCCTTACATTCGTTCAATGGTAGCCGAACTAAGCTTTACTAAAATAGATTTGTATCACTTTTGATCTTGTGTATTTTATGAGTGCTGGCATACCATATTCCCAAAGTTACCAAATTCGTCTCCAAGTACTTTTTGTAAGGTAAAACTACGCTATGAGCCATAGGTAAGCAAAATGTTGAAGAAATGTTCGCATTTACCATACGTATCTGAAAATATAGAATTCAACTTCTTATGTCCAAAATGTGCATATAGGCATATTTTGCATGTATCCGAATATGCTCAATTTGTATTTAATGCATGTTAATTGATTTCCATGTCCCTTGAGGAATGTATGGTTCAATTCACATTAAGAATTTCGATATGTTTTGAGCAATACACCATAAGGTATTTACAAGTTAACTTTGAATTTCTCCATTGCATTTTTGGGCAAATTTACCTGTGTGGGCAAGAAAGGAAATACGCAACTATAGCTTTATGCTTTGCCAATAGATCATTTGTATAAGGTTTAATATAGAGTTTAATTTAAATTAAATTAAGAGAATTGTTCAAAGAAGTTTAGTAATGTTTCAACATTGGGTGAAAATACCCTAAGTCACTGTAATTAAAAGTAAATGAAAAACCATGTATTATCACTTTGATACATTTCAAACTTAAATCATGCTACAATTTGCCTTTCCGCATAAAAATTAAAGAAGGTATTCTTGCCTTTTGATTACTTTAACTGTACCTCATGTAGTATATAATTTGGTCAATGGGGATACAGTTTTCATCTTCTTAAGTTATTTGCTTACATTTTGCTTCATTATGCCTTATAATATACAATTTATGTAAAATAAAAACATTTGTACTATTATTGTACTTGTACTATATTCGCAGGTAAAAAATAGTTGGAAAACTAAAATGTTTTAGAATAACAATGTAAAGTGTGGCATGTTATTATACCCTACACCACTACTGTGGTACAGGGTATTATAACTTAGTGCATTTGTTTGTAACACCCAAAAGGAAGAGAGATAGACCCATTGATAAGTATACCGATCGACTCAGAAACACTTTCTGATTCGATTTTCCTAAGTGTGTACAAACTACAGGTCGCAATTTTCATCGGATCGTCTTCAAATTTGATACAGGCATGTTTTTCGGCCTAGAAGCCTATTGAAATTGGAAAAAATGATTTCAGATTGCGATATAGCTCCCATATATATGTTCGTCCGATTTGCAGTAACAAAGCAATAGAATGGTAATTTGTTAACCGATTCTCTCAAAATTTGGCAGGAAGGATCATTTTAGGACTCTCCACATTTCTTTTGAATTTCATAGAAATCGGTTCAGATTTAGATGTAGCTCTCATATATATGTATAGCCCGATTTTCACTTCTATAGCAATTGCAAGCGCATTTATTGACCAATCTTCCCAAAATTTTGTACAACGCCTTCCTCGGCGACTACCACAATATACGATAAGTTTTCTTGAAATCCGTTCAGATTTAAATATAGCTCCCAGATATATGTTCGTCGGATTTGCAGTAATAATGCAATACAATGGTCACTTGTTAACCCATTCTCCCGAAATTTGGAGGGACGGATTTTTTTATGACTCTCGACTTTACTGGTGAATATCATAGAAATCAATTCAGATTTAGATATAGTTCTCATATATATATCGCCCGATTTTCACTCCTAGAACCACTGGAAGCGCATTTATTTACCAAACATCCCAAAATTTTGTACAACGCCTTCCTCGACGACTACCACATTATCTGAGAAGGAAATCGGCTCAGAATTAGATATAGCTCTTATATATACGTTAGTCAGATTTTGGGCAATTTGGTAAAAATGTTATCATTTGTCAACTGTAGTTATTACAGTTTGAACATATTTGCTCGCCGGTCCATCAAAATTGGTTCAGAATAGGATATAGCTCCCACATTGTACCTATAGGGTAGGTGTAGGGTTTATACAGTCGGCACCGACCGACTTTTGCCCTTCCTTACTGGTTGCTATATAACGTTTTGCACCTTAAGAGCGGCTTAAGGCTCGTAATGGGTTCTCAATCCGAGGGTAGGCCACTGGCTCTACAGGAGTGTGATTACACCTTTACTTACTTATGCCTTAGTAGCTTGATGGAGTGCGATGAAGCAGAAGTGCAACGTAAGGATAATACAACAGTTTCAGAGAAAATTTTGTCTTGTCAAAGGCGGATCGATCAGTTACGCCCATAGACATACAGACTAAGTGTAACACAGCCACTGGGGCTATAGACTTAAGGCGAAGGCAGAATGGATAGAGAATAGGAGCTGCTCATACAATCGCGGTATAATCGAGGCGACGATAGGAAACTTGAAAGGAAGGGAAATTATCATCTCAGTTATCATCGGATAACTGAGATGACACTTGTGGTCGTGTCTTGGATTGATGGATCTCTGATCCAGGCGATCACAGAACGCATGTGGTGGTGTGGTGTTCACGTGAGGACGTCGATTGTGATCATCTTTAAGGACAGTAAACTGGCCATCAGGGCAATAACAACAAGGACGTTACGGTCACGAACAATCTTGGAGTGTTAGAAGGAGACTAACGCCTTATCTGAGGATAGCACTATCTGCATCGTTTGGTTGCCGGGCCATAGCGAAGTAAGGCAGAATGAAAAAGCAGACGAATTGTCGGTGAAGGCCAGAGGAATGCCGTCAATAAACTTGGTTAACCCGAAGCCATTCGGGTTGACGCAGTCCGACTGAAGGTTGCCAGCAACGACTTTTGCAGAGTTGTGAGGTCATCGAAGAAGAAGAGACTATAGAATACCTTCTGTGTGTGTGTCCCGCACTAGCAGCCAGAAGGAGTTCTACTTTAGGTTCTCATTTCTTTGAGAATCTGTTTAAATTAGGATGTAAACATTCGCAAGTTATTGGGCTTTTGAAAGCGGTAGGAACTAGAAGGCGTCTTCCTTCTTCTCTTCCTGTGGTATCACAATGGACGAAAACTTCTAAGTGAGTCTGTTGGCAAACTGCCACTTCCACCTAACCTAACCTTTGCAGATCGAGAGAAGACGAGACTTTTATTCCTTTCGGTATCATAACAGTTTTTAACTTCATATACCTGTTTGGTGTACATTTTCGTTTTGGGTTTGGGATGCAATTGAGTGGGTCCAAATTTCATACCGCCTTAGCAGCTGTCGAAAACCCTAGTAAACTAAACATCCCCATTTATAAGGTGATCCACTCCTATATATATTTTTAGTCTTCTTTAATCAGCAAATCAAACATCGGGCAAATGATAATGAATCTTAAAAACTTGAACAGTTTTTAAGAATCTGTAAAATATAGGCTACGATTTTTTTGAGTAATAAAACGGGGTATACCATCAATTAACTCTGAACTTTAACTTAGATTTATCCAAAATGCTATGTGCGTATATGTGCAGATGCAAAACGCCCACTAAACTTCTATTTTTAGTTTTGTTCTCGCATATGAGGCATTCTCTGGAGAAAAGCCTCTTAAAAAAAGTGCTATAATATTTTTGTCAAATTAATATATTGAAGTGTATGTAAAAACTAAAAGAAAGAGCTGGTTTTAGAAACGGATTTTAAAACAACCGAAGAGTTTTTTCTGCTGAATTTCCAAAACTTTAAAACTATGTAAGCACGCCTCGAAATGTTCCTAATTTCATCACCTTTCAACCCTAATAAGGAAATTTTGGCATAGCCATATTTGTATGAGAAACAAATTAATCTCTCAGTTCAGGTCGATTTTCTCAATGTTCGTCCGATTGTAATAACATGGGAGGGATTTTTTTTGACTCCATATACTACTGGTGAATTTCGTAGGAATCGGTTCAGATTTGAATATAGCTCCGATATATATGTTCGTCGGATTTGGACTAATATGGCAATAACTTGGTCTTCTATTTACCAACTCTCACGAAATTTTGCACAAGGATTTTCTTGTAACTCCTTGCACTACTCGTGAATATCATAGACAATCCATTTTCTCAATGTTCTTTTATAATAAAAAAAAAATAGTATTTATATATAAGGTGCATATCACAAGCGTTGATATATATATATATATATATATATATATATATATATATATATATATATATATATATATATATATATATATATATATATATATATATATATATATATATATATATATATATATATATATATATATATATATATATATTTATATATATATATATATATATATATATATATATATATATATATATCAACGCTTGTGATATGCACCTTAAACGCAATGAATTCGTTCCGTTTTTAAAACGACTCGTAACTGGAGATGAAAAATGGATTGTTTACAACAACGTTAGTCGAAAACGATCATGGTCCAAGCATGGTGAACCAGCTCAAACCACTTAATAGGCTGATATCTACAAAAAGAAGGTTATGCTGTCTGTTTGGTGGGATTGGAAGGGTGTGGTATTTTTTGAGCTGCTTCCAAGGAACCAAACGATTAATTCGGATATATATGGCCCTGTTTGCACTTATAGAGACGAATTTATAAAACTTTGAACTACAACCCATCAAAAACCTCCCCCGAGATTCATCAAAATTGGTTCAGAATTAGGTATAGCACCAAATTGACACTTATAGGGTAGGTGTAGGGTTTTATATAGTCGGCACCGCCAGACTTTTGTCCTTACTGGTCTCAAATGGCATAGTTCTTTACAAATGTTGCCTGCACTAGGAGAGGAGAACCACCGTTGATGTTCTCGCCAGGATCCGAACCCAGGGGTTCAGTGTCACAGGCGGTGTTTTTAAATGCGTTACTTGATCATAACATATATAATACCCAAAATCATATGAGCACCTTTTTTAAGTGTTTTTTTTTTGCAGAAAATGCCTCATATAGCTATACTGCAATAACAAATTGAAAGACTATAATTCGCTATGAATTATGGGGCGTGTTCTCCCTGTCACGTATTTTTGTGATGGACAAATACATTTATTCAAATAATCACAGGCGTGCTAACAGAGAAAAGCTGATAAAAGCAGACATAATTTTTTTTATCGCACTGTTATTGGATATCAAAAACCAATTAGCATTACACGTAAAAGCATTAACAACGAAAATGTTGGGAAGCAAATCAAATTTCAGCTTTTCAGTTATGCTATTGGGGGTTACTTTCAATGACAATTGTCCAGGATTGGACGACTGGGAAGAGATATTTATTCTTCCATGACCCAAAACTTATTGATTTCAATAGAGTTGTAGAAAAACAAACCGACGGGTATATTTTTACTAAATTCGCCGAACATGCCTTGTTGATGGAAAAAAAGAATTATTGGCTTTAGAAATTTATCTAAACTTGTCCAGATGTGAATATTTGATATCTGGTCTTATGCTCCAACGAGAAGTAAAATTCATAGATGTATATTCGACTTTTGAGGAGTAAAGCAAGTCGCTTACAACTTTGCACAAGTATATCCTATAAGTGTTGCTTGGTGGGTATTGTAAGCGGGCCAAATCGATCCATGTTTTGATATAGCTGCCATAAAAGTTGTGATCTTGGTCTGATATATGGAGAACAACAATAATTTGGCTACAATTTTACTCAAGGCGCACAGCGGGAGAAAATCAAAAAAAAAAAAAAAAAACAAGTAAAAAGGCGTTAAGTTCGGACGGGCCGAACATTGGATACCCACCACCACGGGTATATATGTAAACCACCTCTTGAACACATAGCAGCTTTATAGAAATATGATCCGATTTGGGCCAAATTCGACACGGATATTGACTGGTCTTATAAGTAAAAGTCACATTGTTCAATTTTGTAGAACAAAATATTGCTCATTATGGTAGCCATATCCAAATATAGACCGATCTGAACCATATACGACATGGATGTCGAAAAGCCTAACATGACTCACTGTGTCAAATTTGAGCGAAATCGGATTATAAATGTGCCTTTTATGGGGCCAAGACTTTAAATCGAGAGATCGGTTTATATGGCAGCTATATCCAAATCTGGACCGATCTGTACCATATTGCAGAAAGATATCGAGGGACCTAACACAACTCACTGACCCAAATTTCGGTGACATCGGACAATAAATGCAGTCTATATGACAGCTATATCCAAATCTGAACCGATCTGGGCCAAATTGAATAAAAATGTCGAAGGGCCCAACACAACTCACTGTCCTAAATTTCAGCAAAATCGGATAATAAATGTGGATTTTATGGACCTAAGACCTTAAATCGGAGGATCGGTCTATATGCTAGCTATTTCCAAATCCTGACCGATCTGGGGAAAATTGACAAAGGATGTCGAAGGGCCTAACACAACTCACTGTCCCAAATTTCAGCAAAATCGGATAATAAATGTGGTTTGAATGGGCCCAAGACCCTAAATCGGCGGATCGGTGTATATGGGGATATATATCAAGATATAGTCCGATATTGTCCATCTTCGAACTTAAACTGCTTTTGGACAGAAAAAGAATCTGTGCAAAATTTCAACTCAATATCTCAATTTTTAAAGACTAGCATGATTTCAACAGACTAGCGGACAGACGGACGGACAGTGCTGCTTAGATTTTTACGTTGATCACGAATATTTATACTTTAAAGGGCCGAAAATGGCTATTTTGATGTGTTGCAAACGGAATGACGAAATGAATAACAGTTGATCACCCCGGTGTTTCGAAAAATTGTTCGTTTTGCCAAATCTTCATCCGATTTTCAAAAATTCTGTTGTTTCTAGATAGTGCCTAAAAATTCCAACAAAAAAAAAATTGCTTGAGGTATACAATATCTCCACTGTTTTTTTTGTTTTCTTTATTAAGTCTATAGATAAAAAATATAATTACAGACTACTATATACATATATAAATCTTATTATACAACATAAAGAAATATAGAACATAATATCTAACTGTTTAAATGCAATATAATGATTCTTTTTAACGTGTCTCGATTCTCGGATAGGTTTATTATATTATAGAACTTGTTGAATTCATGCATATACGTCGACAGGGTTCATTGTTTGCCAAATTTTTCGTGTAATATCTGTGGACATTTGACAAAACAACATATCTCGAAAATACCAATTTACAGGAGAGCGAAAAAACGTGTAAATTAGCATAAAAACTTTTTGTGCATCAATGTAAGCAAAAGTGGACAGCTAATAAGATAAAATAGTTTTAGGAGCTTTTTTACACCAAGTTTCAAAATTCCATCACTAACAGTTTCTGAAAAAGAATTGTGTATTATAAAGTACGTTGTTTTGTCAAATTTATTTTAATTAACATGTAAAAGCGTGCTAAGTTCGACCGGGCCGAATTTTATATACCCTCCACTATGGAGGAGGGTATTTTAGCCAAATCGGATGAGAATTGTGCCCTCTAGTGGCTAAAGAAGTCAACAACCGACATCGGTTTATATGGCAGCTATATCAGGTTATGGACTGATTTCAACCATACTCAGCACATATGTTAAAAGTCATAATAAAACTCCTCATGCAAAATTTCAGCCAAATCGGATAAAAATTGTGCCCTCAAATGGCTCAAGAAGTCAAGACCGAAGATCGGTTTATATGGAAGCATCGGTTTATATGGAAGCATCGAATCGGTTTATATGGAAGCATCGGTTTATATCGAAGCATGGAAGCACCAAAACATCGACCGATATAACCCATTTTCAATTCTAACCGACCACTAGGTCGGTGGCTGGCTTTACTCCTTGGAAAGTTTGCGTGGTTTCGACAGACAGACGGACGGAAGGACGGACATGGCTAAATCGACTTAAAATGTCACCGCTAACAAGAATATATATATACTTTATGGGGTTTTTGTCGAATATTTTGAGGACTTACAAACAGAATGACGAAATTAGTATACCCCCATCCTATGGTGGAGGGTATAAAAAGACAAGACAAATCGGGCTGCGATGGCTACCTTGGAGAATACCGGAGGAAACAATGATAGTTGTAGAGATCGTATTACCAAATTTCACATTTTGAGTATGGCCAATCAGATATGAACTAAACCATTTTTACACCGGATTACTGAATTACTGGATTACGAATTTCATCACCAGAAGTGTATGATTAACTTTATCGAACGCTTTACTATAACCCGCGTATACGGTACCAGTCTGTCTATGGCCACTGAAAGCATCGTTGACAAGACAAGGTCATATAACAAATTTGTTATAGATGAGCGTGATTTCCTGAATTCGTGTTGACATGAAGAGAACAATGAGGAAGCCTGATTAGAAATAGATTCAGTCAATATCTTCTCCATTGACTTGGAAATAACACTAAGTATGTAAATACCCCTGTAATTACGGGCATCATTACGACTGCCAGATTTTTTCCATATCTGCGGTAGATATCCAGCTTTTAATGAATTGTTAAACAATATCAATAAAGGATAGGAAAGTTGATCGACGCAGTTTCAAAATGCTAGTCAGGATACCGTCCGGACCAGCAAAAGTGTAGATTTTATTAATCTAAAGTTTTGCTCTATAGTGTTGTGATCCAACAACGGAACATCTATATCAATAGAGTTTCTAATTATTCATAGTCACATGAGTATATTTGATATATCTAAATCTGTGTCCGCTGATACCGAAGCATATTTAAGAAAGTTAGGTAACTACTAAAGCGGCGCTTAGAATTGACAAATTAGTAGAAAGACTTAGGGTCCGATTTCATTTTATTCAAATAATTGCCATGAGCCAGCATGTTTTCCCTATTGTACTTTGATCTTGCTAATGAATAGTTTGAGAAGTCGATAAATTTCTTGTATGTATAAGGTGGTCCAGAATTATCACCTACAATAATTCGAGGGGCTGACTTATCAAAGCATTCCTATAGAATAGAGTAATATGTTGATATATTTTGCTATCATTTTTATACCCACCATCAAAGGGTGGGGGTATACTAATCTAGTCATTCCGCTTGTAACACCTCGAAAAAATGATTTGCGACACCATAAAGTTTATGTATTCTGGATCGTCTCGACATTCTGAGTCAATCCTTCTATGTCCGTCCGTCCGTCTGTCGAAATCACGATAGCTGTTGAACGCGCAAAGCTAGCCGATTGAAATTTTGCACAGATACTTACTATTGATGTAGGTTGTCGGGGATTCCAAATTCCAAACATGTCGGTTTAGATTATGATATAGCTCCCATATAAACCTACCTCCCGATTTGATTTTTCAGCCCCTGCAAACCGCTGTTATTATACGATTAGGCCGCAATTTTGCACGTTGTGTTCATCTATCATTTCCAATAATATGGCATGATATAGCTCCCATATAAACCGATCTCACGATCTGACTTCTTGGGTCCCTGGAAAACACAATTTTTGTCCTATTGGCTAAAATTTCGCACATAGTGTTCTCATATGATTTAAAACAACTCTGCCAAGAACGGTCGAAATCGGTTTTTAACCTGATATAGCTCCCATACAAACCGATCTCCCGGTTTGATTTCTTGAATCCTTACAAGCCGCAATTTTTGTCCGATTATCCACAATTTTTCACATAGTGTATTGATATGACTTTCAACAACTTTGGCAAGTACTGTCCAAATTAGTCTATAACCTGATACCTCTCCCATAATAACCGGCCTCTTGATTATTCTTGTTCGGTTCTTAGAAGTTTTAATTTTGCTGGTTTGGCAGAAGTTTGGTATTTGGAATAAAATAAAGCCATTCAACTAAATTTAGTTTGTATAATATTTTTAGACAACATTTACAACGACTTTGCCGCAACAATTGTCCACATCTGATTTTTCTATTAAAAGTTATACAGTTTGGAATTCAAAATATGTGATGAAAGAGTATTTTTTTTTGCATTTTTTGGTCAAAAACAGTATTTCATTGATTAGTCTTTATTGAAAAACTTGCAAAAGTACCTTATTTTTCGTTTTTGCTTGTGAAGAGGACTTATTGTAGATGCTTTTTAAGTACTACATATCTGTAATTTGATATTGCATATTAATATTTAAAAAGTCATTGAAGGAACTTTTCAAATGCGATCCATGGTGGAGAGTACATCCCTAACTTGGTTTTTGAAAGCTTGAACAAATAAATTAATTATTTTGGTGGATGGCACACAAATTGGTATTGTGAGCGCTAAAGCAAATTTAGGATTCCTCATCTGCGGCGATTAGGATGAAATTTGACAAAAGAAATAAGTTTATGCCGTCCTGCAAATGCAATTTTGCCCATGAACATTCCACTAAGGAACATGGGCAAACTTCCAATATATAAATGAGTGCAGTCTAATTCAAGGTTAACCTCAATGACAGGGGACCTCCTTTTTATAGTCCGAGTCCGAACAGAGTGCCGCAGTGCGATACCTCTTTTGGTAGAAGTTTTTACATGGCATAGTACCCCACAAATGTTGCCAGTTTTATGAAGAGAAAACCATACTCAATGCCCACCAGATAGGTCCATATAAAGTCCCAAAATAAACCGATACCCCGATTACGCTTCTTAAGGTTGTGGAAGTCTCAATTTTTTACCGATTTGGATGAAACTAAAGTGTATTTATGCCCTTCAGTAGGACAATAAATAGATAAATACGTGCCACATAAACCGTTGCCATTCGATATAACTTCTTGAGACGCCTTGGTCATTTACCGATTTGTTTTCTTTAAAATAACTCAAATTTGAACTGACTTAGTACACATTTTGAGCAGAACACTTTGAAGTGGCTACCCAAGATTTGGCCTAAATTACGTTGTTGGGCTGAAGTTTGGTACATAAAGCACGTTTATACATTTTTATACCCATAGATTCCGCTCATATGGTCGGTAGCTCCATAGCAAATTTACCGATGAACATTCCATTAAGGAACAGAGGTAAACTTCTCACATATATATCTTCATCGGGCTGGGTAAATTCCTTTTCGACCCTAGCTAAAGTAAGAAGACTTGTTTCATTCCACCCCTTCAGACCCTTTATCGGCAGATCAGTCTATACGGCTGCTATATCTAAATATAGTCCAATTTGATCCATATTTAAGTCAGTTGTCAATAGGCTTTAAATCATAAACCATATCTAAATATGGTCCGATTTGGCAGTTCAAGAACTTAACCAGCGTGCATCAAAAAGACGTATCTGTGCAAAATTTAAGCTCAATATCTCAATTTTTTAAGGCTATAGAGTGATTACAACAGACGGACGGATATACGGACAGACACACGAACATCGTTAAATCGTCTTAGAATTTTACGACGTTCCGAACTATATTGGGTTGCCCAAAAAGTAATTGCGGATTTTTTAAAAGAAAGTAAATGCATTTTTAATAAAACTTAGCATGAACTTTAATCAAATATACTTTTTTTACACTTTTTTCTAAAGCAAGCTAAAAGTAACAGCTGATAACTGACAGAAGAAAGAATGCGATTACAGAGTCACAAGCTGTGAAAAAATTTGTCAACGCCGACTATATGAAAAATCCGCAATTACTTTTTGGGCAACCCAATATATACATTGTAGGGTCGGAAATTGATATTTCGATGTGTTGCAAAAGAAATGACTATACCCACCACTACGGTGGTGGGTATAAAAACAATTTAAATAATTGGTAACCTATTAAGTAACCGAATAGTGAAATTTTCCTTTTATATTTCTATAAAACACTAAGGGTTGGTATTGTATTCTGCTTTCGGAAAAGTTGCTGAAATTTTTAATTGATTCGCCAGCGGAATTTGACAGCAATCAAATGTTTTTGTTTCTATTCCAAAACATGTTTTTTAATCTGCACTTATTGTTTGCTCCATTTAATTTATTTTTTCGCAAATAAATGAAGAAAAACGAACATTTGAAACCAATAAAACATACCAAAATGATGACGGCAATGGCTTCAAGTGTCACTTTGATTATTTTTGTCATTCTCCTCACTATAAGCAGAGTACTAATTCTCCGCTTATTTTTAGTCAACGTTTCGCTGACGTTTTTATACCCTCTACCATAGGATGGGGGTATACTAATTTCGTCATTCTGTTTGTAACACCTCGAAATATGCGTCTGAGATCCCATAAAGTATATATATTATTGATCGTCATGTCATTTTAAGTCGATCTAGCCATGTCCGTCCGTCTGTCTGTCGAAAGCACGCTACCTTTCGAAGTAGTAAAGCTATCCGCTTGAAATTTTGCACAAATACTTCTTATTAGTGTAGGTCGGTTGGTACTTTAAATGGGCCATATCTGTCCATGTTTTGATATAGCTGCCATATAAACCGGTCTTGGGTCTTGACTTCTTGAGCCTCTAGAGTGCGCAATTCTTATTCGATTAGAATGAAATTTTGCACGACGTGTTTTGTTATGTTATCCAACAATTGTGCCAAGTATGGTTCAAATCGCTTCATAACCTGATATAGCTGTCATATAAACTGGTCTTGGGTCTTGACTTCTTGAGCCTCTAGAGTGAGCAATTTTTATCCACGTGGTGTTCTGGTATCACTTCCAAAAGCTGCGCTAAGTATGGTTCAAATCGGTTCATGTTTTTATATAGCTGCCATATAAACCGATCTTGGGTCTTGACTTCTAGAGCCTGTAGAGGGTGCAATTTTCATCCCGTTTAACTGAAATTTAATACGAAGTGTTTTGGTGTCACTTCCAACAACTGCGTAAAGTATGATTCAAATCGGTTCATAATCTGGTATAGCTGTCATATAAACCGATCTGGGATCTTGACTTCTTGAGCCAATAGAGCGCGCAAAGTTAATCCGATTTGGCTGAAATTTTGCATGAGGTGTGTTGTTATCTCTTCCAATTACCGTGCGAGGTATGGCGCAAATCGGAACATGCCATATAAACCGATCTGGGATTTTGATTTCTTGAGCCTCTAGAAGGCGCAATTCTCATCCGATTTGACTGAAATTTTGCACGTAGTGTTTTGGTATCACTTTCAACTGTACGAAGTATGATTCAAATCGGTTCACAATCTGGTATAGCTGTCATATAAACCGATCTGGGATCTTGACTTCTTGAGCCAATAGAGCGCGCAATTCTCATCCGATTCGGCTGAAATTTTGCATGAGGGGTTTTGTTATATCTTCCAATAACCGTGCTAAGTATGGCGCAAATCGGAACATAACCTGATATAGCTGCCATATAAACCGATCTGGGATTTTGACTTCTTGAGCCTCTAGAGGGCGCAATTCTCAACCCATTTGGCAAACATTTTGTACAACGGCTTTTCTCATGACGTTCAACATACGTGTCTAATATGGTCTGAATCGATCAATAGCTTGATACAGCTCCCATATAAACCTATCTCCCGATTTTGCTTTTTGAGCCCCTACATGGTCCAATTCTTATCCGAATGAACTGAAATATTTCACAATAGCATATTCTTATTCAATATTATTTGTTTGCCTAAAAAGAGAATTCGACAAATTCGATCCATGGTGAGGGGTATATAAGATTGGGCCCGGCCAAACTTAGCACGCTCTTACTTGTTTTATATGGACTTTAACAGCATTCCGCTCGAAAAGCTGAACAGATATTCAGTTTAACAGCCAAGAACAATAAGTTGTGTGACAACCCAAAATGAATAAAAGGTAAACACTGAAATGGCGACCACTGGCTTTAAAGCGTTCATCCGCATAGGCTTACGTTACTTACTTACTTTATTGGCTTTGACAGAACATTTGTTCCACTAGCCGAACCTAGAATAGCGATCCAAGCGCCTCGATCTTCTGCGCTCATTCTAAAATCTCTGACACCAAGTTTCGAGGTGTCTCCTGCCACTTGATCTTTCCATGGGGCTTTTGGTCTTTCCCGGATTGCGTGTATCACCGTGTGTTTCAAAAGGCTTCTTTGCTTTCTTCATCCATTCTGACAAAATGACCAAGCCAACGCAGCCGTTGTATTTCATGCGTGTAAATATGCTATCGTCGTCATACAGCTTATACAGCTCGTGGCTCATACGTCGCCTATATTCTCCATAGTGTAATCATCATCTGTCGAGAGGTGGCGTTGTTTCTAAATTGCTTACTTAATCCAAAGTAGCATCTGTTTGCAGTATATTCTTCGCTTTATCTCAAAAATGGTGTTTAGATTACGGCGGTGCCAAGGTAGGTAAAGTTGCTGACTATCTCAAAGTTGTGGTTCCCAACTTTCTCCATTTTCTTTGTCTGATCGGTTATACCAGGCGTTTTGGGAGTTGAAATTATCCATTTGGTCTATGATGTCGATGTCAACCTATGATGTGTTCTCTTGTGAGAAGTGTGCCATATCTATTCACATCTGCATCTCATATAATCTTTTCCAGCAGGATATTAAAGGGATCACACGATCCTCGTTTGGTATTGAATGGTTCCGAGAGATTCTTTCTTATTCTTACTGAGGAACGCGTATCCGCAAGTGTCATCCTGCAGAGTCTTATTAATTTGGCAGGGATACCAAACTCAGAAATTGCTTGAAATACCTTTGAAGGTAAAGGGGTATCGAAAGCGGCTTTGTAGTCAACAAAGAGATGGTAGGTGTTGATTTGTCCTTCTCGGGTTTTTCCAGGATTTGGCTAAGTGTGAATATCTGCTCTATCTGCTCTGCTTGTATGCGATGGAGAGAAGACTTATTCCTCTGTAGTTGGAACATTCCGTCTTGTCTCTTTTCTTGTGTACGGGACATAGCATGCTGTGGCTCCAATCATCGAGTATGCGTTCTTCTAGCCAGATCGCGCAGACGAGCTAATGTATACGCTTTATCAGCGTGTTGTCTCTGGTCTTAAATAGTTCCACGGCTTCCATCGGCTCCTGCTGCCTTGTTGTTTATCAATCGGGTGGGTGCTACTTGGACCTCACTCTGGCTAGGAAGTAAACATTCGATATCATAATCAGGGATTGGTTGGTTCATGGTACCCCAAAAACACGAAATTGGTATAAGATTTTGGGGTCAACTAACCTGGGGGGACGCGCCATCTCAAAACCCACCCGAACGGACATGTTTACCAACTTGGTCAATATGGGTATCAAATGAAAGGTATTTAAGAGTAGAGTACGAAAGAACTTGGTATAAAAATGTTACCCTTAGTGTCGGGTGGTCCCCCACACCCAAAAACCCCACCTAATAGGACACTTTTACCCAAATGAGAGTATCAAATGAAGGGTATTCAAGAGTATAGCACAAATCTGACATTAAAATTTATTCCTTGATGTCTGAGGTCCTCGCCACCCCCAAAACCTCCCAGCAGGTCGCATTTACCGATGAGACAATATGGATATCAAATGAAAAGTATTTAAAAGTATAGTCAAAAGCTGTTATAAAAATTTATTCCTTGGTATCTGAGGCGCCCTCCACCCTCCAAAAACCCATCAACACGACATATTTACCTATTGGGACAATATGGGTATCAAATGAAAGTTGTTTGGAAGTTGATTACACATCTGTTATAAGAATTTGGTCTATGTTGTCTACGGGGCCTCTCCAACCCCAAAACGAGGTTGGTAGGAGAGCACACTTTTTACCATTGAATTCGGATAGACACAGGAGGACCTTTGAATCTTTTAAAAAGGTGATTTTTAGTGTAGAAAACCAATACAAAACAAATTAATTACTGTTGATCTGAACGAGATCCGTAGTCCTGATTATGGCAAAGCGGGGACTTAAATCTGATATCCGTTTTATGGCCGTTTCAGGGAAAGATCACCTCATAAACTCCCCCCGAACCACACATACACCGACTATCTTATATATAAAAATCAATTTGTGTTTGTTTGTAGGTTTTTTTGTTTGTTTGTGTGTTCCTTATAGACTCAGAAAAGGCAGAACCGTCTCAGAAACGGCTGAAACGAAAGTGTCTATGGGGCCAGCCCACCCCCACAACACCACCCAAATAGTAAGTATTTGCTGACTATTGCAATATGAGGCTCAAATAAGAGGGTTTTTAGAGTTGAAGACGAATCACATATATATTTTCAAGGCCAACTCACTGAGTGGCCTCCCATCCCCCAAAACACCCCCAAGCCGGCCATGTTTGCCGACTATATCAAATTAAAGGTATTTGGGAGTAGACCACATATCTGATATCAACATTAGGGACCAACTGTCTAGGGGATGTCCCACCACCATAACAACCCCCAAATAGGACGTATTTGCTCACCTAGACAATTTGGGTCTTAAAGAGAGTGGCACTTAATATATAGTTTTTGGGGTATTGGCCCTAAAGCCGGACATATTTGCTGACTTTTGCAATAAGGAGTTTAAATTAATTAGAAAACGAATTTGATATCCAATTTTGAGGCCAATGGCAATATGGGGTTCAAATAAATGATATATGATAATAGAGCACGTTGCTGATATATTTTCCGGGCCAAGCATTTCGGGCACCACCCCAATCCCAAAACTGTCCTAAATCGGGCATATTTACTGACCATGTCAATGTGGAGCTTAAATGAAAGGTATTGGGGGGTAGAGCAAGACATTCGGGACCAATTTTCTGGGGGTCAACCCCTTTCCCGAAATACCCCACAAGCAGCAATTTTTTAGTGACCATCGCAATATAGGGCTCAAGTAAAGGTATTTGGGACTAGAATATGGAATTGATATCCAAAATTAGGGCATCACCCCTACCCCAAAACACCCTCCAAGCGTTAAAATTTTTCGGCCATGCCAATATGTGGCTCAAATGAAAGGTATTTGAGATTAGAAAACGAATTTGATAACCTATTTTGGGGCCATGTGATTGGGTGACGCCTCATCGTGTAAACTCCCCTAAACCAATGGCAATATGGGGTTTAAATAAATGGTATGGAAGAGCACGATGCTCATATTTATTCATTGCCAAGAATCTGGGGAACCACCTCACCCCCGAAAACACCCCTAAAGTAGATATCATGAGAATATCGGACTGAAATAAAGTATTTTAAAAATGGAATACACCTTACATCCAAACTTAAATTCATAGACCAATAAATATCATATGGGATTCAGTTGAAGGTACTTATATTGTTAAACTGTTAGTCAAGCGATATACTATTTTCGTAGCATGCTATTTCACTAAAAGCTCTTTAATTGTCGAAAAAAATATTCCAAGGAAACTTTTGTTCCATATAAAGTAAAATAAGGCGCAGGAGATCGGGCCCGGGTTAGCAGTTTGGGAGTAGAGTATGAATCCGATATCCACTTTCGGGGCAAATGGTTTGGCTACTTTAATCCACCACCAAAACCAAGAGAATGAAGTAGATCTAACATCCAATCTTCAATGGGCGGACCTTCCCAATAACCTATTTTCAAAAGCGCCAGATCTCGGAGAAAGATGGGGCGATTAACGATGAATTTAGTACGTTTTAAATAACTCAAAAACATAAATTTGGTAGACTTATTAAAGGTAGTATGTCTAGAGCATCCGCCCCACTTACAAAGCCCGCCAAATGGAAACTTAAACCATTAATGACAATATTAGGCCCAAACGAAGGGTATTTGAGACTAAAGTACGAATCTGAGACATGGGGTACCACTTCACCCAAAAAAACCCTTTTCTGGACATATTTACCGACCATAGCAATATAAGGCTCCAATGGCAGGACTTTTTTCCTGACCGTGTCAGTATAGGGCTCAGTTAAAAAAGGAGAGTGAAAGAAGGCGCACCGGAGCGCAGCTAGAACATAATATTAAAACCCTTCCATTTTCACATACCTCCATTATGGTTTTGTGTTATGATCTGCTGTATTCGTCATGCTTTAAATGAAACAAAAAATACCTACTTTCTTATTTGCCCAAGAAATTCTTGTTGTGTTTTCTTGTACCTGGCAGCCATTTGTCTGTTATGCTTATGATTTTTCTCATTGAATATACCAGCATTTTTGTACCCAACCCGAAACTTTAAAAACTGCCGCTTTCCTAGTTTACCATCCACAATCAACCGAGCTGCTCAAAATACTGTCTGCTCTTTTCTCAGTCAAAATAAAGGAAAAAATGTTGTGTATAAGGATGTGTTTATACCAGTGACGAGCATACAGTTGCGGTTATGTGCAAGCCCATGGCCTTACAGGCGATAGGTTTTTGAGTACGCACACCGCAATATGCAATGGTCTGAGTATTTTTGCCCATCACTTGTCTATAGGCTCAACTTCTCAACCTTGTCTCTCTAATAAGTGAGGCACAAACGAATAATCGAGAGAATAAACGAATAATCGTTTGCGGCTATCGAAACACTTTTGCCATTAAAGAATTTTTGGTTTAAGAACAAATGAATGGCCCTTTTACCGTGGGCGAAGCTGCTAAAGGGTTTACACTCAACAAAGTTAGTTGCGCTCAATAATGCTAATGAATTTGTTTGTCATAAATTTTTTCGCAAGTCGTGTTTTTTTATATCGTTAATTTTTGGGTATTTGTGATATTTCGTGAATCGCGATAAATGTCGTGAGAGTGATTCTAATTTAACGAAAACACTTTTATTGGCTCGTCTTAATTTTTTTGCAATATTTTTAGGTTGGTACATATGTATGTGGCGTTCGATTATTGGAAAATTCAAATAATGGTGAAATTTCATTGCTGGACATTAAAATGTAAAATAAAATTAGATTTATACAGCTGTGGTGGTCTTACCTTGCCATGTAACTGTCTGAAAAGGCATGTCACATTAACATTTCTACCCACTACCATTCATTTTACCATCCTCTCTACAATGAAAGCAGTTATAGAGATAGGTGGATGTTAAGGGGGAGAATTTTGTTAATGCTGGGACAATCTAAACTTTAAGATCAGGAATGTGCAAATCTTCAATTAAAAAACAAACCGACAGAGAGAAGTGAACATTTGAAAGTGGAAAATAAATGTTAATTTCCATTTAAGCCAACTTACAATTACAAATTAAAAGTACATTTACGATAAGATTCCCAAACAACATTTTTCTTTTGGCACCAATTTAGATTGCCCTGCCCAACGACGGGGAGGGTCTTAGGCACCCAACTGCGGAGGTCTACTTCGGTCCACCGACCGCCGTAACCAAACAAACTTTGAAGTCCTTTTTATTTCATTTCTTTGCCCTTGTTCTCGCTGTGGCTTATGTTGCTTTTGCTGTTGGTTGTTTGATGATAAGGCACTTTGTACGCTCTGTTGCACACACAGCCACAAACACAAAGGCAAATTCGCACACATACACACTCACCCAAGCCCACGACTAGCCGCCAGGTTGTGGGCTCAAGGGGAGCTGAAGTGAATTATGGGTCAAGTTTTGTTTCTGTTTCGGCGTTATCGCACGTGTATTCTGTTAGTCGTCTTCGCCAAGGTAATAATGAATAAAACGAATACAACAACTTTTAATTACAATCAATGAACTATTTAGAATTTTTACGAAATTTGAGTGGAAACAAAGCGATAAGTTTACAGATAAATTCATTGTCTGGCCTGTCTTGTTTTCCATTTACTTGTAAGCCAAAAAGCAAACGATTTTTTAGACGTTGCGATTTGCGCTCTCATTCCATTTAGGATAAGTAAGTTTAATTTAACGCAGTGACATGGTGAGGTGGAATGGTCGGCAACTTTATAAAAGTAAAGCAACCTTATAACTGAAACCCATTTCAACAAGAATGCGTTCATATTCGAGATTTATTGCCTGCAGTTCTTCATAGGAAGAAATTATGTAAAAACCCAAAAGCTTAATGGTGGGTTGCAATATACAAAACTCCCCTCAAAAAGATGTTGAAACAAAAACTTCCTTGGTTCAAATTGTTAAACCAAGTAAAAGCGCGTTAAGTTTAGACGGACCAAATTTTATAAAGGGAGATTTTTTAAGAGCTATAGGAAAGTTTTTCAAAAGGACAAACACATAAAATTCAGAAAAATGCATAAAATCTTTATTTGAATCGATAGTACGGTCAATATAATTTAGTGCTGGAAGATTATTTCATGCAAATATTGATCGTCACTGCGCCTCAAATGGCTACTATAACCAGTGCTGCCAAAAAGATAAGAGCTAAAAAATCACCCTTTCACTTAGATGTTTTTGTCCATTGTCATGCCACCGGAAAAGGAAGATGCCTTCTAGTTCCTACCGTTGGTTCAGCCGATTGCTTCAATAGATTGCCCAACAACTTGATAATTTTCATATTCGCTATATCAGACAATTTCTCAAAGAAATGAGATCCTAAAATGGAACTCCTTCGGACTGCCAGTGCGGGACATACACACAGCAGATTTTCTATAGTTTCTTCTTTTTCGATGTCCTCACAGCTTCAGCAAAATCGTAACGTGTCAGTATGTCATGCATGGTTTCCGATCAAACAGCGACTTGACATGGCGTATACTATGACTACGACATTTATTCTAGCCAGCGACAGCGAAGCGGTATACGTTCTCAAGTCGTGATTTCGATACATTATTTAGGAATACTCACATCCCCCTGATTCTGAAGACTTACCCCACATGTCGCTAGAGGCTTACCAACATATGTTCCCTACAGTTCCCCTGGAATTTGTATGGTAGTTCCTAGTCTCGAAAGATCGTCTGCCTTACAATTCTCAGAAATATCTTTGGCCCGGCACCCAAAACTGTTCAGACATCTCGTTGAGACATTCGCGACAGTCGAGATCGGTTTTTGAATTCAGAAATATGTTCTCCAGAAATGACATTGTATCTTAACTATTTCAACACATATTTAATTGTAAGGATCTCCAGTTGATGCAGACCAGTCCAAGGCCTTCAGAGATCACTGCAAAGTCCACCTGGGCGCCTAGTTTGAAATCATCCTTACAGAAATCTATATAATTCATATTTCAAAATACATTTTAGTTAGGTTCTAGCAGGCAGTGTGTGATTGACACTGCCTAGAACATCGGGCATTGTATTAAAGATCACACAGTGTCCACACTGCTTGGAACATTGGGCAATGTATCAGGGATAACGCAGTGTCCTTAGGCGCCGCATGACCAAAGATAAAGCTCCCACAGCAGTGGTCGCAGCAATATGTTTAGCCACAATGTCCAGAGGCAATAGGTGTAGCATTAAATACATTGCATTAGATGGTGTCGTTCTCAGTGCGGCTGTTATGCACAAACAAGCCATCTTTTCGATCTGTCTGAGTATTGAACAGTAGGTGGACTTTTGAAGAGCCATCCACCAGACCACAACGTTTTATAGCATTATAGGTCTGACGACTCCAGTACATACCCAATGCATAACGCGTGGTCTAAGCCCCCAAATTCTACCAACGGTTCTATTGTAGGTGTATAGGGCAAGAGTTGCCTTTCTTGCCCTCTCCAAAATGTTGGATTTGAAGTTCAACTTCCATGCTTGTTTTTTGAGCTTTTAGTAAATGGAACATCTATCTTTCCAAATCTTGTTTGTGCATAACAGCCGTACTGAGGACGAAAACAACTGACAAATTGCTGCTACCACTGCCGTGAGAGTAAGGAAGCATTCTCTTTAGTTATGTGGCGGCTGCGGACACTGTGTTATCCTTGTTATACTGTACCACTATTCGTGATAGAACCGATGGGAATTATGATATCCCTGGTAATAGAAGTTACATCGACTGCTATATGGATGGTTCCAAACTTGATGGCCAGGTGGGCATTGGGGTGTACTGTATAAATTAAGAACTGGTAATATCGAAAATGTAACCCGACCACTGCAGTGTGTATCAAACCGAGATCCTCGCAATTAAGGAAGTGGTGGAAAATCTAAGATATAATGTCATCACGACGATTAGCATTAATATCTTCTCAGACAGCCGGAGAGCCATTAAATCCCTGGAGAACGTATTTCTAAACATAAAAACCGCCCTTGACTGTCGCATCTCTTAACGAGATGGCTGAACAGTTCAAAATTCTCCTGGGTGCTGGGCCACAGATATAATCCAGGGAATTATAAAAGGGGACACTGGAATATTTGGGTATGCCTCTAGCGACATGTAAGCTTAGTTTTCAGGACCAGGCCCGAAGGACAACGAATGATAGATGGTCACAAAGAGGGGGCTGTGAGCATTCCAAAACTATGTGGCCTAATCTGGATTTGAAGAGGTCTACTGCGTTGTTGTCATCGGCTAGAACAGACGTCTCGGTCATTGTGTTTGTCATAATTGATCACTGTTTAATTGGATAACATGCTGATAGACTGAAGATTGCCAGCAACGACTTTTGCAGAAGCTGTAGGGACATCGAAGAAGATGAGACTATAGAACACCTTCTGTGCGTGTGTCACACACTGGCAGTTAAAAGGAGTTCCACTTTAGGTTCTCATTTCTTTGAGAACCTGTCTGATTTAGTGGATGTGAACATTCGCAAGTTGTTGGGCTTGTTGGGCGATCTGGATGGTTCAACGGTAGGAACTAGAAGGCATCTTCATTTTTTTCTTCCTGTGGTATCACAATGGACGCAAATGTATAAGTGAGTCTGATGGCTGCCACTTAAACCTAACCTTATCTTACCTTACGATATTAGGCTGGATTTAAAAATTAGGTCTTTCACAAAGATTTAAGATCTCGTCCTTGGCATAAGGATGGATATCTTTAAGCTAAATTTGAGGTGCGTCACATTGCAGTATATTAACTGTAAGATAAAGAAATTTCCTACAAATTGAAGGAAACCACACGCCTTTGGTTAAAAGTCAAAAATAGCATTGACATTAGTAAGAAATGTTTGCAACTTTATTTTGAAGACTACACGTAACAGCACTTAAACAAAAGCCAAGTTTTTATTAAATTTTAAGATATTTTCCTTATTGTGTGGCATATTTCCATATTTATTAAATTTGACCTCATTAAGTGGTCTAATTTTATAATGGAAATATAAAAATATAATATGGAAATTCGGAGGGCAATTTCGATATCAATCGAAAGAATTTTTTTATGTTCAAGAATTTAAATAGGGAGACAAGTTTCCATAATTTTTTTTTTTTGGCAGCGGAAATGAACAGACGTAGTACATTCAAGTGCAATTACAAGTGATAAATAAAACAAGCAAAAAGGCATAAGTTCGGCCGGGCCGAACTTTGTATACCCACCACCTCGGGTACATATGTAAACCCCCTTTAGTCACAATCCGATGAAAATTGGATTACTTATGCCCCAAATTCGGCACGGACATTGAGTTGTCTTATAAATATAAGTCAGAGTTGAATTTTGTATTTCAAATTTCTACAAAATCGGGTAATAAATAAAGCTTTAATGAGCTTTAGACCCTTAACCTGCATATCGGTCTATATGACACCTATATCTAAATATAGTCCGATCTAAACTATATTTGGGTCAGATGTTGGTAGGCCTAAAACTATTCACTGTTTTAAATTTCAACAAAATCGGATAAAAAATAAAGCCTTTATGGGATTCAGACCCTTTATCGGCAGATCGGTCTATATCGCAGCTATATCTAAATATTGACCGAACTGAACCATATTTGGATCCTATATTAGGTGGCCTAAAACTACACACTGTTTAAAATTTCAGCGAAATCGGATACAAAATAAAGCTTTCATGGGCTTCAGACCCTTTATCGGGAGATCGGTCTATATGGCTGCTATATCTAAATAAAGTCCGATCTGAACCGTACTTCGGTCAGATGTCGGGAGGCTTAAAATGACCCACTGTTTCAAATTTCAGTTAAATTGGGCAATTAGTAAAGCTCAGACTCTTTATCGGCAGATCGGTCTATATGGCAGTTATATCTAAATATGGTCCGATCTGAACCATATTTGTGTCAGATGTCTGGAGGCTTAAAATTACTAACTGCTTAAAGCAAAATCGGATGACAAATGAAGATTTTATGGGCATTAGGCCCTTTAACGGAAAATCCGCCTATATATCAGCTATATCCAAATATGGTCCGATATGGCCCGCTAAAATTTTAAAATTGAGTCGATCCAAGCCTTTGCTGACATCCGACCAAAATCTGGTACAGATCGGATATAGCTTCCGATCCGGGCCTTTTCCACCCAAATATGGTTCAGATGGGACGATATGAAAATAAAGCTGCCATATAACCCGATGTGCCCATTAAGGATTTGATTTGATACCCATTGAATCTTTATTTATTGCCCGATTTCTGGTAAAATACCAGCCCCTTTTTAGTTATAAACAAAGATATGGTAGTGGAACTTTAATAAACTAGGATGATTAATATATCCATGGTGGTGGGTATCCAAAGTTCGGACCGGCCGAACTTAACACGTTTTTATACCCACCACCGAAGGATGGAGGTACATTTCCGACCCTATAAAGTATATATATTCTTGATCAGCGTAAAAATCTAAGTCGATCTAGACATGTCTGTCCGTCTGTCTGTTGAAATCACGCTACAGTCTTTAAAAATAGAGATATTGAGCTGAAACTTTGCACAGATTCTTTTTTTGTCCATAAGCAGGTTAAGTTCGAAGATGGGCCATATCGGACTATATCTTGATATAGCCCCCATATAGACCGATCTGCCGATTTAGGGTCTTAGGCCCATAAAAGCCACATTTATTATCCGATATTGCTGAAATTTGCGACAGTGAGTTGTGTAAGGCCCTTCGACATCCTTCGTCAATTTTGCCCAGATCGGTCTAGATTTGGATATAGCTGGCATATAGACCGATCCTCCGATTTAGGGTCTAAATCCCATAAATGCCACATTTATTATTCGATGAAATTTGGGACAGTGCTTTGTGTTAGGCTCCTCGACATTTTTCTGCAACTTGGCCCAAATCGGTCCAGATTTGGATATAGCTGCCATGTAGACCGATATCTCGATTCAAAGTCTTGACCCCATAAAAGACGCATTTATAATCCGATTTCATTGAAATTTGACACAGTGACTTATGTTAGGCTTTTCGACATCCGTGTCGTGGTTTACATCGTTTTTTTTTTAGATATAGCTACTGTACTTATTAGTATTTGGTCCAAATCGGAACATATTTCGATATATGGTATGCAATTTTCACCGGATTTTGATGAAAGGTGGTTTACATATATACCCGAGGAGGTGGGTAACCAAAGTTCGGCCCGGCCGAACTTAACGTCTTTTTACTTGTTACTTGTTACTTGTTAACATTCAACAGCTACATATACTGCCTTTACATTGTCTATGCTTAGTTTAAAACATCAAAAAGTCAATAAAAACTCTTTGCATTGAAATAGTTTCCTGTTTTTGACAGTCTACTGTGATTTCTAGGAGATAAGTTAACTCAAATGAAATTTAGTTACAGTTTAGTATCGATTATCCGTGAATAAATATTCTAGAATTAATAACGAAAATAATATACAATATTTGTATTTCAATTAATTAACCCCGATTAGATCAACTATCCGGGATTGCAAAACATTCCATAAAGAAGAAATAACACAAACTACATTGTATTAAGTAAGTTCGTAAATGTATAGACATTACAACTTTTTTAATTTTATTCCTGCCTGTACAAAAAACGTGTAATAAATCACAGTAGGTATATTCATAAAACCGAAATAAAAAAATACAAAAAATTTGATTACAAAAATCTACAATGAAAAAAAGTCCATAAAGTAAATGAAACCAAAAATTATGTATGTACTGTAAAAACGAATAAAACCTTAATTATTGAATAAACGCTTCTAGCCCCGAACTATACGGATTATCGAGGCTAAACTGTATTTAAATGGAAATTAATATTATTTCTTTTATTCATAACGCGTTTTAACGGGAAACATATAACATTTTTCAGGCTTCTAAAACAAGAAAGCGGAAAAACCAAAGCAGTCAAAATGACTGGTGAAAATTTTTTTTTTATTTTATATATTTTTTATTTTATAAATTTTTTTTGCGTTTTGTAGGTATTAGGTATTTGACCTGCTAGGCTAAATATTTGCAAAAAAAGATTTGATCTTTTTAGTGCTATGTCACAAAATGTTTTTTTTTTTCATTCTAGATGGAAATAACAATAGATTTTTGAAATCATAAAAAAACTTGAAAGAGATAAGGATAATTAAAATATTAACTCATATCTTGCTGTTTAAATTTTTCTATTTTTGACAAAGAAAATTTGTCTAATAAAACTGTCAAATAAAATAAAATTAATTCATTCATTAAAGCAAAAAAATCCGTTTTAAATGTTGAGGGTAAGTAATTTTATCTAAAAATCGCAGCAGCCTTATTTTCATGGATATCTTTTCCTTAAAAATACAATGTCCTTTTTTTATAAAATTGAAGTTAACTTTAATCCATTTCTATTTTTTATTTAATTAAGGAATTGTAAGTAACCGTTGAGTGGAGCGGACGTGATTTCATTTCGCTCCTCGAAGAAAAATAAATCCGAATCACGGAATAGGTACCTATTATGAACAATTTTAAAGCCTTTCGGGAGTAGGCTCAAAATGAACTCCAAAGACCCAACAGCTGCGGTGGTGGCATCAGACCGTAGCATGTTGTCCTCCCCTCCTATAGTTGTGGTTGCGTTGGCACCAGTAGTCGAGAGTAATGCTTCAAGCGCACAATCAGTCGTCAGACGTCAGGGACGGATAAACCAGAGGGATGCACAGTTCGTCTCCTGCCTTTAAGTAAAGGCGGTGCTTCAGATTCAGACAGCGACAGTGTCAACGAACGTTCATCTCAGCCGAATCGAGAGACGAGGATAGCTGAGAAAGCGGGAGACAGAGATGTATGATCCGGTAGCACAATCAGACGAAAGTGCAGGATACTGGATGGCTAGAACTGACATTCCAGGCACTTCTAAGGAAGCTGGAAAGAAAATCAGATCTCCCGAAGAGCATAACTCAGCCAAGAGGCTGAAGAAGAAAAAGAGCTCCCCGCTTTGAAACACTCTGGGAAAACCAAGCCAGACCCTCCCCCTTGGGAAGACAAGGATAGGCAAATATCCTCAAATTTAGCCATCAGGCGATGCAGTGGCGGGACACTCGATACCGCCTATTGGACAGGGGGCCGACGAGGAGACAATCACCGACTCTCTCAATATTGGGAAGACTAGGATAAGCAAAAATCCTTATACTAAAACATCAGGCAGTGCAGGGGCGAGAGACCCAACACAGCCTAACTTACAGGGACCCGACGACGGAACCATCAACGACGTTCTCGATATTAGGAAGACTAGGATCCAAATGCTGAAACATCAGGCAGCATAGTGACTGAAAACTCAATGCCGCCTAATGCACAGGAAGCAGTTGATGAGACCATAAAATACTACCAAGAAGCCCATTTACTCAAGATTTGGAAGACTAGTATAAGCAGAGATCCTAATATTGGAACATCAGGCAGTGCAGGGACGTTAGACTCGATGCAGCCTAACAAACAGAGACCCAACGATTGGGAATACTGGGATAGGCTAAGATTTTAAAATTAAAACATTAGGCAGTGCAGTGACGAGAAACTCAATGCAGCCTAAAGAAAAAGGAGCAGACGATGAAACCCACTCCCAAAAAACCCATCTAATGGAGGACCAATGATTGAGGTCACCCTGATAAACCTCCGCCGGAGCGAGACAGCTACTCACGCTCTAATGGAGTAAATCAGCAAGAGCAATATGAATCTGCCTTATTTCAGGAGCCATGGACGACCCGGAAAAAAATTTCTGGACTGAACCATATTAACTACCAATTATTCTATGCTTACACTGGTGCTCGGCCGAGGTTATTTGTCATAAAAATTTCAATTATGTATTTTCCCCAGAGTTGTCCTCGGATGCAACTTTGATGGGACAGGCAGAGAGTGGAGCATACTTGGCATCACTTTATCTGCCTTTCGACTCTCCGACACCGCAACCTACGTCGGAGACGCAACAGTTGGTGAATAAAGCAAAACAGACAGGAAATGAGGTACTAATAGGGTACGATGCGAACTCTCACCACATTTCGTGGGGTAGTACCAACATTTATAAGCGGGGCTAAGCCCTGGCAGAGTTCTTGAATACTAACGACCTAGTAACACTTAATATTGGTAACACCGCTACCTTTGTTAATGGGATTAGGGAGGACGTTTTAAATGTGAGAATATGTTTGGAAAATCTAACCGATGAGGTTCAGGATTGGAGGATCTCCATGGAGCATACCTTCTCAGACAAAAGCTACATTAGGTTTAGAATAGCACGGCCAGCGCCGAATCCGATAAAGATAGATAAAGTCGAAGAAGACTTGGGCAAGATAATTAAGATTGTCCAAGCATGGAAGACATTGACAACAATGTCAAGAGGATTATGACTGCACTGGTGGAGTATTTCGAAGATAGTTGTCCTCTTCGAGAAAGGAAATCAGCCCTATAAAAACCCTGGATGACCGGGGAGATTCGCAACATTGGAAAAGAAGTCCGCAGACTTTATACAGAGCACGTCGTAAAAAAGCGGAGTATATTGGGATGTGTATTACACACGGCTTAAGGAATACAATAAGATTACCAGAGTGGCAAAACGTGCCTTCTGGAAGCTTTTCTGCGAACAGGTCCATATCGGTAATGACGCCGCCAAGATGAAAAAGTTTCTCTCAAAAACCCACGTCCAAACTAAAATGTTAGTAGACGACATGGGAGTGAGAGCACATGTTGAGGGTTTTGATGAAAAGGCATTTTCCACAGGATACGACGGGACCAACGGACACACCGGAATCTTGGAATAATGAAGTTGATCGAAGGCTTATCATAATGAAATTAATGGTCATGAAAGCCTTGAGGAGCTTCAAACCATTTAAGTCACCCGTCACCCATTTAAGTCATGCGAAACCAAAGGCTGACAGATTTATAATTCTTACGTCCTTTTTACTCAAAACCATAGAACGTATTGTGGATACCATGATAAGAGCAGGACATCCAGCGAACTGCTCAAATACAAACAGCATGCTTATGTCAAGAGAAGGTCGGTGGAGATTGCCTTGCACGAGGTTGTGCATAAAATAGAAGAGCCCTTCATGTCAAGACGTACACATTGGCGGTTTGCATTGAAATCGAGGGGCTGTTAACAATGTTCGGACCGACACATTGATCCAATCCTTATACAAGTACCGGGTGGACCAGGTCCTTAGAGACTAGATGAACCATATGCTAAATTTCGGGGCCCATTACATAAATATGAAGGAGAAAGTGGCACAGGGAACACCACAGGGGGCATTTTATCACCTATTACGGATGCTGACTGAGGAGAGATTTGAACTACGTCTCCTATGCAGACGATGTTATAATAATTCTTAAGGCCAACGATCCAAATCAGCAATGCAGACGGGCCGAAAGATCTTGCATATGGAATATAACTGGGCTAGATCTAGGGGTCTCAATGTTAACCTAGAGAAGACTGAAATATGCCTGTTCACAAAGAAGATGAAAGTGGGCTAATTTGAAGCACCACGTTTCTTCAACGAAACGATTTCGATATCTGATAAGGTCAAATACTTAGGAGTTATCTTGGAAATGAAACCTAATTGGAAGTGTCATATTCTGGAGCGTACTGAGAAGACTTACAGATATTGGGCACTATGTAGACGGGCCGTAGTCCAAAATGGCGTGAATCCGAGGATAGTTCATTGGCTCTACAGGATCGTGATTAGACCAATACTTTCTTGCGCCTCATTTATTTGGTGGACTGCTTTGGAGAAGAAGAGCAACATAAGGACCATACAGCAGGTTCAGAGAACATGTGGTCTTGGCATAGGCGGAACGATAAGGACCACGCCTACTAGGGCACTGAAGATTATTCTAGATATCCGACATACAGATTAAGTGTGAGGCAGCCATTGTGGCTATGAGACTTAAGGCAATGGGAGAATGGGAGCAGTTCATACCACTGCGGTATAATCGAGGCGATAGGAAACCTGGAAAGAAGGGAAGAGGTTTCCGATCGGATACTTGAAACGATGATTGAGTTCGAGTGCGAACCACTGCTGCCAACGACGCAGTCTTGGAGTGACGGAACCCAATATTGCCGTCTGGAAGATCATATTACACGGATGGATCAAAGCTAGAAGACAGATTGAGCTTGGGGGTGTATACCCTAGGACAAGGACATTTTTATACTACCTGACCATAATACGGTCCTGTAGACGGAGATCTGGGCGATCACAAAATGCGTGAGATGGTGTGGTGCTAACACGAGGACGTCGAGTGAAAACATCTTTACGGACAGGAAATTGGCTATGAGGACATTTTTCGCTTGTTCAGGAACTTAACCTGCGTATAGGCTAAATATCCAAAATTTTGAAGGTTGTAGCGTGATTACAACCCGACGGACAGACACAAGGACATTGATTAATCTTCTTACAATTTTCTGAATCTTTATGCGAACCGAGTCCACAACAGACCACATTTGGATATATTGTAGCTATCATATATATTATGAGTTTGATTGAGCCAACCAATATCCTAATAAGTATGATCCAGAAATCCAATGGAGTAGTGTCAATCGGACCAATATGGGTGTAGATGCCATATAGACTGATCTCCGGATTCAGGTCTTAGCCAATAAATGTCGCATTTATGACCCCATTTCGCTGAAATGTTGAATTGTGAGTTGGATTGGGCCACTGATATCCTAACCGATCACATTTCGATATAGCTGCCATTTAGACCAATCTGCCGACTTAGAGTCTTTAGCTCATAAAAGGCGCATTTATTCTCCGATTTTGCTGAAATTTAGAATAATGAGTTGGATTATCCTACCCGATGTCCGAACCGATTATGGTTAACAATAGAGCTTATTTGGACATAGCTGCCGTCTAGTCCGATAAGGTTCTTACGCTCATAAAAGCCGTTTGCTTTGATATCTATAACTTGTATAAGGCTCCCACTCCCGCTATGGCAAAAATAGGCCTGTTCCGCTCTACTCCGACTGCCTGGTAGAAACAGAATTTTTTAGCCGGTTTCAACACAAAATTGGGTTTGAAATGTGGAATTAGCCACCTAAAAGCCTCTGCTTTCATCAAAATCGGTTCAGATTAAGAAATATCTCTAATTCTCACAGAAACATTTTTTTCCTTAATTTAAAGACCTTTGCTAAAGATTTTATTGTTAAGCACAATTCCATGAAAAGTGACCCCTTACTTACAAATTAAAATTAGGAATTTCTAAATAAATTTATGACTTATGCGAGCCTCAGAATTGAAAGCATTGATTGCGGAAGTTTTTTTATACCCTCCACCATAGGATGGGGGTATACTAATTTCGTCATTCTGTTTGTAACTCCTCGAAATATGCGTCTGGAACCCCATAAAGTATATTTATTCTTGTGTCCGTCCGTCTGTCGTGTGTCCGTCCGTCTGTCCATCTGTCGAAGGAGTAAAGCTAGCCCCTTGAAATTTTGTACAAATAATTTTCATTAGTGTAGGTCGGTTGGGATAGTAAATGGGCCAAATCGGTCCATGTTTTGATATAGCTGCCATATAAACCGATCTTGGGTCTTGACTTCTTGAGCCTCTAGAGAGCGTTCTCGCCCGATTTGACTGAAATTTTGCACATAGTGTTTTGGTATCATTTTCAATAACTGTGTTCAGTATGATTGAAATCTGTTTATAATCTGGTATAGCTGTCATATAAACCGATCTTGGATCTTGACTTCTTGAGCCAATAGAGCGCGCAATTCTCACTTCCAATAACTGCGCTAAGTATGGCGCAAATCGGCAAATAACCTGATCTGGGATCTTGACTTCTTGAGCCTCTAGATGACGCAATTCTCATCCGATTTGGATGAAATTTTGTACAACGGCTTCTCTCATGACCTTCAACATATGCGTCTAATATGGTCTGAATCGAGCAATAGCTTGATACAGCTACCGTATAAACCGATTTCCCGATTTTGTTTCTTGAGCCCCTACAAGGCGCTATTCTTATCCTAATGAACTGAAATATTTCATAATAGCATATTCTTATTCAATATTCTTTGTTTGCCTAAAAAGAGATACTGCGCATAGAACTCGACATATGCGATCATGGTGGAGGGTATATAAGATTCGGCTCGGCCGAACTTAGCACGCTCTTACTTGTTTTTTGCTAAAAATGGTTTTACCTATGTATTTTGTGGTAACAATTTCCAAAACAATTTAGATTCGTCAGCGTTATACAGCTGATCATTGACAAATCCAAATCTCTTCAATTTTCGTCTTCAGCTTCACTTTGAAAGGATCCTACAACAGGGAATACGAAGAAAGTTTTTCTCTAGATATTACAAGCATGCGATTGCGGTGCCTCTTTATACTTTTGTTCAAACATCATGACGAAGGTCCTTAATATCGCCTTTTCTTTTAACGACCACAATAGTCCACTAACATGAACATTTTTTTAAGTGTCTCATTTTCAAAAACCATCGGTAATGTATTCGCCATTTTAAGGTACTTTGAAGGCCACACAGATTTCTTCTTCAGGTCCAATAAACGTAATGTTAACACATTTAACACAAGAATTTTTATTTTATGCCACATATTGTAGATATTTTAGCCCAAATTTATTCGCTAATATCGTGACTCTTGCATCTTTTTCTAAATGTTGCAAAATTTCTGATTCTTCTTTTAAAGCTAAAAAGGTATACTCTCTGTTTTTTAGTCGACCTGTTCTTTTTATTACTTAATTTTTGTTGAACTCAAGCCGAAAAAAATTGAGTAATAGTTAAAAAGTTTTGTTTTTTGTGTTTCAGATTTTTTTATGCAGTCCGAATCAAGTTTTATTTCATAAAACGAATAACGTGGAAGTAAGTAATTTTGATTGAAAGGTGAAGGCAATTAAAAAGCAAATAATAAGGGGAATTCCCAAATT
The DNA here is from genome assembly GCF_963082655.1 of Stomoxys calcitrans. Taxonomy (NCBI): domain Eukaryota; kingdom Metazoa; phylum Arthropoda; class Insecta; order Diptera; family Muscidae; genus Stomoxys; species Stomoxys calcitrans. Next base: position 59,918,970 of record NC_081556.1, on the reverse strand, counting down.
ATAGCAACTATCCTGTTGATTTTGATTTCAATGTGTATGTATGTAGATAAATAGAATCCTTATAGGTAGATAGAATCCGTTAAAATTACAAAAAAACAAGTAAAAAGGCGTTAAGTTCGGCCGGGCCGAACTTTGGATACCCACCACCTCGGGTATATATGTAAACCACCTTTCATTAAAATTCGGTGAAAATTTTATACCTTACGTCCCATATCAGTTATATCCAAATATGTTCCGATTTGGACCAAATACTAATAAGTACATTAGCTATATCTAAAAATAAACCGATCTGAACTATATACGACACGGATGTCGAAAAGCCTAACATAAGTTCTTGTGCCAAATTTCAGTGAAATCGGATTATAAATGCGCCTTTTATGGGGCCAAGACATTAAATCGAGATATCGGTATACATGACAGCTATATCCAAATCGGGACCGATTTGAGCCAAGTTGCATCAAAATGTGGAAGAGCCTAACACAAAGCACTGTCCCAAATTTCAGCGAAATCGGACAATTAATGTCGCTTTTATGGGCCCAAAACCTTAAGTCGAGAGATCGGTCTATATGGCAGCTATATTCAAATCTGGACCGATCTGGGCAAAATTAAGGAAGGACGTCGATGAACCTAACCAAACTCACTGTCTTAAATTTCAGCGGAATCGGACAATAAATGCGTCTTTTATGGCCCCAAAACCTAAAACCTAGATATCGGTCTATATGGCAGCTATATCTAAATCTGGACCGATCTGTGCGATATAGCAGAAGTATGGCAAGGGGCTTAACATAACTCGCTGTCCCAAATTTCGGCGTCATCGGACAATAAATGAGCATTTTATGGGCCCAAAACCATAAATCAAGAAATCAGTCTATATGACAGCTATATCCAAATCTGAACCGATCTGGACCAAATTGAAGAAAGATGTCGAAGGGCCTAACACAACTCACTGTCCCAAATTTCAGCAAAATCGGACAATAAATGTGCCTTTTATGGGACTAGCACCATAAATCGGAGGATCGGTCTATATGGCAGCTATATCCAAATCTGGACCGATCTGAGCCAAATTAACGATGAATGTCGATGGGCCTTACACAACTCACTGTCCCAAATTTCAGCGAAATCGGATAAAAAATGTGGCTTTTATGGGCCTTAGACCATAAATCGGAGGATCGGTCTATATGGCAGCTATATCCAAATCTAGACCGATCTGAGCCAAATTGACGAAGGATTTCGAAGGGCCTAACACAACTCACTGCCCCAAATTTCAGCAAAATCGGATAATAAATGTGGCTTTTATGGGCCTAAGACCCTAAATCGGCGGATCGGTCTATATGGGGGCTACATCAAGATATAGTCCGATATAGCCCATCTTCGAACTTAACCTGCTTATGAACAAAAACAGAATCTGTGCAAAATTTCAGCTCAATATCTCTATTTTTAAAGACTGTAGCGTGATTTCAACAGACAGACGGACAGACGGACGGACATGTCTAGATCGTCTTAAATTTTTACGCTGATCAAGAATATATATACTTTATAGGGTCGGAAATGGATATTTCGATGTGTTGCAAACGGAATGACAAAATGAATATACCCCCATCCTTCGGTGGGGGTATATTCATTTTCAAAAATAGAGATATTAAGATGAAACTTTGCACAGATTCTTTTTTTGTCCATAAGCAGGTTAAGTTCGAAGATGGGCTATATCGGACTATATCTTGATATAGCCCCCATATAGACCGATCCGCCGATTTAGGGTTTAGGCCCATAAAAGCCACATTTATTATCATATTTTGCTGAAATTTAGGACAGTGAGTTGTATTAGGTCCTTCGACATTCTTCGTCAATTTGGCTCAGATCGGTCTAGATTTGGATATAGCTGCAATATAGACCGATCCTCTGATTTAGGGTCTTAGGCCCATAAAAGCCACATTTATTATCCGATTTTGCTGAAATTAGGGACAGTGCGTTGAGTTAGACCCTTCAACATCCTCCGTCAATTTGGTTAGATCGGTCCAGGTTTGGATGTAGTTGCCATATAGACCTATCCTCTAAATTAGGGTCTTAGGCCCATAAAAGGCGCATTTATTATCCGATGTCGCCGAAATTTGGAACAGTGAGTTAAGTTAAGCAACTTGACATTCACTTGACCTTCAATATGACACAGATCGGTCCAGATTTGGATATAGCTGCCATATAGACCGATCTCTCGGTTTTAGGTTTTGGAGCCATAAAAGGCGCATTTATTGTCCGATGTCGCTGCACTTTGAGACAGTGAGTTGTGTTAGGCCCTTCGACATCCTTCTTCAATTTCACTCAGATCGGTCCAGATTTAGATATAGCTGCCATATAGATTGTTCTCTCGATTTAATGTTTTGGGCCCATAAAAGGCGGATTTATTGTCCGATGTTGCCGAAATTTGGGACAGAGAGTTAAGCCCCTCCACATATTTCTGCAATTTGGTCAAGATCGATCAAGATTTGCATATAGCTGCCATATAGACCGATATCTCAATTTAAAGTCTTGGGCCCAAAAACGGCGCATTTATAATCCGATTTAACTGAAATTTGACACATTGACTCATATAAGGTTTTTCGACATCCATGTTGTACATATATGGTTCAGATCGGTTTATTTTTAGATATAGCTACTAAAAATAGATTTAGCTACTAAAAATAGATGTAGCTACTAAAAATATTGGACGTTTCCTTAATATGGGGCTCAAATGAAAGGTATTCAGGAGTAGATTTCGAATCTGATATACAATATCAGATCGATGTATAGGGGGTCACGCTACCCCTCAAAAACGCAATTAGACCCATTATGACTAAATGATACTTGGCTGAAACGATTTTCTTAACATTTTCATAGATTGTGTACGTTTAACTGAAAGGAAACACACCACCCTGATATCGGGTGGAAACGGCCACCCATATCCGAAAGTGGTCCGATGGGCACAACAAGGGTATCAAATGAAAGGTATTCGAGACCAGAAAACGAATATGGTATTATAATTTGGGTCCAACTACCCAGTGGGCCCCCAACCCCAAAAATCCTCTAAACAGATATATTCGAAGTTCATGTAAATATAGGACTCAAATGAAAATTATTAGGCAGTAGATTACAAATATGGCATAAAACATTAGGTACAAGTAATGGCAGGTCGCCCATTCCCAAATACCCCAAATGTGCATATGAGGCGACCATGGCTGTATGGGACCTAAATGAAAGGTATTTGAGAATAGAAAAGGAATTTGATATCCAATTTTGAAGTCCGTTGAGAATAAAGAACGAATTTGATATCTATTTTCAGTGCAAAGTGCCGGTGGCTGTCCCAGCCCTAAAACACCCTCCAAACGGTTCATATTTACCGGCCATGGCAATATGGAACTCAAATTATAGGTTTTTGGAAGTTCAGCGCGAATTTGATATCCATATTTGAGTCGAAATGTCTGAGGTGCCATCCCTCCCCTAAAAAGCACTTCTCATTACCCTAATTTCTAAAAACATCCGGAACCGAGCAGGGGCATTCTTCTCACACATCAATGAGTGCTTTCCGATACAAGTTAAAACTCAATAACAAGGGACCTTTTTTATAGCCGAGTCCGAACAGCGTCACGCAGTGCTGCACCTCTTTGGGGAAAATGTTTTAAGTGACCATGCATGACATTGTACCTCGCAAATGTTGTTAACCACCGCTTCGTCCGATGAGCCAATAGAGCGCGCAATTCTCATCCGATTTGGCTGAAATTTAGCATGAGGTGTTTGGTCATGGCTTCCAATAACTGTGCTAAGTATGGCGCAAATCGGTTAATGTTTTGATATAGCTGCCATATAAACCGATCTGGGATCTTGACTTCTTAAGCCTCTTGAGGGCTTAATCCGATTTGACAGAAATTTTGTGCAATGGATTCTCTCATGACCTTCAATATACGTGTCTAATATGATCTGAATCGATCAATAGCGTGATACAGCTCCCATATAAACCGATCTCCCGATTTTGCTTCATGAGCCCCTACAAGGCGCAATTCTTATCCAAATGGACTGAAATATTACACAATAACTTCTACAATGTTTAGCATTCAATTCATTTATTGTCCGAATCGGACTATAACTTGATATAGCTCTTTGTTTGCCTAAAAAGAGATACCGCGCAAAAAAAACTTGTTTAAAATATTGTATTCAAAAACGTTTTATAACAAATAAAAATTAGAATTAGTCAGCGATCGACATTAAAAATGGAAGGTTGTACCTGTTAATGTAAATCTAAAGATGTCATTGTTATTTTAAAGATTTGCTTCTTTGGCTTGAAATTTTTATGATGTATGATGCTTCACCCCTTTCATAATGTATTCATTGGAATTTTTTCCATTGAAAACAATCCTGCGATATCTTATAAAATTGAAATTATTGTCAGATATGGGAACACCTAAACTAAATTAATGCATCAAATATGAATACCGCTCATGGTATCACTATCAACTCCAATATTCCGCAATTTCCTTACAGGCAACGATGCAAACTGGGAAACAGGCAACGCAAACAAAAAAATTAAAGATATCTCAACTTCTCTTTTTTATCGCATTCGATTAAAAAACTTTTTGAAAACATAATGCCAGGTAAACTGTTGAGGAGGAGGAACACTACGCTAGTTCTGCCCAAAAAGCCAAACTTGTTCTTGTCTTTCTTTTTCGCAGTTTTTCTGTATGCTTTAGCTGAGTTCACTTGGTGCTTTTCAGTCATGCAAAAACAAAGAGGATTTTCATAGTTTTTCAATTAAAGTTTTCACAGTCATTGATTTTATTTAAACGCGATTTCCTCCCTCCCTTTTCCTTCAACCTGTCAATTTGTCCACCATTCATTATTTCCATGCGAAAAATGACTTTAATTTTTTAAATGTCGATCGTTTCATTCTTCTTCTTCGCAAAGGCGAAATTGCTGCTGATACGATAATTAAGGGGGGTACCAGACAATTTTTTGCTAAAGACAAATGTCAAAGCTGCAACATACGAATTTGGCCAATGGAAAATTGTCTGGAAATTAAACACAACGAGGTACACATTATTTGATTTAAATAACTCATTGTCGTGTTGTAGTTAAAACAATGTAGAGTTTTTTTTTTTTGACCCAGAAAGCAATATTAAGATCGTGCAGGGAACTCGCTCGGCCACTATCGTGATTTCGACAGATGGACGGACGAAGGGAGATGGCTAGATCGAATCAGAATACCGAGACGAACAAGAACTTAATAGGGTCTCAGAGGACTATTTTGAGGTGTTACAAACGGAATAACTAGGTTAGTGTGTATAAAATGGTGATGGGTATACAAATTTTAAATTCGAGAGGCGCGGATTAGGATTTTATTTTAGGTACATGATTTCTTTGGAGAAACTTCTTAGAATTGTATGTAGTTTACGTTTTTTCTATCCAATTTTTTTGTTTTTGATCGTCATGACATTTTAAGTCGATCTAGCCATGTCTGTCCGTTCGTCCGTCCATCTGTCGAAAGCTCGCTCACTTTCGAAGGAGTAAGGCTAGGCGCTTGAAATTTTGCACAAATACTTCATATTAGTGCAGGTCGGTTAGGAATGTAAATTGGCCAAATCGGTCGATGTTTTGATATAGCTGCCACCGATCTGGGGTCTTGACTTCTTCACCACCTAGAGGCCGTAATTATTATCCGATTTGGCTTAAATTTTGCACAAAGTATTTTGGTATCACTTACAATAAGTGTGCTTAGTTTGGTTTAAATCGTTGCATAACCTAATATAGCTGCCATATAGACCGATCTCACTATTAGACTTCTTGAGCTTCTAGAGGGCGCAATTTTTATCCGATTTAGCTTATATTTTGCACGTATCGTTGCAAAATGTCTTCCAACAACTATGAGAAGTATGATTTAAATCAGTTCATGACCGATCTTGGTTCTTGATTTCTTGAGCCTTAATTACTATCTGATTTGGCGGAGATTTTGGATATGGTTATTTGATATCACTTCCAACAACTGGGCTTAATATGGTTCAAATAAGTTTATACCCTGATATACCTGCCATATAAACAGATATCCCCATTAGATTTTTGAGCCCCTGGAAGCCACAATTTTTGTCCGATTTGGGTGAAATGTTGCATGTAGTATTCTGTTATGACTCTCAACAACTGCGCCAAGAACAATCCAATTCCGTCTATAACTAGAAATAGCTTCCATATTTTAGTAGAATACATGGTGGTGGGTTCCCAAGATTTGAACCGGCGGAACTTAACAAGCTTTTACTTGTTTCGTGTTATAAAGCATCAATTGCTGTAAGTGAAACATATTTAACTTAAGACACTTTTGAGCTTTGGAAAATTTGTTTGCATGTACCCTTAGTTTTACTAAACATAGGGAATACATTGAAGGTGGAAATACAACACAATATTAAATACTTAAATCGGATGAAAAGTATGTCTTCTAGGTATTTTATTTCCTCAAGGATTTAAATCGGCAGATCAGTTTTAATGGCCAATTTGCGCTTTACTTGGTACAGATTAGGGAGGCATCTCACCTTATCGAAATGCATAGATATACGATGAAAAATAGTCCTCAGTCCTTGGTATGCGATCATTAAGGCAACATCCTGCCATCACAACTTAACAAAAAGGGCTGTTATAGGCTGAACAACTGAACAAAAAGGGCTGTAATACCGAAACAAGCACCATGCCATAAATTGTTATTGCAGCAACAATGCATCAGTAGTGTTAATTTTGAAGATATTTGATATTCCTGTGCACAGCGGTGCAAAATACTCCTAAGGAGGCTGGAAAAAGTAGCAGAACTCGGGTAAATCGCCAAAAGTAAGTGTCACCCGCTTCAGTATTTCCAAGGTCTGCTAGGAAAATCTGTTTCTTGTAGTACAGGACCGAAAACACTCCTTTTTAAACCATCGGTTATAAGTAAGACGGTCAGTGTCTGTTGACATTATGTTTTCTAATTTAAAGTCTGACTTAGGCAAATTCATGTGAAGTCCTTGCCATAGGAAACCTCCAAATTTTTTGCTACAAAAGGTATTGGAGAGTAGATTCCAATAATACTCAGGAAACTTGTTTGTATCTACCTTGAAAAAAGAATCCAAAATACCACGAATAAACCACATGGTAGTCACTTCGATATGTCAAAAAGACTTAAGGGTTGTTATGCCCGGAACGATTTGGGTAAGATGTCTAACCGGAGCATTGGTCTTTGCAGTCGTTGTATTGTAAAGTAGAACCTGCCGTCTCTGAAAAAAAAAATTTACCTAACATAAAAATTAAAGGTTGTATCCGTTATTAAATAGCGATTTCAATTTAAAGATGGCATGCCAAAAAATGTCCTTTACAGGGGATTTTTGTTTTTGCAAATAGTTTTTTATCTTTTGATCTTAGTAAGCAAAGTACGACAAAAATGGTGGTCGGTTAACTATAGCCCGAGCTAGCACGACGTCCAAAGTTGGATGTGATACTTTTTAAGGTATCTAGTTTAGGATTTTAGACCCTAGAAATACGTCTTAGTCTTAGACCTTATACGCCTTCTTTTATAATATCTGAAATAAAACCTGCAATTGATTTTCCTTAAGACCGAATTACATATTCTCCCCTTCGATATAAATGAAATGAGATTTCAAAGACCCATATGTCCCATATTTCGAGAAATCTATAACAATCTCTTGGCTGCCGACCTTTATCGGCCAAGGGCTGCTCAATCGGCAAAGGGCCGCCGCCTCAGTGTGCAACACACTGCTTCGACAACAACAAATCTATAAGATACCCCTTCCCGACACCTGATTTATATACCCTACACCACTACTGTGGTAAAGGGTATTATAACTTTGTGAATTTGTTTGTAACACCCAAAAGGAAGAGAGATAGACCCATATACCGATCGACTCAGAATCACTTTCTGATTCGATTTAGCTATGTCCGTCTGTCTGTCCGTCTGTCCATATTAATTTGAGTACAAACTACAGGTCGCAATTTTCATCCAATCGTTTTCAAATTTGATATGGAGATGTTTTTCGGCCTAGAGACGAACCCTATTCAAATTGGAAAAAATCGACTTAGATTTGGATATAGCTTCCATATATATAAAATGGTCATTTGTCAACCGTTTTTCTCGAAATTCGACAGGAAGGATTTCCTTATGGCTCTCAATGTTACTGGTGAATTTCATAAAAATCGTTTCAGATTTGGATATAGCTCCCACATATATTTTCATCGCATTTGCAGTCATACAGCAATAAAATGGTCATTTGTTAACTGATTCTCTGGAAATTTGGCGGAAGGATTTTTTTAAGCCTCTCGATATTACTGGTGAAATTTCATAGAAATCGGTTCAGATTTGGAAATAGCTCCCATATATATGTTCGTCCGACTTGCAGTAATACAGCAATAAAATGGTCATTTGTTAACCGATTCTCTGGAAATTTGGCGGGATGGATTTTTTTATGCCTCTCGATATTACTGGTGAATTTCATAGAATCGGTTCAGATTTCGATGTGGGTCTCATATGTATCTATAGCCCGATTTTCACTCCTAGACCCACTGCAAGCGCATTTATTGACCAATCTTCCCAAAATTTTGTACAACTCTTTCCTCGACGACTTCCACAATATCCATAATGTTTGGTCGAAATCGGTTCAGATTTACATATAGCTCCCATATATATGTTCGTCAGATTTTGGGTAATTTGTTGTCATTTGTCAACCGTAGTTATTACCTTTTGAACATATTTATTTCGCTCGAAATTTGATACAGGAATTTTGACAATCTATCTGGATACATCCGCCGAGATCCATTAAAATTGGTTCAAAATTAGAAGTAGCCCCCTTTTGTTTTTATTGGGTAGGTGTAGAGTGTTATAAAGTCGGCACTGCCCGGCTTTTGTCTTTCCTTACTGTTTTTTTTTTTTTTTTTGGAAAACCATCGAGGGGAAGTTTTTATACCTCATGCCCACGGACCTTCTTCCAAAAAGCGCACATTATATTCATGTTCGAAGACATCTGTGTATTATAAGATGTATTCTCTGTGAATCCTTCTATCTTTTAGAGCGAGGGAAACAATACCATACACTTGTAATTAATTGCCACGTAGCACAGACATTTGAGGTACACAGTTCGTTGCGGTTGCATTTAATAACATTCGTTTTGAGGGGCTCCTTTTAACATAAGTACGTGGACACTACACAAAACAACATTTGTAATTACTCAGCTTTCAGCGACAAAAGGGGTCTTCTGCATAGCCATCCTGGGATGAAGTGGCGCTCATTATTATCGCCCATCCAGTCACAACTGAATGAAATCGAGGTTCTAAGAATTTTCGTTTTGCACTTTCCTCGTTTTGTCCTTTTTGCATTTCGGGCATAACTGTCAGTCTCGACCCCAAAATTAGTTAAGTATGCTGTACTACTTGGGCCGGGTTTGGTTGTTTATATATATTTATTTTTTTGCCAAACCAAAAGTAGTTAAAACAGAAAACAAAACGAAAAAAGTTACCCATTCAACACTCTTTAATTTGTCAAAAAGTTTAACATTCCAGACATTTCATGTTCTATTGAAGTTGCGTCCCATTTCTCAGCGGCCATAGTGCTAGATGATGGTGTTGATGGCTTTTTTCTGGGCTATGCGGTCGCTTAAGCGACAAACATTGGCAACACTCTATTTCAAGAGCCATTTTCGTCATTTTTTTCAGACATCAACAAAACGAACAACTTGACATAGATACTTACCGAAATTTAAAATCGTAAAATTTTATAAAAGCCAAAAACGGCTGCTTGGTCTATCCTGTACCTGTGGTCTATCCTGTGTATAAGGCCCTCACTCGAATAATTCTCAAAATCCTTCTGTAACTATGAAATGTTTAAAAATATTGCAAAAATTGGTATGGATCATTTGAGTCACTAATGGGTCCAGGAAGAGTCTCATCGGGTATGACATTTGGTCATAAAACCAGAGCTAAACATTTTATTGCTTGTCAATTAGATGCTTTTGTGCATATATCGTATGGTGATTTCCATTCAGAAAAAAGTTTAACTCTACTCTAATCATATGGGAAAACATTTGGATTATGTCGCCCAAACCTCATAATGTTACACTTTTTCATTTTCATTCGAATATGGTCATAAGTCCATATGTTGTCATTTCGACCAAAGAATACGGTAAACATCGCATCCTCGTCTTTGGATGAGGAACATTCTAACAATACATCTATGCGTACTATGTCGTTAGCTAAATAAAACGTTTGCACTTTTTCCCTTTTTTATAAATTTTTATACCCTCCACCATAAGATGGGGGGTATACTAATTTCGTCATTCTGTTTGTAACTACTCGAAATATTCGTCTGAGACCCCATAAAGTATATATATTCTTGATCGTCGTGACATTTTATGTCGATCTAGCCATGTCCGTCCGTCCGTCCGTCTGTCTGTCGAAAGCACGCTAACTTCCGAAGGAGTACAGCTAGCCGCTTGAAACTTTGCACCAATACTTCTTATTAGTGTAGGTCAGTTGGTATTGTAAATGGGCCATATCGGTCCATGTTTTGATATAGCTGCCATATAAACCGATCTTGGGTCTTGATTTCTTGGACCTCTAGAGTGCGCAATTCTTTTCCGATTGGAATGAAATTTTGCACGACGTGTTTTGCTATGATATACAACAACTGTGCCAAGTGTGGTTAAAATCGGTCCATAACCTGATATAGCTGCCATATAAACCGATCTTGGGTCTTCACTTCTTGAGCCTCTAGCGTGCGCAATTTTTATCCGATCAGAATGAAATTTTGCACGACGTGTTTTGTTATGATATCCAACAACTGTGCCCAGTATGGTTCAAATCGGTCCATAACCTGATATAGCTGCCATATAAACCGATCTTGGGTCTTGACTTCTTGAGCCTCTAGAGGGCGCAATTCTTATCCGATTGAAATGAAATTTTGCACGACGTGTTTTGTTATGATATCCAACAACTGTGCCAAGTATTGTTCACATCGGTCTATAACCTGATATAGCTGCCATATAAACCGATCTTGGGTCTTGACTTCTTGAGCCTCTAGAGGGCGCAATTCTTATCCGAATGGAATGGAATTTCGCACGACGTGTTTTGTTATGATACCCAACAACTGTGCCAAGTATGGTTTAAATCGGTCCATAACCTGATATAGCTGCCATATAAACCGATCTTGGGTCTTGACTTCTTGAGCCTCTAGAGGGCACAATTCTTATCCGATTTGAATGAATTTTTGCACGAAGTATTTCGTTATAATATCCAACAACTGTGCCAAGTATGGTTGAAATTGGTCCATAACCTGATATAGCTGTCATATAAACAGATCTGGGGATTTGACTTCTAGAGGGCGCAATTCCTATCCGAATTGGCTGAAATTTTGCATGACGTATTTTATTTTTACTTTCAACAACTGTGTCAAATAAGGTTCAAATCGGTTCATAACCTGATAAGCTGTCATATAAACCAATCTGGGATCTTGGCTTCTTGACCCCTAGAGGTCGCAAATAATTTCCGATATGACTGAAATTTTGTACGATGGATCCTCTCATGACCATCAACAAACGTGTTTATTATGGTCTGAATCGGTCTATAGCCCGATACAGATCCCATATAAATCGTTCTCTCTATTCTTATACGAATTGGCTGAAATTTTACACAGGTCTCCAACATACAATTTAATTGTGGTCCGAACCGGACCATATCTTGATATCGCTCTAATAGCTGATCAAATCTTTTCTTATATCCTTTTTGCCTAAAAAGAGATGCCGGGAAAAGAACTCGACAAATGCGATCCATGGTGGAGGGTATATAAGATTCGGCCCGGCCGAACTTAGCACGCTTTTACTTGTTTCTTTTTAATATTGTGCCGCTGTTTTCCAAACAATCAAAAAGTTTGTCTTCTATAATAATCAGTGAACGCAGTTATATTAGTTTAGAAGCCTATGAAATGATAGCAGCTGATTTATAGAGCGACATTCTACACCATAGACTTGGCACGAAAATAGAACATGTTTCTACTCTCAAAATTACTATTTCGACATGATGATCTGCGTCTGTTTCCAGTGAAGCGGCAGATCTAGAGCCCCGGAGTAGGCTTAAAATGGACTCCAAATACCTAATAGCTGGGTGGTGGTATCAGGCCATACATGTTTTCTGCTACTGAGATCTCGACTGGTGTAGCGGTTGCGTAAGGATCCACTAGCCAAAAGATTACTGGTCGGAAGGGCCTTTTGACGAAGACACCCGGTTCGAGTCTTAAGGACAAGGCCGAACCTATTTTATTATTTGCCTAGGCCATCGGCCTTCTCTGGCAAACCGATACGCTCTTTAAGAGGTTGGAATTATAAGAGGCGCATCGCTCCCTGGTTAATTGAGAAGCTTGGTGTGAATAATTCTAAGACTCTCACCGATAAGGGGGAGACTCCCTTAATTGGGCTCGGAGATTCGCTGAAAGGCCTACATCAACGGCTAAATTCGGAAACGCCAACGCAGTCACCAAAAGGCTGCGGTCACCTGGTGGCATGCCATGCCCAAATCAACTAAATCGAACAATAGTAATATGGGTCAAAGAACCTTTGCTAATGTCGCTAAGGATAGCTTGGTGATGGTAGTTGTCGACACGGCAGACGAACAGGGCTGCAAACCTAGAAACAATTGCAGTGGGATAATCAATGGACTGGCATTTGGAATAAGCTGGGCCTTCTCCAGTCTGGGACGATAAGGGTTGGTATAAGGGGATCAACGCTCAATTGAGATGTATCATTGCGCCCTAAAGAAGATTGGCGAGTTCTGGCAAGGCGAAGCACTGTATTAACTCAAGAAGCACTGTATTAACTCAAGAAAGAAGATATTCCTTCTCGACCAATGGCACACTCTTGGATACCAAGTATTTCCTCCGATCCTGAATCCATACTTGGGAGACTAAGGGACTGTAATCCCCATCTTTCAACCACCAACTGGAAGATTGGTAGTTTAGATCCGGATGAAGCCGACTGGAGACATGCAGCTGTCTCACAGACCTCAACAAGTCTGAAGGAGTTGTATCCTATGGTTTCAACAAGTTAAAACTAAAGGTCTATAGAAACGGTTAGGTTGGGCAATCAAGAGATTGCTCAGCAGTTGCTGCTGAACATTTATCTGAGGAACTATCGACCGTCTACAAGGCTGAGCTTAGAAAATAGAAGTGCGAGCTGAAAAAGGCTATGAACAAATCCTGTATGGACTTCTGCAGCTCCATGGAGGGCCATCTGAGGCCTCTAAGCTATGTAAGATCCTATCCTCGAGACCTATTACAGTGGGATATATTCAGAAGTCAGAGAATGCATGCACAATGTCTAGTGAGGAAGCACTAGAATTACTCATTGATACACATTTCCCGGAAGTGAACAACGTGGCTCTAGAGGAAGTTGTCACTGGTATGAATTCGTCGGAGGATATTGGAGAAATTGTGTTTGAACCTTTTTGCGATAAAAAGTTTCGACTTCTTTAAGTCGCCATGTCCTGGTGCTGTATCAACTGTTAAATTACAAGCTTATATCAGTATGACGTATTTACCTGTGGGATGGAGGGACATAAAGTTCTTTTCATTCGAAAAGTTGGAAAACCGTAGTATACGAAATTGAAAGATTTTGGCCACATTAGTTTGTCATCCTTCATGCCGAAAACTCTTGAGAGATTGATAGAAATATATCTTAGGGCAAAGATCCCTTGGGATCGCCTGTGCCGATAACAGCATGCATATAGTAAGAACAAGTCCATTCAGCGGACTGGAGTTTCTAGGCATAAACATTACCATAAGAAAGTTTACTAATAACTTACTCACGAAAAGATGCATTATGGTAGGCTTGGGATACAGATTCCAGATCTTAGATGATGGGTCAGCAGAGGAACACCTCAAGGAGGCTATCCGGTATTTTGAAAAACATAGCCATTAGCTATATATTATTGTCTCTGGAAGAAAATGGTGTAAAAGTGGTTGTGTATATGCTGATGGCGTGGCTATTGCAGTCGGGGGAAAGCACTCCCAGCACTATTAGATATATACTTCTGGGAGCTCTACGTGCTACAGCAAAGTGGGCTACCGAAAGTGTTCTAGGAGTAAATCTGTGTAAGACTGATATGGTTCTTTTCGGCAGGAGATTAAAGTTACCTACAGTGGAACCTGTCTCCTTGGGTGGAGAGAATGTTCCATTTACTAAAAGATCAAAAAAACTGGGTGTTTTGCTGGAAAAGAAGTTGAACTTCAAATCAAACATTTTGGAAAGGGTAAGAAAGGCAACTCTTGGCATATACACCCGCAAGAGAGCCATTGGCAAAAATTGGGGGTTTAACTACGTGTCATGCACTGGGTATATACTGCAGTTGTCAGACCCATAATGCCATATAGTGTTGCTGTCTGGCGGACGGCGCTTCAAAGTCCACCTACTGTTCAATACTAAACCGGATGGCGTGTTTATGCATAGCCGCACTGAGTACGACACCTTCTGATGCACTGAATTTAATGCCACACCTCTAATGACTCAGGATATTGTGGCGAGACAAATTGCTGCGACCACTTCTATGAGTTTAGGGGAGCTCACTCTTTGGTCATGTGGCGGCTACAGACACTGTGTTATCCTTGGTATAATGTCCGCTCTTCCAGGCAGTGTGGATTACACCTAGCTTGAACCGCTTTTTGATAAAAAGAACTGTACCACTATTCCTGATAGAACCGAATGAAGCTACGATATCCCTTACAATAGAAGTTACATAGACTTCTTCACGGATGGTTCCAAATTAGACGGCCAGGTGGGCTTTGGGATGTACTTTGAAAAACTAGAACTGGTCCTTACAATTAAGGAATAGCTAATATGTAATGTCATAACAATGTTTGGCATAAATATCGTCTCAGATAGTCAGACAGCTATTAAATCCCTGGAGAACGTATTACTGAACACAAAAACCGCCCTCGACGGTGGTAGATCTCTCAACGAGATGGCTGAACAGTTCAAAATTCACCTGTTCTTGGTGCCGGGCCACTGCGATATCCCAGAAATTGTAAAGCGGACGAGCTTGCGAGACTAGGAACTACCCTACACATTTCAGGGAAACTGGAATCTGTGGGTGTGCCTCTAGCGACATGTAAGCTAAGTCTTCAGGATCAGGCCCGAGGGGAACAAATGATCGATGGTCACAAAGCGAACATTCTAAAACTATGTGGCCTAATCTAGACCTTTGCTGTCACTGGCTAGAACAAAACTTTCTAAACCGAAAACATGCTGACAGACTGAAGGTTGCCAGTTACGAATTTTGTGAGGACATCGAAGAAGAAGAGGCAATAGAACACCTTCTGTGTGTGTGTGTGCCGCACTAGCAGTCAGAAGGAGTTCCATTTTAGGTTATCATTTCTTTGACAACCTTTCTGATTTAGCGGATGTGATCATTCGCAAGTTATTGGGCTTTATAAAGCTATCTGGATGGTTCGACGATATGAGTTAGAACGCATCTTCTTTCTCCTGTTCATGCGGTATCACAAAGGACGAGAAGGTCTAAGTGAGTCTGATGGCTGCCACTTTAACTTAACATAACCTAAACTAACCTAAAGTATGACTGTGATATTCAATTATTTTGTCAATCATTGGCGATCTGATTAGTATTTTGATGAGGATTTTTCTCGTTAAATATTTTAAAATTTTTTATTTTCCGCTAGTTTTAGTGTGTCTCAAATTGGTTAAATAATTTCAACAGGATATTGTCCCGATTTTGACAATCGGTTTGTAATGGTTACTATTTCCATAAAATACTACGAACAAAAACTGAAAACATTCCCATGCGAAAATTTGAGCCAATTAAATGTATAATGAAATAATAATAATAACATCAAGATTTTGTTGAAAGAAAATGAAAAAATCCAAAAGTTGTTAATTATATGCAATTTTCAAATTTGTTCTCAAATTTAGGGATTTAGACAAAATTTTGTTAAAACTTCGTCTTTCGAGAAAATTTTGTTAAGTATTTGTTATTCGGAAAATGTCATGAAAATATTAACGTCAAATAAATGTGCAATAATATGTTGTAATTTTCAATTGTTTCGTTTTCGAGACGAGATTAATGATCAGAAATTTGTTTGCAATAGAAAAGGAAAGCCAGAGGATCACCCCACACATCAACCACTATGGGACGCTTTTCGTCATTTGGTTAAAACAACTTATCGGCCATTTTAGATGCGAAGACTTCAATGACCATACATTGGTATTTTGTACTTATAGCTTATTTATTGCGAGAACGCCTCTATGATATAAATACAACATTACCCACGCTGGATATCCCTGTTCTGTTCCTTTCCCAATGCATGTATTTGTGCAATGGCAGATTTTTTGTCTACACAATTACACTACTCCCATGGCATACATATAATTTTCCGCTTCTTTTGAAAGTTGTGTTGATGGCTAGAACGCTAAACAACAACGGCGGTTCTCGCTGTTGCTCTGTAAAGATGTATACGCTTGCAGGACCGAATTATGGGCAGACAGCCTAAAAGAGATCTCAGTTCCTGGGTTCTCAATGTAAACCCCCAGGTCAACTCTGTTCTCTTGCTTTGATCCATCCGTGTAACATGATCTTCCAGATGACAATGACAGATGACAGCAGTGCCTCGCACTCGACCTCAAGTGTCGTCTCACGCATCCGATCTGAAACCTCTTCCATTCCTTCCTATCGTCACCTCGATTATACCACAATAGTATGACCTGCTCCTATCCTATATCCATTCTCTCATCGCATTAAGTCTCATAGCCCCAGTGGCTGCTTCACACTTAATCTATATGTCTATGAGTCGGATATCTTGAATAGTCTCCAGTGCTCTAGTAATCGTGGTCCTCATTGCTTCGCCTATGGCAAGACAATATGTTCTCTGAACCTGTTGTATGGTCCTTATGTTGCTCTTTTTCGCAATCGCAGTTCACCAAACTACTGAGGCGTTACTAAGTATTGGTCTTATCGTCCTCCTGCAGAGCCAGTAAACTATTCTCGGATTCAGACCCCATTTCGAGCATTCGGTCCGTCTACATAGTTCCCAGCATCTGTGAGCCCTCTCGGTAAGCGGTGCGTGGTGCGTTGAATTGGCCCATCTTTGTCTTCCTCGTGAACAAGCAGATTTCAGTCTTTTGACCGACACCTAGGATTAGACCAGTCGTATGCCATACGTATCACCCTTTCGGCCCTTCAGTCTAGATGGTTCGGATCCTTATCTCTTAGAAGAATTGTGACATCGTCTGCGTAGGAGAGTGATTTGAACCCTCCTCAGTCATCATCTGTAGTAGGATATTTATGGAGTGGTAACCAACCTCGTGCAGGGCAGTCTCCATCGACCTTCCCCCGTTATAGGCATGCTGTTTGTATATAACCAGTCCGCTGGATGTCCCTCTCTTTATCATGATATCCACAATATGTTCTAAGGTTTTTAGTAGAAAGGACGTAAAGCTTATTGGTCTGTAGGCTTTTGGTCTAGCATAACATGCCTTGCCGGGACCTTCTGCCAGTCTTTCGGAGCATATGCAAGTCTTAGGCACGCTGTGAAAATGCAGGCCAGATGGAGCTCCAGATATTCGGCCTCCTTTTGTAGTAACGAAGGAAATATTCCATCAGGTCTGGGTTACTTAACTGGTTCGAGGATCCTCAAGGAATCCTTTTACCATAAATTCTGTCTCTGCTCTCACCCCCATGTCGTCGACTAACGTTTCAGTTTGGACATGGATTTTTAAGAGAGACTTTTTCATCTTGGTGGCATCATTAACGCTATCGATCAGGTCGGTGAAAATCTTTTAAGAGCCACGTTTTGTCGCTCTGGTAATCTTATTGTATTCCTTGAGCCGTGTGTAATAAACATCCCAACATACTTTCGCTTTTTTACGACGTGCTCTGTTATAAAGTCTGCGGACCTCTTTCCCAATATTGCGAATCTCCCCGGTCATCCAGGGTTTTTCGGGGCCTGATTTCTTTTCTCGAAGAGGACAACTATTTTCGAAAGACTCCACTTGTGCAGTCGTAATCCCGTTGTTTTATGCTTGGAGAATATAAATTATCTTGCCAAAATCTTCTTCTGAATAGTCTTCTGAATTTTGGCCATTTGGTTTTTAACTTATTCCGGAAGCTATTTTAAACCTAATGTAGCGATGGGAAGATAAGGAGTGCTCCATGGAGACCATCCAATTCCGAACCTTTTCGATTAGATTTTTTCAACATATCGTCATATCTTAAATCTCCTCCAAATCCTATTAACAAAGATAGCGCTGTTACCAATATTAAGTGTTTTTAGGTCCCCGTTTATTAATGCTGGTACTACCCCACGAAATGTAGTGAGAGTTAGCATCGCATTCCATTAGTGCCCATCTTCTATCTGTTTTGCCTTCCTCACCAGCTTCGCCGTTGCAGCTTCGTCGTGGGTGGCGGAGTCGGAGAGTCGAAAGGCAGATGATCCACCGCCTCCCTGTCTTATCACTGTTGCATCCGAAGTTGACAATTCTGGGGAAAATAAATTAAATTTCAATGACATATTACGCAGGTCCTCGGCCGAGTACCAGATTTAGCAGAGAATAATTGGTAATTGGTAGTGTTTAGTCCAGAAACTTTATTCCGGGTCGTCCATGGCTCCTGAATTAATAGAATATGAATCTTGTCCTTGCTGATTTTCTCCATCAGAGCATATGAAGCTGTCTCGATCCAGTGGAGGTATATCTGGATAACCTCAATCATTATTCCTACAGTAAATGGGATTCTTGGGAGTGGTTGATGATCTCATCGCCCGCCCCCTGCTCATTAGGTCGTATTGCTTTTCCTGTCACTGCAGTGCCTAATGTTTTCGTATTAGGTGCTTAGCCTATCCTAGTTTTCCGAATCTTTAAAAGTCGGTAAGGGTGCATCGACGGGTAAAGATGTTCGTTAGGATGTATTGAGTTTGCATTCCCTGTACTGCCTGATGTTCCAATACTAGGATCTTTGTTTTTCTTAGTCTTCCAAATTTTAAGTAAATGGGGTTCCTTAAATGTGGCTGAACCGTTTAAAACTCACCTTTTCTGGGTGCCGGGCCACAGAGTTATCTCAGGAAATTGTTGAGCCGACAAGCTTGCGGGACTAGGAACTACCTTCAGGATCTGTCCCGAAAGGCAGCGAATGGCAGATGGTCACAAAGGGATGGTCTTAAACACTCCAAAATTGAAAAGGTTTACCGCTTTGCTGTCGCAGGCTAAAAAAAAAACGTCTCAGTTGTTGTGTGCGTCGTGACAGGTGAATGTCTGGTAGAAAAATATGCTAATGGGTTGAAGTTTGCAAGTAACGACTTTTGCAGAAGATGTGAGGACTTCGAGGAAGAAGAGACTATAGAACATATGCTGTGCGTATCCCGCATTAATAGCCAGAAGGTTTAGGCTCTCGTTTCTTTAAAATTCGTAAGTTGTTGAGTTTTTTAAAGCGATCTGGATGGTTCAACGGTACACAGAAAAAATTAAAAACATGATTCAATAAAGAAATTTGTACACTCAATTAAAAGTTTCGATGAAATCGGACCTATAAACGAATTTGTATTATTGAATAACAATTTTTTAATTTGGATTATTAACTCAATAAATCAATTTATTTAAAAATTGGCCCTTCTCTTCTATTTCTACTTCAATAAAAGGAGATAATTGATGTTTATTGCATTATCAAACAAGTAAGAGCGTGGAGAGCGCGCAATTCTCATCCGATTTGGCTGAAATTTTGCGCGAGGTGTTTAGTTATGACTTCCAATAACTATGCTTAGCATGGCGTAAATCGGTAAAGAACCTAATATAGCTGCGATATAAACCGATCTGGGATCTTGACTTCTTGAGCATCTAGAGGGTGCAATTCTCATCCGATTTGGCAGAGACTTTGTACAACGGCTTCTCTCATGACTTTTAACATACGTGTTTAATATGGTCTGAATCGATCAATAGCTTGATACAGCTCCCATGTAAACCTATGTCCCGATTTCGCTTCTTGAGCCCCTACAAGGTGCAATTCTTATCCGAATGAACTGAAATATTACACAATGACTTCTACAATGTTCGGCATTCATTTATGGCCGGACTATAACTTGATATAGCTCCAATAGCATAACAGTTCTTATTCATTATTCTTTGTTTGGCTAAAAAGAGATTCCGCGCACAGAACTGGACAAATGCGATCCATATAAGATTCGGCCCGGCCGAACTTAGCACGCTCTTACTTGTTCTTGATAATTTTTGTGTAGCCACGCCACTAGACATATGTTTGGCTCATTCGCACTTCTTCGCATTATATATGTGTGAAAGAGGACACAACAGAATGCAGCAATAGATAATCACAATTTGTATTATTGAATAACAACTTAATTCGTTCAATTAAAAATATGTTCAATTATGCCATCTTTGCCAATCACTTGACATGATACAAAAAAAATCGGTTTTTAATGTCAAAAATAATTAAAGCAATTAATACCTCATCAAGGTCAAAACCATGTTTAATAGGTCCAATTTAGATCCATATTTGTTCTGTGTAGGAACTGGAAACATTTTCCTTCTCCTGTTCTTGTCGTATCTTAAAGGACGAAACCGTTTCAGTGAGTCTGATGGCAGACTGTCACTTAAACCTATCCGAACCTAACCATCTACTCCTAGTGGTGATGACACTTGCGAAGTATTTATCTTAGGTAATCAGTCGTGTAAAATTCTCTATTTTACTTATAACTGAGGTTAATATTGTATCGGACAGCACTCATTGAAATGAGAAAAGTCCCCCGCTGTTCCTAAATAGAATATGTTATAATTTTATTATGGCGGTCATTTTATTACCAAATCCTCAATGACCATCGGC
The DNA here is from genome assembly GCF_963082655.1 of Stomoxys calcitrans. Classification (NCBI taxonomy): domain Eukaryota; kingdom Metazoa; phylum Arthropoda; class Insecta; order Diptera; family Muscidae; genus Stomoxys; species Stomoxys calcitrans. The sequence continues at coordinate 59,898,105 of NC_081556.1, read as the reverse complement.
CTACGATATTCTCGCCAGAATACGAACCCATGCGTTCAGGTCCATATGCGGACATGCAAACTTCTGCGCTACGGTGGTCTCCGGTTTAGGTTTAGGAAGCGCAAAAATTTGTTTCTACTAAGTGTATGTCGTTCGCCTTTTACATGTACAATTGGGACCGCTTGACGATGCTCTTGTTGACTACAACACGATGTTCTTGTTAACTACAACACGCATTAAAATATCTTTACGATAAGCTTTGGAAAATATAATGCGAAGAAAATCTTATGTTCTGCGAATACGTTAACAGTAACAAAGTGAATTTGCAAGGACAGGGTATTCCCGAGAAATTCCGTGATCGAAAAATATTTCCTAATTTCATCGGAAATGATAAGACGGCAAATATAAAATAACTTATTTATAATCTTTTCTCAAAGACCTTTTATTTGAGTGCCATACATTTATCCATTTATTAAGTTTATATTACATATACATACTGAATGATGACATTTTACCTCAAAAACTTTGTCCCGCTTAAGCACAACCCCGTAAGTTATGAGAGATAAAGTCGCTATATTAATTAAAGTAACCATCACATAACTTGGCGAATTTGTGGACATTTTTGACAACATCCATAGTGGTCGTTAACCAAAGTTCTGCGAGGCCCAGCATAACGTGTGTTTTACTTGTTAAAGATAATACATTACCATCTTTATGAACAACTTTAGCAGTCAATTCCGAATAATACGCATTTGTTTTCTTGTTTCCGTGGATCTCATTGTGGTAAAACGCCATTTCCACATGTACTTATTAATTTTTATTATTTTAATGTAAAACAGGATTTAGATAATCATTATTGAAGTTTTTTCTCGACTTACCTTAGGTACGCAGGCTAGTTTCAACTTTTTGCTTATTTATGCAACTTTTGTACTTATTTATATTATTTTTATACCCTCCACCATAGGATGGGGGCATACTAATTTCGTCATTCTGTTTGTAACTCCTCAAAATGTTCGTCTAAGACCCTTGATCTTCATGAGATTTTAAGTCGAATTAGCCATGTCCGTCCGTCCGTCTGTCCGTCTGTCCGTCCGTACGTCTGCCTGTCGAAAGCATGCTAACTTTCATAGGAGTTAAGCTAGCTGCTTAAAATTTTGCACAAATACTTCTTATTAGTGTAGGTCGGTTGGGATTGCAAATGGGCTATATCGGTCCACGTTTTTATATAGCTGCCATATAAACCCATCTGGGATCATGACTTCTTGAGCCGCTAGAGCGCACAATTTTCGTCCGATTTTGCTGAAATTTTGCAGGATGTGATTCACTATAACTTTCAACTCCTGTGCTTAGTATGGTTCAAATCGGTTCATAATCTGGTATATCTGACATACAAACTGATCTTGGATCTTGAATTCTTGAGGCAAAAGATCGCGCAATTCCCATCCGATTTGGCTGGAACTTTGCATGAGATGTTTTGTTATGACTGCCAATTACTTTTATTTCTCAACAAGTCTTGCATACATCAATCGATAACAAAATCTTGCATTATTATTTATGCAAGCAGTTTATATGCCTTTAAATTACTTAAATTAATATTTTTCATGGTGAACGAATTTGAAAGAATTGATTGCCAAAATTTTAAATTTCCCAAATGCGAATTCATTCTTTCTGTTTAAACGGTCTTTTAATAGAAATGTAAGAAGGTATTTATACAACGCCGATTTTTCAAACATATGAACAAAAAATTTAAAAATTGAATATCAATAACTTGTTTGACTTAGCAGTTGCGCATGCACATATTAATGTATGAGTATATGAAACCCCTGTACATCAGTAATCTACTTTTTTACCATGTTTATTACAGTTATAATCTCCTCGTGTAAAGTACCTATTAAAAGGGTATTGGAAATCAATCGCTCAAACTCAAAGAACCACAGAATCATTATAGGTCTCATAGTTCACAGTGAGGTCTGGTCTGGGAGCGTAATGATAAGTGAAAACCAACATCGAGTAAATTATACAAATTAAATGAAAACATTCATTATTGACATGTAAAACGCAATTCATTATCCATGGTAACTACTTTACGAGGTCTGTGTAAAAGAAAATGTGAAATTGAATCCACAGTACAGCAAAATAGAAATTTTGAAATCTTCATATTGAAAAAAAGGAACAACTTGAAACTGTCGCGCTTGGTTTCTTTCTCAAGACGTTCCTTGGACAAATAACAAAAGATTTCCAAAATAATCTCATGTTTAGGGGAAAATTGACTCGTAAAAAATCTGCAATTTTACGAAGGTAAACAGCAAGATTAAACAAACATGGTTCTGAAAATTTTCAAGTACAATTTCTGGCAACCTTTTTAGTGCCACTTAGCATTTAAGCTTATTGAATAAAAAACGAGTAAAAGCGTGCTATGTTCGGCCGAATCTTGGGAACCCATCACCATGGATTCTGCTAAAATATGGAAGCTATATCGGGTTATAGACTGATTCGGACCATACTTGGCACAGTTGTGCCACAGTTATGACTTCCAGCATAACAGAACACTGTGCAAAATTTCAGTTAAATCGGATGGAAATTGAGGCTTCCAGGGACTCAAGAAATCAAATCGGGATATCGGTTTATATAAGAGCTATAAGGTAATAGACCGAATCGGAACGTACTTGGAATATTTGTTGGAAGTTATATCATAACACTACGTGCAAAATTTCAGCCAAATCAGATGAAAATTTGTAGCTACCAGGGGCTCAATAAGTCAAGTCGGGAGATCGGGTTATATGAGAGCTGAATCAATATGGCCCATTTGCTATCCCCAGCGACCTACATCAATATTAAGAATCTAGCCTTACGCGTTCGACCGCTATCGTGATTTCGACAGTCAGAGGGACATGGCTAAATCGAATCAGAATTTCGGGACGATCATGAGTTTAATGTGTTCCTAAATCAATATTTTGTAGCGTTACAAACGGTGGTGGGTATAAACGTAGTCTACAGGTACTATCTTATGTCATGAGTATTGAAATCCACTTTTCTGAATAAAACGGTCATATAATACTGAAGTAATATATTTGAAATAGAAACTTAGTTGCAGATAATTAAACGACAAAACGTTGTATTTATTTTTCTGAAAAATACAAAAAAATTAACTTTTGAAATAGCAAGTTGGTTAGGTTAGGTTAGGGTTAAGTGGCAGTCTGCAATCAAACTCACTTAGACGTTTTCGTACATTGTGATACCACAGGAACAGAAGAAGGAAGATGCCTCCTAGTTCCTACCGTTGAAAGATCGCTTTAAGGTTCGTTGCTGGCAACCTTTAATCAGTTAGCATGTTTTCCGATTAGATAGTGACCTGTCATGACGGACGGACAATGACTGAGACTTCTGGTCTAGCCAATGACAGCAAAGCGGTAGACCTCTTCGAGTCTGGATTAGGCCACATAGTTTTGGATTGCTCACAGCGCGCTCTTTGTGGCCATTTACCATTCGTTGTCCTTCGGGCCTGGTCCTGAAAACTTAGCTTACATGTTGCTAGAATGCTTACAACCCCCTCTTTGTGGCCATCTATCATTCGTTGTCCTTCGGGCCTTGTCCTGAAAACTTAGCTTACATGTCACTAGAGGCATACCCACAGATTCCAGTTTCCTTGGAATGTGTAGGATAGTTCCTAGTCTCGTCCGCGTTACAATTCCCTGGGATATCTCTGTGGCCCGGCACCCAGAACAGGTGAATTTTGAACTATTCAGCCATCTCGTAGAGAGATCTGCGACAGTAGAGGGCGGTTTTTGTGTTCAGAAATACGTTCTCCATGAATTTAATAGCTGCTTGGCTGTCTCAGAAGATATTTATGCCAATCGTCGTAATGACATTATATCTTAGTCATTCCACCACTTCAGTAATTGCATGGATCTCCGCGTGATACACACCGCAGTGGTCGCGTAACCTTTTCGATATGACCAGTTCTAGATCTTTGGAGTACACCCCAAAGCCCACCTGGTCGTTTAGTTTGGAATCATCCGTATAGAGGTCTATGTAACTTCTCTTAATAGGGATATCGTAGTTCCAATCGGTTCTATTAGAAATAGTCTTACAGTAATTTTTATAAAAAAGCGGCTCAGGTAGGGTATAATCCACACTGCCTGGAACATCGGATATTGTATCAAGGATAACACAGTGTCCGTAGCCGCCACATGACAGATGAGAAAGCTCCCTTAACCTCATGGCAGTGATCGCTGCAATTTGTGTAGCCATGTCCAGAGGCATAAGATGTATTATTAAATTTAGTGGTGTCGTCCTCAATGCAGCTGTGAACAGTCGGTGGACTTTTGAAGCGCCGTCCACCAAATCACAACACATTATAGGTATGACAACTGCATTATATATCTAATGCATGACACGCGGTCTAAAACCCTAAATTTTGTTGGATTTGAAGTTCAGTTTTCTGTCCAGCAACAATCTCTCAACCCAAGGAGTCAGGTTCCACGGTAGGCAACTTGCATCTCCTGCTGAAAAGAACTACAGCATACGCGACCACTTTTACACCTTTTTCTCTCAGAGACAATAATAAATTGTTAATGGCTATATTCCATAGTAAAAGAAACATTACACCTCCTTGAAGTGTTCCTTTGCTGACACATCTTTTTAGATCCACAGATCTCACGCCTGCCGTAATGCATCTTTTAGCAAGTATGTTTTTAATAAACTTTCGAATGGTATAATTGATGCCAAGAAACTCCAACTCCTTCATGATTGACGTCGGTTTTAGATTATTGAAAGCACGTTCATTGTAAAGAAATGCTACCATTGTATATTCCTTGACAGCAAGAGAACCATCTATGTAGCCGACTAGATCGTGTAGGGCGGTTTCAGTGGATTTGCCTTTACTATATGCATGCTGCTGCCGCGACAGGCGATCTCCAGGAATCTTTGCCCTAAGATATGTTTCTAGCAACCTCTTAATAGTCTTCAGCATAATGGATGACAGACTAATAGGACGAAAATCTTTTGCCTTTATGTAGTAGGGTTTTCCTGCTTTCAGAATGAAAATTACCTTTGTGTCCCTCCATCCCACTGGTGTATATGACATTCTGATACAAGCAGAGTATATCTCCCTAAGCCAGGGAACCAGTTTATCAGACACAGCATGTAATTCAACCGGTGATACAGCATCAGTGCCTGGCGACTTAAAGGAGTCGAAACTTCTTATTGCCCAAAGGATTTTCAGAATCTGAGGGAATCCTTTGTATCAAAGCATGCGCCATTGGTCGAGAAGGAATATATTCCTTCTTGATTAAATCTAGTGCCGTGCCTGACCATCTCACCAATCTTTTTTAGCGCACAACGATACATTTCAATTGAGCGATGATCCCCGAAGGAAATTAGTCTGAATCGGCCCTGATACCAGCCTGGATTGTCACAAACTGGAGTATACTAATGACAGTCCATTGACTATCCCACTCCAATTATTCCTAGGTATGGAAACATTAGCAAAGGTTCTTGGACCAATCTTACTATTGTTCGCTCGAGATATTTTAGGCATGAGATGCCCTCTAGGTGACCGCAGCCTTTTGACTGACTGCGGTACAGTTTTCGAATCTAGACGTGTAATCTTTGGGGTAGCCTGTGCAGCAAATTTCCGAGAGTCTTAGCCGCGGAAGGCCGATGGCCTAGGCATGGGAAGAATGAATAGGTTCGGCCTTGTACTTTAGACTCAAACCAGGTGTCCTTGTCAAAAGCCCTGCTGACCAGTCGTCTGTCGGCTAGTGGAGCCTGGAGCAGCCGTGCTACGGCGTGCAGCCATGCTACGGCGTGATTCCACCACCGCATCTGTTGGGTCTTTAGAGTCCAGTCTAAGCCTATTCCCGGGCTCTAGATCTGCCGCTCCACTGGAAACAGACGCAGATAATCAAACGCCAAATGGATATCTCTATCGTAGCTATCCTTGAGTGACTTAAATTTTTATACCCTCCACCATAGGATGGGTGTATACCAATGGTGTCATTCTGTTTGTTACTCCTCGAAATATTCATCTAAGACCCCATAAAGTATATATATTCTTGATCGTCATGACATTTTAAGTTGAACTAGCCATGTCCGTCCGTCTGCCCGTCCGTCCGTCTGTCTGTCGAAGGCACGCTATCTTTCAAGAAGTAAAGCTAGCCCCTTGAAATTTTGCACAAATACTTCTTATTAGTATAAGTCGGTTGGCATTGGTCCACGGTCTACGGATCGGTCCACGTTTAGATATAGCTGCCATATAAACCGATCTTGGTTCTTGACTTCTTGAGCCGATATGGGTCACAATTCTTATCCGATTTGTCTGAAAGTTTGCATGAGGTGTTTTGTTACGACTTTCAACAACTGTGCTGAGTATGGTTGAAATCGGTCCATAACCTGATATAGCTGACATATAAACCGATCTGGGGTCTTGACTTCTTGAGCCTCTACAGGGAGCAATTCCTATCCGATTTGACTGAAATATTACATGACGTGTTTTGTTGTGACTTCCAACAACTGCAAGTCGGTCCATTACCTGATATATCTGGCATATAAACCGATCTGGGGTCATGGCTTCTTGAGCCACTAGAGGGCGCAATTATTATCCCTTTTAGCTAAAATTTTGAATGAGGTGTTTTGTTATGACATTCAACAACTGTGCTAAGAATAGTTCAAATCGGTCCATAACCTCATATAGTTGCCTTATAAACCGATATGGGGTCTTGACTTTTTGAGCAACTAGAGGGCGCAAGTATCATCCGATTTGGCTGAAATTTTGTACAACGGCTTCTCCCATGACCTTTAACATCCGTGTCGAAAATGGCATGAATCGGTTTATAGCCTAATACAGCTCCCCTATATACCGATCTCCCTGATTTACTTCTTCTTCTTAAGTGCGCAATTCTTACTAGATTTGGCTGAAATTTTACACAATGACTTCTACTATGATCTCCAATATTCAATTATCCTTTGTTTGCCTAATAAGAGATGCCGTGGAAAGAGCTCGACAAGTGCGATCCATAGTAGAGGGTATATACGATTCGGCCCGGCCGAACTTAGCACGCTTTTATTTGTTCTTTTAAAAATAATGACCTATTACGAGTTACAGGAATATTCTCGCAGAGCGAAATAACAAAATGTCCGTTCCACTCAACGGCTCAATTTAGAAACCAGTTACAAAAGGCAAAAGTCGGGCGGAACCGACTATATTATTCTGTATACCACCCGGTCTAAGTGCTACTTGTTTTTTTATATATAGAACCTTTATCCAAATCTAGTCAGACTTTATTTTTATTTTGCATACCTATTGAAATAACGAATACAAAAATTTCCACAAATGAATTTCAAGGGCATAAGTGTACTTAATATTATAGACCGATGTGGACAATACCTACCATGGATCATAATAAACCATTAGGTGTAAAATTTCAACCTAATCGGATAAAATTGCGGTTTCTACCAGCTCCAACTGTCAAATCGGGATTTCAACCGTACTTAGCTCTATTGTTGGATGCCGTAAAAGAACAAGACGTTTAAAATGTCAGGCAAATCTTCTAACAATTGCCGCTTTTAGGAGCTCAAGAAGTAAAATTTGGAGTTAATTTTCTTTGGGAGCTGTATGGGATTATGCCAATACTTACCACAAATGTTGGAAGTCATAAGAAAATTCTCCGTGCAAGATTACAGCTCAATCAGATAACAATAATGGCTTGTAGGAGATTAAGATTCTAGCGGCGAAAGGAGGTGTGCAGCAGGCTTTTTAAAATGTCTGCAAAGAAGTCTGGAGGCATTCCAAAGACATAAGTCGCTCGCTGGCAAATTTACACAATGCGTCATTCGCTAAGAGGGCATCACCTTTCACTTCTACAACTAGCACTTATATAAGCCTTTTCGAAAGAGTGCGTAAATAATACCTTCTAAAATACCGCTGGAGACAGACTTTTTTTCTGAAAGTCAGAAAGTCTTAAATTACAAATTAAAACTATTTCGGTATTTTGTTCATTTTGCATTTAAATGTTGTTGTTTTTTTTTATCAAAATCTTATTTTTAACCATTTTTCAATATTAGTGCTATATTTACCTTTTGCCGCCAGTGGAGTTTTAACATGAAATCTCTCGTTTGCTAGTCAGATATGCTACCATCTCAGCTTGTGTATAATTTGAGCGGCTAAAGGCAAACATATACAATTGTCTATTTTTAGAATAAACAGCATCGTCTTTTGGAGGCCACCGTAGCGCAGGGGTTAGCATGTCCGCCTATGACGCGAAACGCCTGGGTTCCAATCCTGGCGAGACCATCAGAAAAAATTTTCAGCGGTGATTTTCCCCTCCTAATGCTGGCAACATTTGTGAGTACTATGTACTATGCCATATGTACTACGCCATGTAAAACTTCTCTCCAAAGAGGTGTCGCATTGCGGCACGTCGTTCGGACTCGGCTATAAAAAGGAGGTCCCTTATCATTGAGCTTAAACTTTAATCGGAGTGCACTTTTACTCTTTGTGTTTAGGTTGCACTCACAGCCAACATAGCGTTCATGCGTAAATTATTGAGCCGATAAAAGGAGCATTTATTACCCGATTTTGTTGGAATTTGAATTTGTTGAACCTGATCCAAATCGGACGATATTTGAATATAACTGCCATAGAGACCGATTTCCCGATATAGAGTATTGAGCCCTTAATAGGGGCATTTTTCATCCGATTTCGACGAAATTTGAAACAATGAGTTTTTGTAGACATTCCTGACAAATCTGGTCAAGATTTGACCATATTTAAATAAAGCTGCCATAAAGATTGGAGACCATCGTAGCGGAGAGGTTAGCTTAAATGCCAATTACGCCGAACAAGTGAGTTCGAGTGCAGAACAGAAAATAGTTGATTAGCAGAAAACCCATTTTACGACTTTATTTATCTTAAATTTCAACAAGTAAAAAGGCGTTAAATTCGGCTGTTTTGATACCACCTCGGGTATATATGTAAACCACCTTTCGCTTTAATCCGGTTAAATATGCCCCGCATAGCAACTTTATCGAATATGGTCCGATTTGAATCAATTTCGGCAAGGATATTGAGTGGTCTAATAAGTACAAGTCATTGTTCAATTTTCTAGAACAATATTTTGGTGTTTTTGGTACGATACGGATGTCGAAAAGCCTAAAATAAGTCGCTGTGTTAAATTTCAGCCAAATCGGATTATAAATGCGCCTTTTATGGGGCCAAGACTTTAAACCGAGATATCGGTCTATATGGCAGCTATATCCAAATCTGAACCGGTCTGGTCCGGATTGCAGATATATATCGAAGAGCCTAACACAACTCACTGTCCCAAATTTCGGCAAAATCGGATAATAAATGAGCATTTTATGGGCCTTAAATCGAAAGATCGGTCTATATGGCAGCTACATCCAAATCTGGACCGAACTGGGCCAAATTCAAGAAGCATGTCGAAAAGTTTAACACAACTTACTGTCCCAAATGTTGGTGAAATCGGACAGTAAATACGCCTTTATGGGTCCAAGACTTGAAATCGAGAGATCTATCTAAATGGCAGCTATATGCAAATCTGGAACCATCTGCGTCATATTACAAAAAGATGCCGAGGCCCTAGCTTATCTCACCGTCCCAAATTTCGGCGACATCAGATAATAAATACGCCTTTTATGGGCCCAAAACGAGAGATCGGTCTATAGGGCAGCTATATCCAAATCAGGATCGATCTGTGTCAAATTGTAGAAGGAGTTCGAAGTATCTAACACAACTCATTGTCCTGAATGTTGGCAAAATCAGGCAATAAATGCATCTTTTATGGGCCCAAGACCTTAATTCAAAAGATCGGGCTATATGGCAGCTATATCGAAATCTGGACCGATCTGGACCAAATTGGAGAATTATGTCGAAGGGTCCAACACAACTCACTGTCCCAAATTTCGGTGACATCGAACAATATATGCACCTTTTATGGGTCCAAAACCTTAAATCGAGAGATCGGTCTATATGGCAGCTATAACCAAATCTTTACCGATCTGGGCCAAATTGAAAAAAGATGTCGAAGGGCCTAACACAATTTACTGTTCCAAATTTCAGCAAAATTGGATAATAAATGTGGCTTTTATGAGCCTAAGACCCTAAATCGGCGAATCGGTCTATATGGCAGCTATCACCAAATCTCGACCGATCTGAGCCAAATTAAAGAAGGATATCGAAGGGTCTGACACAAATCACTGTCTCAAATTTCAGAAAAATCGGATAATAAATGTGACTTTTATGGGCTTAAGACCTTTAATCGGCGGATCGGTCTATATGGAGGCTATATTAGGATATAGTCCCATGTAGCCCACCCTCGAACTTAACCTGCTTATGAACAAAAAAAAAGAATGTGTGCCAAGTTTTAGCTCAATGTCTCTATTTTCTAAAGACTGTAGCGTGCTTTCAACAGATAGACGGATGGACATGGCTAGATCGTCTTAGATTTTTACGACGATAAAGGATATATATTTTCATAGGATCGGAAATGGATTTTTCGATGTGTTGCAAACGGAATGACAAAATGAATATGTTCACATCCTTCGGTGGCGCGTCCAAAAACGTATGTTATTTCTGATCAATTCATGGAAAACATTTTAGTTTTTGTATTTTTAAGAAGAAGCTAAAACAAGTAAAAGCGTGCTACCACCATGAATCTGCTAAAATATGGGAGCCATATCTAGTTAAAGACCGAAACGGACCGTACTTGATGCAGTGTTTGAGATTCATAATAAAACACTATATGGAAAATTTCAGCCAAATTGGATGAAAATTACGACTTCCAGGGGCTCAAGAACTCAAATCAGGAGATCGGTTTATATGGGATCTATATCAGGTTATGCACAGACTTAAACCGTACTTGGCATAGTTGTTGGAAGTCAAAAGCGAACACAATGTGCAAAATTCCAGGGGTTCAGGAAGTCAAGTCGGGAGATAGGTTTATATGGGAGCTATATCAGGTTGTAGACGGATTTGGACCGTACTTGACTCCGTTTTTAGGAGTCATAACAGAATACTAGGTGCAAAATTTTAGTCAAATCGGATAAAAATTGAGGCTTTTAGGGGCTCAAGAAGTCAAATCGGGAGATCGGTTTATATGGGAGCTATATCAAGTTTTTGATCGATTTGGACCGTACTTGGCACAGTTATTGGAAGTCATAGCAGAACACTATGTGAAAAATGTCAGCCAAATCGGAGAAAAATGCGGCCTGTGAAGGCTTAAGAAGACAAATCGGGAGAAGGGTTTATATGGGAGCCATATCCAAATCTGAACAGATATAGCCCATTTGCAATCCTCAACGACCTTTATCTATATAAAGTATCTGTGCGAAATTTCAAGCGGCTAGATCTATGCATTAGACCGCTATCTTGTCATGGATGGACATGGCCAGTTCGAATCAGAATTTCGAGACGATCAAGAATATTTATACTTTTTGGGGTTATATATCAATATTTCGGGGTGTTACAAACAGAATGACTCGATGGAACCTTTGTCAGCGTATTTTTTAAAAGATTTTCTTAAAATATTACACAATACTTTTTGTTATGACTTTTACTATGTGTCCGGATTTTGGTTAAACTGTACAGCTTCCATGTATATTTCCGTTTGATTTTGACTAGTACTGCATTAATTGAGGCATTTCTTCCGAAAATTTCCTTATGAATTTTAAGATCTCTGGTGAATTTCTTAGAAAACGGTTCAGAGATATTTCCCATATATATGCATTGCCCGATTTTCACTTCTAGATTCTGCAAGTTTATTTATCCACCGGTTTTTCAAAATTTTACACAACGCTTTCTTCTTCCAAAACTACAACAATAAGTACGAATTTTCATCGGAAAATACGAATTTTATCGACTTTGACAACACTGCAATAATTTGGTGATTTGTTACGCGACCTTCAGTCACTGGTGAATTTTGTATCAATCGCTTCAGATTTAGATATAGGCCTTCTCAAGGGCATTTACCAATCGATCTTCTAAAAATTTTGCACATCGGACTTTGGTCGAAAGTCTTCATTTCCAAAGTTCCGCTTTGTCCAACTATAGCCCTTCCTTACTGGTTAAATTTGTCAATTGCAATATTTCCTTTTACACTCTCCACCATAGAAATGGGATATACTAACATCGTCAATGCGTTTGTAGCACAATGAGCAATTATTGATCGCCATGACATTTTTAGTCGATCTAGCCATGTCGATCCATCTGTCTGTCTGTGGAAAGCATACCTAATTTCGAAGGAGTAATGCTAGGCGCTTGAAATTTTGAACAAATACTTTCCATTAGTGTAGGTCGGTTGGGATTGTAAGTGGGCCATATCGGTCCATAGTTAGATATAGCTCCCATATAAACTCGCGATTATACTTCATATGCCTCTAGAGAGCGCAATTCTTATCCGATTGGCCCAAAATTTTGTATAATGCCGTTTTCTCTGATATTCAACAGATATGCTACAATAGTTATGGTCCGGTCCAAAACTTGATATAGCTCCCATATTAACTGACCTCACGATTTTACTTCTTGACCCTCAGGAGGGCGTAATTCTGATCCGATTTGCTGAAATTTTGCACAGTAACATTTTCTATGACCTCTAACGTACGTGCCAAATATGGTTTGAATTGGTCCATAACCTGCTAACGATCAATGCAAATTTGTATGATGCCTTACATTCTATGCACTAGCAATGCCGCAAGGAATCCAATGAAAAATAGTTTACAGATGGGTTAAAATAAATTTGACAGTGTTTGCACCTTGTGTTATTTCTAGTGCAGGTACTGTGCAAGATTATGTATGATGTGTAATGAAGCGCTCTTGTCTCGCATTCGTTGTACAAGTGGAAGCATACACAGATTTCATGCTTAGATTCCCCAACACAAACCTATAAGATTATCGGTATCTACTTGCAGGTCTAGGTTCATACGTACATCCAAGCTGTATTATTCGGTGTGCTACACGATATAGAAAATGCAGCTGAAGTATTTTAAACGTTGGAGAAAATCGCGTAATTTACGGACCTATGTTGCATCACAAGTAACAGATGCTTTGCATATTCGTACTTGCATGAGTACCTTCAGCGAATTGCCCAACTGAAATGGCGAAATATAACGAGAGCAGCGAACTCAACAACATTAAATTGATAAGGGTGTTGCTTGCTTGCTTGCTTGTAGGAAAGACGCCAGATGAAGGTGAAGAAAGTGGGATGTTCACAAGGACAACACTAGAAGCAAGTGATGAAGTACCAGCATAAGAAAAGTGGCAGAAATCGTAACAAATTTGTAACAACACACTCCGACCCCCTTCGCCAACAGCACCTTCTTCTGTCGTCCGTCCATTCGCCTTGCCGTGTGTCACTATGAGCAATGATGCACTGGCTTTGTTGGTACGTTCTAGCACTGAAGTTGCCTTGGTATTTCACCGATTTCTTGTGTTTCGAACACAACTCTTACCCGCCGCCAGTAAAGAATATCTATCAACAGGACTTGTCAAGATTGCAACAAAGGAGTGCAATATCCCCGTTGTTTGAGCAACACTCTTCACGCGACGCGGCGCTTTAGCATCCATTGCCAGCGTATAACAAACCGTTGATTAAATTTCAAGCGATGTGCAACAATAAACCAGGCTATATAGGATGGGATATGGCTGCCAAGGCAACGTGGCTGTCGAGTGCTATGAGTGAGGGTGGCTTTGTTACTGCCAGGACAAATTTGCACCAAGGACGCAACATTTTTTAAAATGTATAACACCCTCCAACAACAAAACGAACACTAAAAAGCTAAGATGTAGCACAAGCAACACACATTTCACTGTCGGACCTAGCCAAACGCCTTTTATGGCCAGACCTGGTTTCCGATGCAGCCTGCCTTGCTCAAGATGCGAGACACGAAGATATCGCTCATATATTATTAATACAGATGATTCGTATGTAAACATTGTAGTCCAATTATCTGCATGTATGTTTTGTATGTGCATTGCTAAGTGAACATGTCTTCCTTATGGCCAAAGTAGCTATAGAGCTGTATTTCCGTTTGGCCAAAAGTACCGATGTAAATACGGTAAAGTGATTTTGTCGATTCTTCTGTAGTTAACAAAACCTTTCGTCACACATAGCAAATAGCCAATTCAGCAAGGAAGGACATAATTTCGATTTGTTAAGGTCAATTGAAACCTAGAATTTCGAGAATTGGTTATTTTGTCCTTGTAAGTGCAGCTAAATTGAAGAATTGATAGCTTCATATCAATTGGGAGATGGATTTAAAACTTTCTGACAGCATATGCGTTATACGGTTATAGTGCATTAAAAATGCCAGAATTTAATCACAGATAAAGGCAGAATAGTCTGGGAGCATTGGAAATAAGTGAAGGTTTAGTTGTACGTTATACAAATCGCACCCTTTGTCTACAAAAAAAATTTATTTAAAACTGTTTATTATACCGTACTTGATCTTATTTTTCCAAATAAAAGGTAACACTGGTTAAAAGAGCTCACGCATTAGTATATCCCCCAACCATAGGTTGCATGAAATAATCTTCAAACATTAAAATATATGGACCGTACTCTCGATTCAAATAAAGATTTCATGAATTTTATATGTTTTTCTACCCTCCACCGAAGGATGGGGTATAATCATTTTCTCATTGCGTTTGCAACACATCGAAATATCCATTTCCGACCCTATAAAACATATATATTCTTGATCAGCGTAAAAATCTAAGACGATCTAGACATGTCCGTCCGTCTGTTAGTTAAAATCACGCTACAGTCTTTAAAAATAGAGATATTGAGCTGAAACTTTGCACAGATTCTTTTTTTGTCCATAAGCAGGTTAAGTTCGAAGATGGACTATATCGGACTATATCTTGATATAGCCCCCATATAAACCGATCGGCCGATTTAGGGTCTTAGGCCCATAAAAGCCACATTTATTATCCGATTTTGCTGAAATTTGGGACAATGAGTTTTCTAAGGCCCTTCGACATCTTTCTTCAATTTGGCCTTGATCGGTTCAGATTTGGATGTAGCTCCCCAAAACCTTTTTCGATTTAAGGTTTAGGGCCCTTAAAAGGCACATTTATTGTCCGATTTCGTCGAAATTTGGGACAGTGCTTTGTGTTAGGCTCTTCGACATTTTCTTTTACTTGGATCAAATCGGTTGAGATTTGGATATAGCTGCCATTTAGACCGATATCTCGATTTAAAGTCTTGGCCCCATAAAAGGCGCATTTATAATCCGATTTCACTGAAATTTGACACAGTGACTTATGTTAGGCTTTTCAACATCCGTGTCGTATATAGTTCATATTTCGATATAACTTCTATGGGACACAAGGTATGAAATTTTCACCGAATTTTGATGAAAGGTGGTTTACATATATACCCGAGGTGGTGGCGAGGCGCCTTTTTACTGGTTTTCTTTTGAAAAACTTTTCTATAGCTCTTACAAAAGCACCCTTTTAAGAAGGTCGGAGAGTTTTGAATAAATAAAACTAAACAGTAGGTGTTAATTTCTCTTTTGGGATAAGCTAACTGATGGAAAATTTTATGCAATCGAAAAATGAGTTACTTGCGAAATTTCTTCGAGATAAATACAACCTTGCAACATATGTGTTTTGAAGCCCCCACACCTAAATATTTTTCATGAAGACCCTCTCCACCAAGGGTCGAAAAGCGTCAAATCATGGTTGGTGTGGTGTATCTCTTTTGACTTTCATTTTTCCATGGCTTAATATTTTCAATCATTGAGATCATTTTGGAAGAGAAATTTACAAATCATTAGAAAAATGATCCTCGCCCTAACAGTCAAACAAAATTGGAAATAAACAAGTAAGAGCGTGCTAAGTTCGGACGGGCCGAATCTTCTATACCCACCACCAAGGAAAGCATTTTTCGAGTTCTTTGCGCGACATCTCTTTTTCGGCAAACAAAGAATAATGAATAAGAACTGTAATGCTATCAAGTTATAGTCCGATTCGGACCATAAATCAATTGAATGCTGAACATTGTAGAAGTCATTGTGTAATATTTAAGTCCATTCGGATTAGATTTGCGCCTCGTTAGGGTCAAGAATCAAAATAGGGAGATCGATTTATATGGTAGCTGTATCAAGTTATAGATCGATTTAGACCATATTGGACACGTATGTTAAAGGTCATGGGAGTAGCCGTTGTTATTTCTGCCAAATCGGATTAGAATTACGCCCTCTAAAAGACCCAATATCGGTTTATATGGCACCTATATCAGAATATGAGCCAATTTAAAACACGGTTGTTGGAAGTGATACCAAAACATCACGTGCAGCTATATCAAAACATGGTCCGATTTGGCCCATTTACAATCCCAACCGACCCACATAATTAAAAAGTATTTGTGCAAAATTTCAAGCGCCTAGCTAACTCCTACGAAAGGACAGAAGGACGGAGGGACATGGCTAGATCGATTTTGAGGTGTTACACACAGAATGACGAAATTGGTAAGCCCCTATCCTATGGTGGAGGGTATAACAATAGTTAATTAATAGAACTGGTGCTCACAAATCATCAGATGTAAATTCAAAGGACCCTATTCCTTACACTGCAAATACTGCGCCACCATTTTGCGCTTGCTGCATGTACTGTTGGCAACACGACTATTTCCCTTATCAAAAATAAGAGGAAAATTCTTTATTTTTCAATTTCCAGCGAATTCTACACTCTCGCTGGATTTCGATATCTTGGGCTATATCGGACTTTATCTTGATATAGCCCCCATATAGACCGATCCGCCGATTTAGGGTCTTAGGCCAATAAAAGCCACATTTATTATCCGATTTTGCTGAAATTTGGGACAGTGAGTTGTGTTAGGCCGTTCGACATTCTCCGTCAATTTGGCTCAGATCAGTTCAGATTTGGATATAGCTGCCATATAGACCGATCCTCCGATTAAGGGTCTTAGGCCCATAAAAGCCACATTTAATATCCGATTTTGCTGAAATTTAAAAAAGTAAGTTGTCTGAGGCCCTTCGACTTCCTCCGTTCATATGGCTCAGATCGGTTCAGATTTGGATATAGCTGCCATATAGACCGATCCTCCGATTAAGGGTCTTAGGCCCATAAAAGCCACATTTATTATCCGATTTTGCTGAAATTTAGAAAAGTAAGTTGTCTTAGGCCCTTTGATATCCTCCGTCAATATGGCTCAGATCGGTTCAGATTTGGATATAGCTGCCATATAGACCGATCCTCCGATTAAGGGTCTTAGGCCCATAAAAGCCACATTTATTATCGGATTTTGCTGAAATTTAGAAAAGTAAGTTGTCTTAGGCCCTTCGACATCCTCCGTCCATATGGCTCAGATCGGTTCAGATTTGGATATAGCTGCCTTATAGACCGATCCTCCGATTTAGGGTCATAGGCCCATAAAAGCCACATTTATTATCCGATTTTGCTTAAATTTGGGACAGTATGTTGTCTTAGGCCTCTCGACATCCTCCGTCAATATGGCTCAGATCGCTTCAGATTTGGATATAGCTGCCATTTAGACCGATCCTCCGATTTAGGGTCATAGGCCCATAAAAAGCTACATTTATTATCCGATTTTGCTGAAATTTGGGACAGTACGTTGCCTTAAGCCCCTCGACATTCTCCTTCAATATGGCTTAGATCGGTTCAGATTGGAGTATAGCTGCCATATAGACCGATCCTCCAATTTAGGGTCTTAGGCCCATAACAGCCACATTTATTATCCAAATTTGCGGAAATTTGGGACAGTGAGTTGTGTTATCCCCTTCAACATCCTCCGTCAATTTGGCTCAGATCTGCACTGAAATTTGACACACTTACTTATGTTATGCTTTTCGATATTTGTGTCGTATATAGTTCAAATCGGTTTATTTTTAGATATAGCTACTAAAAAGACCAATATTTTGTTATATACAATTGAACAATGACTTTTACTTATTAGTATTTGGTCCAAATCGGAGCATATATTGATATAGCTATATATATATATATATATATAGGTATGAGTTTTGCACCGGGTTTTGACGAAAGATGGTTTCCATATATATCCGAGGTGGTGGGTATCCAAAGTTCGGCCCGGCCAAACTTAACGCCTTTTTACTTGTTTTTTTTTTCGATTTTCTCCCGCTGTGCGCCTTGAGTCCCTATCTAAAAAAATGTTTGTGCTAAATTTGAAGGCGATCGGTAAAAATTGCGACCAGTACATAAATTAACATGGATAGACAGAGGGACGGATAGACAGGCGGACATACAGAAAGACGGACAGACTTATCAAAGGGTATAGCTCACTTCATTCTGTTCTACAAACGAATGCACTAAGTACTAATACCCTGTACCATAATAGTAGTGTAGGGTGCAGAAATAAGTCAATCCTATGTCATAATGGTCCCCCATTCTTTTGGCAAATTGGGCTGATTCACAGATCTTTCCAGTGGGATAGGGTGAATACTATACGGGTTCTAGGATTACAAGAATTCAAATCTGGGGATCAGTAATATTGTGGCTGTATATGTTTATGGACCTGTGCATCTGGTTCTTATTTCATGCAAATCGAGTTATGGTTTTTTGGGGCTCTTGAAGTAAGGTCGAAGAAGATTTCATATGGTTTCTATATCACAGCCTGAACCGAAATGGCCTATATGCAGTTCCTAATGACCTACACCAATAAGAAATATCTGTACGAAATATGAAGTTCAATTTCGACCATCATCGTGATGGCAAGACGACAAAGATATGGGGTCGCATATCAATATATATCAATGGAGGTCTTTAAAACGGAAGAACTATTGGGTTGCCCAAAAAGTAATTGCGGATTTTTCGTATAGTCGGCGTTGACAATTTTTTTCACAGCTTGTGACTCTGTAATTGCATTCTTTCTTCTGTCAGTTATCAGCTGTGACTTTAGCTTGCTTTAGAAAAAAAGTATATTTGATTAAAGTTCATTCTAAGTTTTATTAAAAATGCACTTACTTTCTTTTAAATAATCCGCAATTACTCTTTGGGCAACCTAATAGATTAGAATACCATCATCTTATGGTAGCGGATATTTTATTTTTAATGCGGGGGATGTTACCTATATATGCGGTACATTGCATTGAAGAAGATAGTTAAGAATCGCTGGTTTGGGGGAAGATTGAGTAGTATTTATTGATATTTGTTTTGAATTTCTGGATGTCGTAGATAGCGGGAAAGACATCTGCCGGTAGTCGATTCCACATGCGAACCGTGCTTGCCAAAAAATAATTCTCCCGGTAGTGTATGGTTTGATCAGCTGGCCAATTAATTACAAACTTGTGTAAGCTTCAGAAAGTCTTGTATTTCTGACAAACAACCTCAAGTCAGGAATCAGATGACTGATTTGCGTAAAACATACGCCGTGAATTAATCGATTGAATAGCGCCACACTACCCACATTTCGACAACGTTCAAGGAAAACAATATAGTTGGATACCGTACCGCCTCCAATCAATACCAACGCCCACCTTTGGAGACGGTCAAGTAGTCCCAGGGATGATTTCGATGCTCCGGGCGAGTGATATTCCATCTTCGGCCTGATGTACGTAGTGTAGATATTAAGAAGATCAGAGGGAATGAAATATTTCTTACAGCGTCTTGTGTGCATTGAAATCGACTTTGTTCATTCAAACCCACTCCCGGCAGAGTGTCACGTGCATAATTCACCTCCTGTCTTCAATCTCTCGAAGGCAGAGGTTTCTGTCAACCGCTAGCGAATAGATCGGATTCGAAGTCAGACCCAATAGATCGTCAATGCAAATAAGAAAAAGAGAGGGAGAAAGGACAGAGCCTTATGTTGCTCCTATTTACAACTCTTATTGTGCAATCTCTAAGAAAAAAATATAAAAACATACATAAAATCGTTGCAGACTATTTTTTTGAACGCTTTAGACTGCATTGCAAACATTGCAACCCCTTACTATGTGTTATGATTTGGGAAAAAGTTTGAAAGTATGTATGTTTGTGTGCATTAAAACATAATTTCCGTGGATTGTTCTCAAGTTTATATTACATTATCACCGTTTTTTTTTTTGCTTCAGTCGAGCTATTGTAAATTTAATTTAGACATTTTGTTCTGACATCCCTCCGAACATACTTTGCAGGCTTCTAGTCTTCCGGCTGGCGTGGTCATTGTTTCTGCTGGCGAGGTATGTGCATTTGTGACGTTATAGCCGGCTTTGTTCGAGTCTTTGCTGGCTGATGGTGGGCAATTGGCAACGCCAGTTAACTGGCTAAGATAGTGATTTCTCAACGGTGGCGTATCGTTCGTTCGTTCATTCTGGCAAACAATTCACAACAAACTTTAGTTAAACAATAGCAAACTTTGCGCTTTATTAAAATACAAACAAATCAAGATCAGCAGCCACTTGGCTGTGGACAAAGTGCTCGCTTTGTAATGGCAAAATGAAAATGACACTTTTATATTTCCAGCCTAAGTAAGTACTTTTTCAGCAGCCAGACGGACGGACAGGCGGCCAAGTCGAGTTAATCGAAAAGAAGACGACCTCAACGCTCTGTTCGTTTTGCTCATAAGATAAACACAACAACTAATTATGGCGTCAAGGAACATAAAAGTTAATGACAGAAATACAGCAGCACGATGGATTCAGACAGATTGGTCATTTGTAAAATGTGGGTGGGCAGGTCTGCCTAATGACTTATACATGACAATAAATGAACAAAAGGACACACTAAGCCAGGTGATTATTTAAGTTTGAGAACAAATTGATATATATTTGCTCAATAACGATGCCGACACAAACATCCACAGAATCAAGAGTAATACACGAGGATGCTTGGAAGAATTTAAATACAATTAAGACAAAAACTTTACAAGGCGATGCAAATTCTGCATACGCACCACATGGACTTTAAAATAAAGCACATAAAGTAGTTCTTAAATGTGTTAATCATCATGACAAAATTGTTTAATTGCAAACTTTTTCTGTCCTGTAAGATCATACAAATTGGTTACTAACCAAATATCGCCCTTACGGGCAAACAACGTTGGAAATGTATATCAGCCTGTTAGTGAAAATATCTGTTAAAATATAATCTGTTTACTGTTGATGAAAGCTGTTTGAGTTCGATTAAGAGGGATTTCGAGAAGGACCAAGGGAATGTGTCAGAATCATGAGATTTATACCACTATACCATACCTATATATTCCAAAGTCGACTAAACGATTAATCGACTTTCACTGTTTAAAAAAAAATTCTAATATTCAACTTTGAAATGGAAAAGTCGATTTACTTCTTCCAAAGTCGAAAAAAGTCGAAATGTATTTCGTTTCAAGTCGATTTCTGCTTAGACCTAGATTTATTATACCCTTCATCATATGATGGGGGTATACTAATTTCGTCATTCTGTTTGTAACTCCTCGAAATATTCGTCTAAGACCACATAAAGTATATATATTTTTTATCGTCATGACATTTTAATTCGAACTACCCATGTCCGTCCGTCTGACCGACCGTCCGTCTGTCTGTCGAAAGCACGCTAACTTTCGAAGGAGTAAAGCTAGCCGCTTGAAATTTTGAACAAATAAATGGGCTATATCGATCCACGTTTTCATATAGCTGCCATATAAACCGATCTGGGATCTTGACTCTTGAGCCGCTAGAGGACGCAATTATTATCCCATCTGGCTGAAATTTTGCATGAGGGGTTTTGTTATAACTTTCAACAGCTGTGCTAAGAATAGTTCAAATCGGTCCATAACCTGATATAGCTGCCATATAAACCAATATGGGATATTGACTTCTTGAGCGTCTAGGGCGCAAGTATTACCCGATTTGGCTGATTTGTACAACGGCTTCTCTCATGACATTCAACATACGTGTCGAATATGACATGGATCGGTTTGTAGCCTAATACAGCTCCCCTATAAACCGATCTCCCTATTTTACTTCTTCAGCCCATAAAGTGCGCATTTCTTACTATTGTATATTTGGCTGAAATTTTACACAATGGCTTCTACTGTGGTCTCCAATATTCAGTTCAATTATGGTCCGAAATGAACCATTCCTTGATATTGTTCCAATAACATAGCAATTCTTTTCTTTTATCCGTTGTTTACCTAAAAGGGATACCGTGGCAAGAGCTCGACAAATGCGATTCATGGTGGAGGGTATATAAGATTCGGGCCGGCCGAACTTAGCACGCTTTTACTTGTTTTTTACTTATGGTTGCAATAGTTACCAAAATGAAATTTCCGGGGAAAGAGTCCAATGGTGGCTCAAAATATGTGAATATATTCACTTAATTTCAATTTAATGCCCCCATAAATTTGACTATATCAATAAGCATCTTTATTTGAATATCCACCGCTATAGCTGGGGGGGTTATACTTCTACTACACATCATTTGTTTGCGTTTCCGATCGGGAAATTCCTACGACCGTATAAACTATGCTCAATATATTCTTGATTGTCTTTACATTCTAAGTCGATGAAGCTGTGTCATCCCGCCTGTGTATCGAAATCCGGAAACGTTGAACGAATCAAGCTATCCTCATAATTGATGGTGTTTGCAAATCGGCTATATGCAATGGTAAATATTTGGATTTATACACATAACCCGATCCCCCATTTGAATTTTTGATGCCACGGAAGCCTCAATTTTCATCCGATTTGGCTCATAACTTCGTTCCGTGCAACGCTAATTATTGCCCAATCCAACACGTCTACCAAATGTCACCCAAATAGATCCACAACTAAACCCATCTCCCGATTTGAATTCAAAAGTATGTGCATATTGTGTTCCGCAATCAAAGTCGAGGAGCTTCGGTATAAATCTATCCTTCATTTGAAATTTAAAGTGACGTCAGGAAAATTAATAAAAATGCATTTCTGATGCAATTTTTTGATGCAACTTTAAATCCACGATTGTGGGAGCTCAGCATGCGAAAAGAAGAATGGGTCATAGTCACAGTTCTATTGGGGATACTATCGATACGTAGTGTAGACTCATGAATGTCTGAAGGAATAGTGCAACTTCAGCTCTCGACATCAGTATAACCCTGAGACTACCGGAAGAGTGAATGATCATTTAGGCACAGATCTGTGATAGAGATAACAGTGATAATATTTTTGGTTTTTAATTCGAGCTCGAGGTCTTTCTGGATTTTCTCTTTTCTTTATTTTTTATGTCTGTTTTGCTAGCAAAGCATAAAGTTTTTGTTGGTTTTGTTTTGGTTTATATCATATCATGAAAATACATTTCATTGAAATGCGAACTTGCGATGCATAAATCTTCTTATATATAAAATTCAATTTGTGTTGGTGTGCTTGATTGTTTGTTTGTCGGTTTGTTTGTTCCGTATAGACTTAAAAACGGCTAATCCGATTACCTTGAAATTTTAAAGTGACGACAGGTGTAGGTTGGTCTGGAAGGAAACATAGGCTATATAATTTTTTGATATCGGGAGGGGGCGGACCCTCCCCCTTACCCTAAAAGTACTACCCGAAAATAAAAGTGGACCGATCAGGACAATATGTGATTGAAATGAAAGGTATTCAAGAGTAGAGTACGATTTCTATAATAAAAGATGGGTCCAAATACCTGGGGGCCTCCCCAGCCCCAAAACCACTTAAAATTAGTTTATTTGACGATAATGACAATATGGGACTCAAATGAAAGGTATATGGGAGTAGATTACGATTGTGGTCAGGAAGTAGGAATAGCTTTATAATTTTTGGATAACGGAAGGGGGCGGACCCTCCACCGTTACCCCAAAAACACCACCCAAAATCAAAAGTGGAGCGATAAGGACAATATGGGTATCAAATGAAAAGTATGCGGGAGTAGATAACGAATCTGGCATACAAATTCATGCCGAAGTATAGGCGGTCACCTCACCCCCACACAACGCCCAAAATGGGCACAATAGCCAATCATGGCTATATAAGACTCGGTTTGTTTGTTCCGTATAAACTGAAAAATGGCAGAAACCATTTTCACGAAATTTTCGCATATTGTGTAGGTTGGTCTGGAAGGAAATATAGGCTATATAATTGTTCGATATTGGACGGGGGACGGACAGTCCCCCTTATGCAAAAAACACAACCCAAAATCTAAGTGGATCGATCGGGACAATATAGGTATCAAGTGAAAGGTATTGGGGAGTAGAATACGAATATTGTATTAAAATTTTAGTCTAAGTACCCATCGGGACTCAAATGAAAGGTATTTGAGAGTAGAAAACGAATTTGATATCCAATTTTGGAGCCAAGTGTTTTGGGGTACGCACTAAAGCACACGCTAAACTGAACTTCATTTCAGTTGGGAATAAAAAAAGAATTTGCTATCTTTTTTCAGTGCAAAGTGCCAGTCGCCTCCGCCCCAAAACACCCTCCAAACGGTTCATGTTTACCGGCAATGGCAATATGGGACTCAAATTAAAAAGATTTGGAAGTGCAGTACGAATTTGATATCCATATTTGAGTCGAATTGTCTAAGGTGCCATCCATCCCCTAAAGAGCACTTCTCATTACCTAATTTTTAAAAACACCAGGAACCGAGCAGACACAATTTCTCAAAGGCTGGCTACTACTGAATCTTCAGTGCTTTGCGACTGAAGAAAAAAAAATCTGACTACTCTTTGCGAGAATACTGGCTCTGTGTCGTAGTTTAAATTCAGGAATTCTTAGTCCACGAACCGTTTCACAATCGATCTCGGGGATCAATGCTTTTATTTGGGTTAGTCTTCTTAGTCTTATTTATCTACCATCAATTTAGCGCGATTTATAACCGTACATTTGCCCAAAAGATATTTTTTCACCAAAATATCGCATTTGAAAAAGGAGAAGAAAGGTGTTGTAAGAAAAAGTCAATATCTCCGTAAATAATGTTACAAATAATTTTTTAAAATTTAAGTTGTAGATTATGAGAAAGGTTTTTTTTTCATATGCATATGGTGCACTAGGATACTAACAATATTTGCTGGGAAATAATCCCAAATTTTGAATTATTTATACCCACCGCCACAGGATGGGTTATACCAATCTAGTCATTCCGTTTGTAACGCCTCGACATATTGATCTAGGACCCCATAAGGTATATATATTCTTGATCGTCTCGAAATTCTGTGTCGAGCTAGCCATGTCCGTCCGTCTATCGAAATCGCGATAGCTGTCGAACACATAAAGCTAGCCGCTTGAAAGTTTGCACAGATACATAAAATTGATATAGGCCTTTGGGGATTGCAAATGGGCCATATCGGTTCAGTTTTGCATATATTTTCCAAACAAACGGGTTTCTCGATTTGACTTCTTGAAACCCTGGAAGCGGCTATTTTTATCCAATTTGACTGAAAATGTGCACATAGTGTTCTGTTGTGACTTCCAACAACTGTGCTAAGTACGGTCCAAATAGGTCAAGAACCTGATATAGCTCCAATATAAACCGATCTCCCAATTTGACTTCTGGATTTGGCTGTAATTTTGCACAGAGAGTTTTGTTATGACTTTTAACAACTGTGCCAAGTACGGTTCAAATTGGTCTATAACCTCGTATAGCTCCCATATAAACCGATCTCACGATTTGACTTCTTAAGCCCTTACAAGCCGCAATTTTTATCTGATTTGGCTGAAATGGCTGATGTTTATTTGTTCGCTGTAGGAGGAGTTTAACTATTTCGTACTATTTTATACTTTTTTGTAATATCCTGGGAATTTCAAATTCGATTTCATTCCTGGTGTATGAAGTCAATGTACCCAAGCATCTCCTTAACATTTATAAAACTCATTCCCTAATAGGTCGAAATTCCATTTTGAGTTATCCAACTTCATACCAAATTTGAATTGTGTCTTTAGTACCAATTCATTGTTAGTATCATCAAATCAGAACTTAACAACATTGCCGCAAACAAAATATCAATGCAATATTTAAATCTGTTGCCTGAAAAGTGAAAGTAATATGTTTACATGGCTGGCACTTTGTAGCGTCAAATAGTCTTTTGTGCCAAATAGTAGCAGACCAATCCATATACCTGATATAAGAGTTCAATTAGGACAGTTGTACGAAAGTTGGTACCTTTTTCGTACCTTTTTTGGGAAAACATGTACAAATTAAGATCTTTCTAGCCCCTCTCAATCCTTTGCTACCTTTTCAAAAAATTTCAAAATTCTTGCTTTAACCGTTTTGTCCAGACTTTTGTGTTTTATTCCTCCTTGAAATATACATATATACTATAATAAAGGTAAAATGACCGATCGTGCCCAAATCTTAATAATGTTTTACCTCTTTGTCAATGACTCTTACCTATGAATTTGAAGTCGATAGCTCAAGTAAAACTATACTTGTCGCACCTTTCCATACAAATGGAACCAGTGTGCATTCCTCCACACACTGATGGTTCCTGGATAAGAACCACGTCAAATCCTCCTGCTATCAGAAGAACCTTTAGTGCCGCCGAGTTTACTTACGCATCCAGGGAAAGTTGAGAAAGCAGTGGAACTTTTTTTCGCAGGACACTGCACACTTCCGACGATTCCTGTGGACGATTCCTCCTTAGATGATTCACCAGCTGCTGCTGTCGAAGTACCAGCTAAATTCCGTTTCCCCGACGGCGCACACCTTGAGCCCTATCCAACCGGATGACCAACCTTTGGTTAGAAGACTTGAAAAGTGTTCTAACCAAAGACAAAACGCGTCCCATTGTGGTTGGTGTGTATTGCTATCTTTGGCTTTCCTTTTCCATTTGCATCTCCGATCATCCAGCTCGTCTCGAAAGAGAAACAAACAAAAATTGTAAAATTTAATGATCTCGCCCTAATAGGCAAAAAACTTGAAAATTTTAAATTTATTTTGTTTAAATTTTTAGCAGAATCCATGGTGACGGGTTCCCAAGATTCGCCCATGCCGAATTTATCACGCTTTTACTTGTTTATATTAAGGTTGCGGAACTGGAGCATTTGTATCCAACAGTATTCGTTGTGGAATTTCTCGGCGAAGTGTATCGTTTGCGATACTGGATACATGTGCGTTGTTTGTAGACAAAATAAACCACCTTTGTCGCTGCAAATGCAAAATGAAAACAAAATTATAACGTGTTTTAACTCACACTGGCACAATTCCTTACATACACATACTTCTCTGGTCACAGCCATGCACACAATACACAAAGAAGTAAAGTAAAACTCCTTTAGCAAACTCCGGATAAAGTTAAGTGCACGTGCATTATTTTAATGCTACCTGAAGGAGTGTTGAGCTGCCTCATATGTCCGCTCCTGTGAGAGAGTGTGAGAGAGATAGAGTGAAATAAGGGGGCTGGGTGAGGGAGATAGAGAGAGAGGGAAACAATACATATTCACATCACACAACTGTGGCTGTTTACATGAAGATGCACGGATAAGTGGGTATGTGTTCGGCTTAACGGTGGCTTTGTTTGGGAAATTTGACATTATTCCTGCAGGCACTTTTACGCGCAAAATGTAACGACAAAAGGAATAATGGAGCACAACAATATACTCGTACCAGACATCTTGAACACAAAGTCAAAACACTGACACAAACGTCGGTATGAATACATCGATGTAAAAAGCAATCCTATAATATATTCAGGAATATATGCTTCCGCACTTTGGTACTTTTCGGATAAGATGTAAATTCGTACACCTAAAGAACATTGAGAATAGTGGGCATCACAGAGAAACCTAAGCCGTCTAATTTGTAGCTCTTGGGAATGGAACAAACTATTGCGTTTAATTGTCCCACTTAAGCTATTTAATCAGCAAAGGCATCTCAGTAGGCCATTAGAGGATCAGCGGTCAGCTGACAAGCACCACTGGACCCGATAGACGATAGAGGAAATTTGGCTAGAATCTGCAATGGATGTATTCAAGAAGGAAAATATTCCTGCTCGACCACTGAGACATATATAAATATCAAAAAATTATCCAGAACCCGAAACCATATTTGAGAGACTAAGGGACTACAATTCCAGTTTTTCAACTAACGTTATCGTCCTAAATGTAAATTTCTGGGACAAGAAAAACATTCCTTTCATTCGACATTGGTTTAGGGTATAAAAACCAATATCGCCCCCTAAGGAGTATAGGGAAACCCCAGAAGAAAGAGCAATACACTCATTCAAAATATATCGAATGATTGAGAATTTCTAGAATTATTGATTCATATCAATTGATGGTATATCAAAATCAGACCTGGGGCTTAATTCTCTTTCTACGAATACACAAAATGATTTTTTATACCCTCCACCATAAGATGGGGGGTATACTAATTTCGTCATTCTGTTTGTAACTACTCGAAATATTCGTCTGAGACCCCATAAAGTATATATATTCTTGATCGTCGTGACATTTTATGTCGATCTAGCCATGTCCGTCCGTCTGTCCGTCCGTCCGTCCGTCCGTCCGTCCGTCCGTCCGTCTGTCTGTCGAAAGCACGCTAACTTCCGAAGGAGTACAGCTAGCCGCTTGAAACTTTGCACCAATACTTCTTATTAGTGTAGGTCGGTTGGTATTGTAAATGGGCCATATCGGTCCATGTTTTGATATAGCTGCCATATAAACCGATCTTGGGTCTTGACTTCTTGATCCTCTAGAGTGCGCAATTCTTATCCGATTGAAATGAAATTTTGCACGACGTATTTTGTTATGATATCCAACAACTGTGGCAAGTACGGGTCAAATCGGTTCATAACCTGATATAGCTGCCATATAAACCGATCTTGGGTCTTGACTTCTTGAGCCTCTAGCGTGCGCAATTCTTATCCAATCAGAATGAAATTTTGCACGACGTGTTTTGTTATTATATCCACCAATTGTGCCAAGTATGGTTCAAATCGGTTCACAACCTGATATAGCTGCCATATAAACCGATCTTGGGTCTTGACTTCTTGAGCCTCTAGAGGGCACAATTCTTATCCGATTTGAATGAATTTTTGCACGAAGTATTTCATTATGATATCCAACAACTGTGCCAAGTATGGTTGAAATCGGTCCATAACCTGATATAGCTGTCATATAAACAGATCTGGGGATTTGACTTCTTGAGCTTTTAGAGGGCGCAATTCCTATCCGATTTGGCTGAAATTTTGCATGACGTATTTTATTTTTACTTTCAACAACTGTGTCAAATAAAGCACAAGTCGGTTCATAACCTGATATGGCTGCCATATAAACCGATCTGGGATCTTGACTTCTTGACCCTTAGAGGTCGCAATTATTATCCGATATGCCTGAAATTTTGTACGACGGATCCTCTCATGACCATCAACAAACGTGTTTATTATGGTCTGAATCGGTCTATAGCCCGATACAGATCCCATATAAATTGTTCTCTCTATTTTACTTCGTGAGCCCCAATGGGCGCAATTCTTATACGAATTGGCTGAAATTTTACACAGGTCTCCATCATATAATTTAATTGTGGTCCGAACCGGACCATATCTTGATATCGTTTTAATAGTAGAGCAACTCTTTTCTTATATCCTTTTTTGCCTAAGAAGAGATGCCGGGAAAAGAACTCGACAAATGCGATCCACGGTGGAGGGTATATAAGATTCGGCCCGGCCGAACTTAGCACGCTTTTACTTGTTTTACATTTTCATAGCATATCTGATTCATGTTTTTGGTAAACACAAAAACGAAAATGAAAATAATTTTTAATACCCATCACCATAGGATGAAAGTATACAAATCTAGTCACTCCGTACTTTGCACAACCTCAAAATGGTGAACTGAGACCCCATTAAATATATATATTCTTGATCGTACCGACATTCTGAGTCGATCTAGCCGTTTCGTCCGTCTTTCTGTCGAAATCACGATAGCGGTTGAACGCGTAAAGCTAGATATTTCATGCGGTGTTCTGTTCTCGATTATCTTTGTTCCGTTCAGAGAAGCTTTAATTTTTTGCTGGTTAGACATAACTTTGGTATGTAGAATAAAACTATGCCCTTCAACTTAATTTAATTTGCATAAATTTTTAGTAGAATCCATGTGTATCTATATCTAAAAACAAACCGATCTGAACCATATGCAATATGGATGCCGAAAAGCCTAACATAAGTCAGTGCGTAAAATTTCAGTTAAATCGCATTATAAATGCACCTTTTTTGGTGCACTTTAAATCGAGATATCGGTCTATATGGCAGCTATATGCAAATTTTGATCGATCTAGGCCAAATTGCAGAAATACGTGAAGGGACTTAGCTTAACTCTTTGTCCCAAATTTCGGCAACATCGGATAAGAAATGCGGCTTTTGTGGGCCCAAAACATTACATTGGGATATCGGTCTATATAGCAGCTATATCCAAATCTGGACCGATCTGAGTGAAATTGAAGAAGGATGTCGAAGGGCCAAATTTCGGCAACATCGGACAATAAATGCGCCTTTCATGGGCCTAAGACCCTAAATCGGAGGATCGGTCTATATGGCAGCTATAACCAAATCTGAACCGATCCCGGCCTAATTAACGAAGGATGTCGAAGGGCCTAACATAACTCACTGTCCCAAATTTCAGCAAAATCGGATAATAAATGTGGCTTTTATGGGCCTAAGACCCTTAATCGAAGGATCGGTCTATATGGCAGCTATATCCAAATCTGAACCGATCTGTGCCATATTGCAGAAGCATATCAAGGGGCTTAACTTAACTCACTGTCCCGAATTTCGGCGACATCGAACAATGTTCCTTTTATGGGCCCAAAACCTTAAATCGGGGTATCGGTCTATATGGCAGCTATATCCAAATCTGATCCGATCAGAACCAAATTGAAGCGAGATGTCGAAGGGCCTAACACGACTTACTGTCACAAATTTCCGCAAAATCGGATTATATATGTGGCTTTTATTTGCCTAAGACCCTAAATCGGCGGATCGGTTTATATGGGGGCTATATCAAAATATAGCCCGATATAGCCTATCTTCGAACTTAACCTCTTATGGACAAAAAAAGAATCTGTGCAAAGTTTCAGCTCAATACCTCTATTTTTAAAGACTGTAGCGTGATTTCAACAGACAGACGGACAGACGGACGGACATGTCTAGATCGTCTTAGATTTTTACGCTGATCAAGAATATATATACTTTATAGGGTCGGAAATTGATATTTCGATGTGTTGCAAACGGAATGACAAAATGAATATACCCCCATCCTTCGGTGGTGGGTATAAAAAAGAAATGCATGTCGATCAAATGAAAAGTGAAAGTTTTTCCGTCATTATATTAATAATGAAATTCACCAAATTCACTCCTTTTTAGTGTAAATTTACGTTTTCCAATTTCTTTGGTGTTAATAATTGCATTAACTAGCAAAATCATCTTCATAGGATTAATCTATTGCCGTGTGTAGCAATTTTATTAAAACAAATGAGCAAAAAAACTACTTGACATAAAACCATAACACATGGAACAAACAGTATTTCAGCGCTGATTCTTGCATTAATTGTGTTATAGACAAATTTTCTTTTCGCATGAAAATAAGCGCTATTAAGCTCGGCTCGGTTCGGCTCCTCTCGGCATCAGTGTTCACTCTGTTCGCTCCCTATTACATGAACATCTTCTTAAAAGCACTGAATCTCAACCAAAGGGCTCGAATTGTAATAGCATTTTAACAATGAAGCACTTCATTGCTTGTTGAAATTACAATAACAATGAAATATATTTATTAGATACCATCTAGAATCTAGATTATAGACATTTTAAAGACCGCCTACCAAACTTTTGTATTTAACAAGTAAAAACTTGCTAAGTTCGGCCGGGCTGAATCGTATATACCATCCACTATAGATCGCATTTGCCAAGTTATTTGCCCGATAACTCTTTATAGGCAAACAAAGGATAATGGATAAAATAAATGTTAAAGACCACATTAAGCAAAATTTCAATCAAATCGGATGAGAATTGAGCCCTAGAGAGACTTGAAAAGTAAAATGGAGAGATCTGTTAACATGGTTGGCCCGATCCGGACCATATTTAACACGTATATAAGAGGATAAAGAATATGTCACTATGCAACATTTTAGATTAAATCGAATAGGAACTACGCCTTCTAGAGGCTCAAGAAGTAAAATCAGGAGATCGGTTTATATGGGAGCTATATCAGGTTTTTGGCCGATTTAAACCAATTGAAAAGAAATGCGCCCCCTAGAGGATCAAGAGGTAAAATCTGGAGATCGGTTTATATGGGAGCAATGTCAGGTTTTTGGCCGATTTCAACCATACCTGTCACGTAAGTTTGAGGTTATTGTGCAAAACCGGATAAGAGTTGTACCGTCTAGAGGATCAAGAAGTAAAATCTGGAGATCGATTTATATGGGAGCTATATTAAAATATTATATGTCACAAAAGACGTCATAGCATACATTCAGCCAATTTCCGATAAGCATTGCTCCCTCTGGAGGCTCAAGAAGTAAAATCGGGAGATCGGTTTATATGGGAGCTATATAAGCTTTTTGGCCGATTTGAACCTTACTTGGCACGTAAGTTGGAGGTTATTGGAGAGGTTATTGTGCAAAATTTTAGCAAAACAGGATAAGAGTTGCGCCCTCTAGAGGATCATGAAGTAAAATCTGAAGATCTTTTTATATGGGATCTACATTCAAATATTAAATGTCACAGAAGACGTCATAGTACACAATTCCAGCCAAAATTCCGATAAGAATTGCGCCCTCTAGGGGATCAAGAAGTTAAATCTGGAGATCGGTTTATATGGGAGCCAATTCAAATATGGACTGGTATGGCCCATTTACAATACCAACCGACGTAAACTAATGGGAAGTATTTGTGCAAAATGTCATGTGCCTAGCTTAATTTCTGCGACAGTTACCGTGCATTCCACAGACAAACAGATGGACGGTATATATATATATATATATATATATATATATATATATATATAAAGTATATATATATATATATATATATATATATATATATATATATATATATATATATATATATATATATATATATATATATATATATATATATATATATATATATATATATATATATATATATATATATATGGGGTGTAAGTTCTATATTTCGAACGGAATAGCGAAGTTAGTATATCCCCATCCTATGGTGTAGGGTATAAAAATATGAAAATAAATTATTTATCATTTGAATTTATTGTTATGTTGATCCTATTCTTTACATGGCGAAGGACCTAGCTGCCAGTCCTAATAATAACCTTTATTTTTATACCCACCACCAAAGTTTAGGGGAAATATTAATTTTGTCATTCCGTTAGCAACGCATCGAAATATCCATTTGCGACCCTATAAAATATCGTCCGTCTGCCCGTCCGTTTGTGCAAATTACGCTAGTATTTAAATGTAGCGATATTGAAACATTGCACTGATTGTTTTTTGTGCATAGGTAGGTTAAGTTCGAAGATGGGCTACATCGGGCTTTATATTGATATAGTCCATATATAGACCGATCTCCCGATTTAAGGTTGTAGGCCCATTAAAGCCACACTTATTTTCCGATTTCGCCGAAATTTGGGACAGTGAGTTGTGTTGCGGCTCCCGACAAAGGTTGAACAAGGGTTCAATACTGCCCATATCGGTCCAGATTAAGATATAGCTGCCATATAGACCGATCTCTCGATTCTAGATCTTCCTTTTTATTATTTAAGTCTATAGTCAATAAATACCCTTGCAGACTAATAACAATATATTTACAAATGTACTAGCCAAAGAATTTAAACATACAATAATATAATTTTCCTTTTTAAATTTTCTCGATTCTCAGATAGATCTATTACATATTTCCGTTCATTAAATTGGTAAAATAGGTGCCGAAAAGAATCACAATTTGCATAATTGGTTTTATAATAAGAAATTTTCAAAAGATCAAAATATCTGGTAGGTCTGATAGGAACGTTAAAGAAACTTCGACTCAAAAGAAAGCAAGAATCTATTTGATCATGAATTAATTTAGTCAAAAACGTAATGTTTAGCATGGTTCTACGACATTTTAATGTCTCGGGCCCATAAAATGCGAATTTATCGTCCGATTTTGCTGCAATATGCGACAGTGAGTTATGTAAGACCCCGCGACATACTTGCTTAATTTGACTCAGATCGGTTTAGATTTGAAATTATCTACCATATAGACCGATCTGTCGATTAGAGGTTTAAGGCCCATAAAAGGCGCTTTTTTGTCCGATTTTGCAGAAATTTAGTATAGCTAGTTCTGTTAAACTCCTCCCTGTCAAATACGGCTTGGATCGGTCTTGATTCGGATATAGTTGTCATATATACCGATCTCCTGAGTTAAAGTTTAGGGCCCATGAAAGGTGAGTTTATAAACAGTTTTCGCTGAAATTAAGCACAATAAGTTGGGTTAGGCCCTTTCGCATTCGTACCGAATATGGTTAACATCCATCTGTGTTTCGATATAACTGCCATATAGACCGATCTCTCAATTTATGGTCTTAGGCCGATAATAGACGTATATATCGATCGGTTTCGTTGAAATTAGGTAAGCGAGTTGTGTTGTGCTGCTCGACATCCCTGTTTAACACAGCCGAGAACGGTCCAGATTTGGAAGTAGGTTGCCCAAAAAGTAGTTGCGGATTTTTTAAAAGAAAGTAAATGCATTTTTAATAAAACTTAGAATGAACTTTAATCAAATATACTTTTTTTACACTTTTTTTCTAAAGCAAGCTAAAAGTAGCAGCTGATAACTGACAGAAGAAAGAATGCAATTACAGAGTCACAAGCTGTGAAAAAATTTGTCAACGCTGACTATATGAAAAATCCGCAATTACTTTTTGGGCAACCCAATAGATGCCATATATACCGATCTCTAGAATTAAAGTTTTGGGCCCATGAGAGGTTAATTTATACGATTTCGCTGAAACCGGGCCGGGCTATATTTGAATATAGCTGCGATATATACCGAATTCTCAATTTAAGTTCTTGGAACAATAAAAGCAATTTTATTACTTTCGCTGAAATTTGAAATAGTGTTCAATATGGTTCAGGTAGGTCTATATTTGGATATAGTTGGCATATACATATACCGATCCCCCGATTTAAGTTGTTAGGCCCATAAAAGGTGCATTTTTTAACCGCTGTATTTGGTACAATGTGTTTTGTTAGACCCTTACATAGCCTTCCTGAATATGATGGAGATCGAACTATATTTAGATATAGCTGCTATGGGTTCATAAATAATGATTTTTTCACCGTATTATAGCAATAGGTGGCTAATACATATATCCGAGGTGGTGGGTATCCAAAGTTTGGACCGGCCGAAATTAATTCTTTTTTTCTGGTTTGAAAATTAATTTGCAATATATGTATGAATAAATAAAAAAAATATTTCAAATGAAATGAGAAGTTACACGTAATAACGCCTCAAATTCAGCAGAGCTACACTTTGGAAGCTGTGCAAATAAATGTAGTTCTATAAAAACCTTAACTTCGAACTGTAACCACTTATGGATGCCGTTTATGGGCTTAAGAAATTCTGTCGCAACTTTGGTCTAAGTGGACTAAACTAGCACCATGGCAATATGGGGCTCAAATAGAACGTATTAAGGAGTAGATTGCGAATCTGGTAAAATAATCTCAAATTAAAGGTAATTGTGAGTAAAATGCGTATATTAATCTGCCCCATGCCACTATGGACATACACCTAAGCCAGTAATCGGCTTGTTGTACGATCTTAGTACTTAAAAGTAACTTCGAAAAAGAAAATCTAAGTTAGAAATTCCGTGCTATTTACAAATTCCTTATTTGTTTTCACTTAAATTGGTTCATGTCTGGTATTGTATCTCCGCCTAAGTACCCACATGCTGTCACTTGACGCACCGATTTTGCATAAGTGAGCTCGTAGTCCTATGTGTCCCGTTATGATACCTAAAGCTATACTGACATTCTACCGACCGTATCGCTGTTCCACAGTGTTACATGCGCATTCGTCGACCACTCCCTTATCTTGGACTGCTTCGACCCGAAAGGATTCGTGTCAGTCATGTTTATTGACGGCTGTCCTTCACTGCCAAACCGTCTGCTCTCTCATTCCCCCTTACTCCGCTATGACCTTGCACCCAAACAATGCGGATTGTGCCTGCTCATGACCTTACCGTCCTAATTGTAATTGCCCTGATGGCCAGTTTACTGTCCGCAAAGAACATCACACTCGACGTCCTCGCGCGAACTGCACACCACCTCACGACTCCCGTGATCGTCCGGATCTGTGAATGTGGTATTGTCAATGTAGCAGATCTCAGTGCTTGGGTTGTCAATGTAGACCCTAGGCCCAATCTATATTCCAGCTTTCATCCATCTGTATGGCATGATCTCCCAAATGGCAATACCAGAGTTCCGTCAGTCCAAGACTGTGCCTCGATAGTATCACCTGCTCTTCGCCTCAATCCGTTCATCTATGAGAAGTCAATATCTTTTCTCTATCGAAATCCACCATATTAATGAGAAGCAAGCAAATATTGTTCTAATCACGTTCCTGTAGAGCCAGTGAAATATCCTCGAATTCAGAGTGCCCAACATCTCGGTGTGCTACTGAGTGTGATACTCCCAATAAAGTCTCCTGTCCAAGATCATCTCTAAGTATTTGACCTTGCCAGATATCGAAATCGTTTTATTGAGGAAACGTGGAGCGTCAAATTGGCTCACCTTCGTCTTCCTCGAGTCAGGCAGTTTACAGTCTTCTCTGGGTGAACATCGTGTGCCAGTCGTGTACAACATGCAAGACCCTTTTGGCCCTTCTGTAAAGCTGGTTCGGATCCTTACCTCTTAGAAGTATTATAACATCGTCTGCATAGGAGACGGGTTAAAATCCCTCCTCAGTCAGCATCCGTATAAGGTAAAATATGGTGATCACCCATAGGAGTGGTGATAAAATGCTCCCTCTGTGGCTTGCCCTGTGCCACTTTCTCCCTTATATTGATGTCATAGGACCCACAATTTATCCACCTGTTCCTTAGCATACGATTTATCCAGCCTCTAAGAATTCGGTCCACCCGGTACTGGACAAAGGATTGGATAAGTGTGTCGATCCGCATATTGTTTAAAGCCCCCTCGATGTCAATGACATCCAACAATGTCGAAATATTCTTCTATTTAATGCTCAACCTCGTGCATTGCAACCTCCATCGGCCTTTGGTGTCGCATAACTTGCTTGTTTGGGCTTGGGTTCAAATACCACCACCGCCAGATAGTCGGCCCTCTTCGGAAGTAACGCCGGAAATATTCCGTCAGATAAAAGATATTTGAGAATAGAGCACGATGCCGATATGTCTTCAGGGCTAAGTGTTTGGGCGACTACCCCACTCCCCAAAACATCCCTAAATTGGACATATTTACCGACCATGGTAATATGGGGCTCAAATCAAAGGTATTGGGTAGTAGAGCACAAAATTGATACAAACTTTCAGGAAATAGTTTCTGGGAGTCCATCCATTCCGCACAACACCCCCTCCCATGACAATTTGGAGCTCGAAGGGAGTAGAGCTCAATGTTGATAGTTTTTATGATATGGGGGGTGGGTCATATTTGATACCCATTTTCGGGACCAGGTTTCTGGGGTCCAGCATTACCCTCTAAACCCACCAACCAACACCCAGAGGGCCTTCCCACTTCCAAAAACTCCATAAGAATAACGGGCTTAATTAAAGTCTTTTAAGAATGGAGTTCATCTAACATCCAAACTTAAATAACCCTTAACCCTTAAGATCATACTTTATTTAAATAAAGGCATTTATATTGTTATACTGTTAGTCAAGTGACATACAAACCATTTTCGTCGCATGGTATTTCACTCGAATCTCTTTAATTGCCGAAAATAAATATTCAAAGAATGGTTTTGTTCCATATAAAGTAAAAGAAGGCTCAGCGGAGCGGGCCG
This sequence comes from Stomoxys calcitrans, assembly GCF_963082655.1. Classification (NCBI taxonomy): domain Eukaryota; kingdom Metazoa; phylum Arthropoda; class Insecta; order Diptera; family Muscidae; genus Stomoxys; species Stomoxys calcitrans. Next base: position 59,860,237 of record NC_081556.1, on the reverse strand, counting down.
GGTTCAGCTAGTTCCATATAAAGCACTGTCCAAATCGGTCTATAACCTATTAAAGCTAACATATAAACCTAGAAGCTTACATTTTTGCCTGAAATTTGAAATTGAAATTTTGAAATTTTGGTATGTGAAGTACATATATATGTGAATCCTGCGTGACGAACTATACGTTTGTACGCAATTTTCGATTAACATATAGAGAGATTTGAGAGGAAATTTATACTTTTAGAACAATTTAAATATTATTATTCAATTATAAACGATGTTTATATTTTGATCCGACTGGGCTCAAGTATACCCCAGCGGGGACGGATAGAACTCAAAAAGTACTTCGACAGCAGCAGCTAGTGAAAGAGGAATCGTCCACACCGCAAGTTTCCAATGTCCTGAGGAAGAGTGGTTCCACAGCTTTCTCACCTGCTAACACTACATTGGTGGAAGTTCTGAAACCCGACTATGGTTCGGTTTCTACAGATAAATCTCCACCATCGTAAGGCCGCTTCGGCGGCGCTAAAAGTCCTCCTAATGGCAGAGGATTTAACGTGTTTCTTATCCAGGAACCATGGGTGTGTGGAGAAAAGGTTCGTTGACTAAGAATTCCGGGATTTAAACTACTCAGGGGTACGGGGAATGGGAGACACAGAGCCTGTATTCTTACTAAGAGTAGTCTAAATGTTTTTCTTCCTTCATCGCTAAGCACTGAAGATTTAGTAGTAAAGGGTGATTTTTTTGAGGTTAGGATTTCCATGCATTAGTATTTGACAGATCACGTGGGATTTCAGACATGGTGTCAAAGAGAAAGATGCTCAGTATGCTTTGACATTTCATCATGAATAGACTTACTAACGAGCAACGCTTGCAAATCATTGAATTTTATTACCAAAATCAGTGTTCGGTTCGAAATGTGTTCAAATTTTGACAAATTTTGTTCAGCGATGAGGCTCATTTCTGGTTGAATGGCTACGTAAATAAGCAAAATTGCCGCATTTGGAGTGAAGAGCAACCAGAAGCCGTTCAAGAACTGCCCATGCATCCCGAAAAATGCACTGTTTGGTGTGGTTTGTACGCTGGTGGAATCATTGGACCGTATTTTTTCAAAGATGCTGTTGGACGCAACGTTACGGTGAATGAACACATTTCGAACCGAACACTGATTTTGGTAATAAAATTCAATGATTTGCAAGCGTTGCTCGTTAGTAAGTCTATTCATGATGAAATGTCAAAGCATACTGAGCATCTTTCTCTTTGACACCATGTCTGAAATCCCACGTGATCTGTCAAATACTAATGCATGAAAATCCTAACCTCAAAAAAATCACCCTTTAGTAGCCTTGCAATAAACAAGTCTCATTACTAGCTGGCTTCCCTATACATGGCACACGATTCAGAGATGCCGCCTTCAATCCTTAAGTCGCTGGTGGAAGAAGAGCCTCATTGTAGGAATTGATGCTAATGCACTTCATCAGATATGGAGAAGTTCGGATGTCAACGAAAAAGCGAGCTGCTTATCGAATATATTATAAGTTGCAATCTGGCGATTTGTAGTAAAGGGAATAAACCGACCTAGGTCGGATGATATAAGTGGAAGAATATGCGACTGGGAAGTGTTGGATGACCACAGCTTCTCTGATCATCGTTAAATTAGTCTCAGGCTTGGAGAAAATACTGCAAAAGTGGTCCATCGGCTAAACAAAAGAAATTCGGATTGGGATAAATTTCGGCACAAATTCTGCACATCTATTCCTTCTAGATCAAAAAAGGAAATGGAAACAGCGCAGGATATTGACATAATGGTTACGAATGCCCCTTAATGACTCGCTTGTATCAGTATGTCCTAGTGCCAAGCTAAGGGGCAAACAGCGTCCGCCATGGTTGACCCCACAACTGGTTGGGGGATTGCAGAAAACTCTTCAGCAGAGCGAAAACCACAAGAGCACCACACAATTGTGTCATCTATATGGCTGAGTTCTTTGACATAAGGAGATATACTCTGTTTGTATCAGCATGCCGTATATACCGGTGGGATGGAGGGAAACGAAGGTTATTTTCATTCCAAAACCAGGAAAACCCTACCACACGAAGACGAAAGATTTTCGTCCTATTAGTCTGTCATTCATATAGTAAGGGCAAGTCCATTGAAGCAGCCCTTCACGACCTAGTCGGCTACATAAAGGGTACTCTCGCTGTCAAGGAATATACAATTATAGCATTTCTTGATATTGAAAATGCTTTCAATAATGTAAAACCGATTCAGTCATGAAGGAGTTGGAGTTTCTATGCATCAACTCTACCGTTAGATAGTTTATTAATAACTTACTTAGTAAAAGATGCTCTAAGACAGGCTTGGGATCTTCGGATCTAAAAAGTTGGGTCAGCAGAGGAACACCTCAAGGAGGTGTACTGTCTCCTCTAATTTGGAATATAGCCATTAACAATATATTATTCTCTGGAAGAAAAAGGTGTATGCTGATGACGTGGCAATTGCGGTTAGGGGAAAGTTTCCCAGCACTCTAAGAGATATATTTCATGAAGTTCTACGTGCAGGAGTGAAGTGGGCTTCCGAAATTGGTCTAGGTATAAATCCGTGCAAGACAGAAGTAATTCTTTTAAACAGGAGTTACAAGTTGCCTACATTGGCAACTGTCTCCATGGGAGGAGAGAATGTTCCATTTACAAAAAGCGCAAAATACTTGGGTGTTTTGCTGGAAAGGAAATTGAACTGCTAAGTGCGTGGGTTCAAATCCTGACGAGAACACTGGAAAAATTTTAAGTGGTGGTTATCCTTTTCTAATATTTGTGACATTTGTGAGCTACTATGTCATGAATAGAAGTTATGTTAAAAAGTAAAACCTTTGCCACCATAAGATGGGGGTATACTAATTTCGCCATTCTGTTTGTAACTACTCGAAATATTCGTCTAAGACCCTATAAAATATATATATTCTTGATCGTCGCGACATTTTATGTCGATCTAGCCATGTCTGTCCGTCCGTCCGTCTGACTGTCGAAAGTACGCTAACTTTCGAAGGAGTAAAGCTAGCCGCTTGAAAATTTGCACAAATACTTCTTATTAGTGTAGGTCGGTATTGTAAATGGGCCATATCGGTCCACGTTTTGATATAGCTGCCATATAAACCGATTTTGGGTCTTGACTTCTTGAGCCTCTAGAGTGCGCAATTCTTATCCGATTGGGATGAAATTTTGCACGACGTGTTTTGTTATGATATCCAACAACTGTGTTAAGTATTGTTTAAATCGGTCCATAACCTGATATAGCTGCCATATAAACCGATCTTGGGTCTTGACTTCTTGAGCCTCTAAAATGCGCAATTCTTATCCGATTAGAATGAAATTTTGCACGACGGATGTTCTCATGATCATCAACATACGTGTTTATTATGGTCTGAATCGGTCTATAGCCCGATTCAGCTCCCATATAAATCGATCTCTCTATTTTACTTTTTGAGCTTCCAAAGGGAGCAATTGTTATTCGAATTGGCTGACATTTTACACAGGTCTCCAATATATAATTTAATTGTGGTCTAAACCGGATCATATCTTGATATCGCTCTAATAGAAGAGCAAATCTTTTCTTATATCTAAGATGAGAAGAGATGCCGGGAAAAGAACTCGACAAATGCGCTCCATGGTGGAGGGTATATAAGATTCGGCCCGGCCGAACTTAGCACGCTTTTGCATGTTTTGACTCTTATATTGTAAAGGGTAAATATGTCTTGGTGTGTATTTTGGGAGTCAGGTGGCCACCCAGACACTTGGCCCTTGAAGTTAATATAAGCTTCGTGCTATACTCTCACGTACGTTTTGGAGGGGGTTTTAGGGATGTGGCTGGCACTCCACCAACTTGCCCTAAAAATAGGTATCAAATTAGTTCGTAACTCCCAAAAACTTTTCATTTGAGCCTTATGTTGGTTCTTTGGGGCTTGCCCACAAACACTTGGCCCAAACGTGGATTCCTTTTCTACTCTCAAATGCCTTTTATTTGAGTCCCATATTGTCATGAAGGGTCAAATAACCTATTTGAGGTTTTTAAGGAGTTTAAGCGCTACCCACCACCGAAGGATGGGGGTATATTCATCGGTTTATTTTTAGATATAGCTGACTTGTGCTTATTAGTATTTGGTCCAAATCGGAATATATTTCGATATAACTGCTATGGGACATAAGGTATGCAATATTTACCGGATTTTGATGGAAGGTGGTTTACATATATACCCGAGGTGGTAGGTATCCAAAGTTCGGCCAGGCCGAACTTAACGCCTTTTTACTTGTTTTCCCTAATCTACTCCCAAATTGCTTTCATTTGAGTCCCATATAGCCATGGTCGGCTAATATGGCCATTTGGGGTTTTTTGGGGTGGGGACATTTCCAATTACAGGAACTTCATGTTGACATAGACGTATAAGGCGGCCAGCTAGGTTATTAGATTCAAATCTTAATACAATATTCGTATTCTACGGAGGCCACCGTAGCGCAGAGGTTAGCATGTCCGCCTATGACGCTGAACGCATGGGTTCGAATCCTGGCGAGACCATCAGAAAAAATTGTCAGCGGTGGTTTTCCCCTCCTAATGCTGGCAATATTTGTGAGGTATTATGCCATGTAAAACTTCTCTCCAAAGAGTTGTCGCACTGCGGCACGCCGTTTGGATTCGCTTATAAAAAGGAGGCCCCTTATCGTTGAGCTTAAACTTGAATCGGACTGCACTCATTGATATGTGGAAAGTTTGCCCCTGTTCCTTAATGGAATGTTCATGGGCAAACTTTGCATTTGCCTGCGTATTCTTCTCTACAATACTTCTCATTTGAGTGTCATATTGTAATAATCGGTCCACTTTTGATTTTGGATGGTGTTTTCGTGGTAAGGGGAAAGGTGCGACCCGAAAAATTATATAGTCTATATTTTCTTCCAGACCGATCTTTGAAAATTTCGAGCAATTCGGTTCTACCGTTTTATATCGTTTGCCGTCCCATATAGTCATGATTATATATCGATTTAGGGTTTTTTTGGTGTGGAGAGCGGTGGGGTGATCCCTATAATTCGACCTAATTTTGTTTGCCAGTTTTGTAGTCTATTCCCGAATACCTTTCATTTGAGCCCCATATAGATATAAACGTTCAATTTGTCTGCTTAAAGGAGTTCTGGGGTTTGGACGATTTTCCTGGTACTGGACTCAATTTTTAATACCATATTCGTATTCTACTCCTCAATACCTTTCAGTTTATACCCATATTGTCCTTACCGGTCCACTTTCGATTTTGTGTGGTGTTTTTGGGGTTACGGGGAAGGGTCCGCCCCCTTCCGATATCAACAAATCATAAAGCCTATTCCTTCTTCCTAATCAAAGTCGTAATCAACTCACGAAATCCTTTCATTTGAGTCCCATATTGTCGTGATCGTCTAATGAAACGATTTTAGTGGGTTTTGGGTTTGGGCGGCCCCTTGGTCCCAATTTTTAATACGAAATTCTTACTCTACTCCTGGGGACCTTTCATTACCTTCACGACCACTGCCGTGAAGCTAAGGGAGTTTTCTCTTTGGTCATGTGGCGGCTATGGACACTATGTTATCCTTGATACCATGTCCAATGTTCCACGCAGTTTGGATTACACCCTACCTGAGCCGCTTTTAGATAAAAAGTACTGTACCACTATTCTAGATAGGACCGGTTGGAACTACGATATCCCTTGTAACAGAAGTTACATTGACTTCAATACGGATGGTTCTAAGCGACCAGGTAGCCTTTGTGGTGTACTCTATAGATGTAGAACTGTTCGTATCGATAAGATTCCACGACTACTGCAGTGTGTATCAAGCGGAGATCCTTCCAAATAAAGAAGTGGTGGAATGGCTAAGATATAATATCATAACGACAACTGGCATAAATATCTTCTTAGATAGCCAGGCAGACATAAAATCCCTGGATAACGCATTTCTGAACTCAAAAACCGCCCTCAACTGTTCTGGGTGCCGGGACACAGAGATATGTCGGGGAATTGCAAAGCAGACGAGCTTGCGAGACTATTAACTACCTTATACATTCTAACGGAACTGGAATCTGTGGGTATGCCTCTAGTGACATGTAAGCTAAGTTTTCAGGACCGGGCCCGAAGGACAACGAATGATAGACGGTCACAAAGAGGGGGCTGTGACTTGAGGAGCTCTACCGCTTTGCTGTCACTGGCTAGAACAGACGTCTCAGTCATTGTGTCCGTCATGACAGGTTACTGTCTCATCGGAAAACATGCTGACAGACTGAAAGATGTCATTAGCAGTCAGAAGGAGTTCCCCTTTAGGTTCTCATTTCTTTGAAATCCTCTCCGATTTAGCGGATATGAACATTCGCAAATTGCTTTTTAAAGCGATCTGGATGGTTCAACGATAGGAACTAGAAGGCATATTCCTTCTTTTGTTCCTGTGGTATCACAACCTAACCTAACCTAGTACTTTATGATCTCTAAAAGCAAAAGAATCAATTAGTTATATATAGAATGGAGGCATCAGAGCCGTATTTGGTTAAGGTATTGGAAAAATTTTTTGAACACAAAATTTTGTTGTAACTGGAAGGAAATTAAAGTAAAAGAAATCAAAGGTTTGAAATGAAATTTTTGGTGACAGGTCAATCCGTGACTCATGCTACAGAAAATAATTGCTAGAACTTTTTTCAGTGTATTGTAAAATTTTCATATTTTATTTAGCACTCGAAGAGTGATGTCGAACGATATATGGTTTGTAATTTTTTTTTTGCTCTCAAAAATTAAAAAAAAATATATTTTTCGTGAAACGCGCTACAAAAGAAGAAAAACTTATTTTTTTAATAAAACTGAAAACTTTTAAGAGGATCAAAATATTTAAATAATAAGAGGATAAAAATATTAAAATAGTTTAGTTTCGTCCATCTATTTTTACTTTACTGTTTGGTTTCATTTGGATTTATTTGAAAATTTTATTGGTTGGTAAACTATTTCTGGAATCTGCCCATATGGCCTTCAACTAAGTTCATTGGTCAACATTTTTAGCGGAATTCATGGTAATGGCTTCGGCTCGGCCGAACTTGGCACGTTTTTATATGTATGACTAGTAACTCGAATACCATATATTGCGGCAAAAGTAAAGCAAACAAATAAAATCGTGCTAAGTTTGGCTGGGCCGAATCATATATACCCTCCACCATGGATCGCTTCTATCGAGTTCTTTGCGCATTATCTCTTTTTATGCAAACAAAGAATAATGATTAAGGACCGAAGATAAGGAGGAGGAGCTATATCAAGTTATAATCCGATTCGGAACTCAAGAAGCAAAATCGTTAGAACGGTTTATATGGGAGCTGTATCAAGCTATTGATCGTTTCAGAACATATTGAACACGTATGTTGAAGACCGTGGGAGATGCCGTTGTACATATAAACTAATCTGGGATCTTGACTTCTTGAGCCACTAGAGGGCGCAATTCTTATACGATTTGGCTTAATTTTTGCACAAAGTATTTTGTTATGACTTCCAATAAGTGTACTAAATATAGCTTAAGATTTCTGGAGCCTCAAGAGGGCGAAATTACTATCCGACTTGGCTGAAATTTCATACAACGTACGTGTCAAATATGGTCGAATCGGCCTATAAACTGATACAGCTCCTATATAAACCGATCTCATGATTTTATTTCTGGAGCCTCTAAAGGGAGCAATTCTTATCGAATTGGCTTAAGTTTGACACAATGACTTCTACTATGTTCTCCTACATTCAATTCAATTATAGTCCGCATCGGACCATAACTTGATATAGCTCCAATAGCATATAAATTCTTTCTCTTTATCCTTTGTTTGCTTTAAAATATTGGGTTGCCCAAAAAGTAATTGTAAATTTTTCGTATAGTCGGCGTTGACAAATTTTTTCACAGCTTGTGACTCTGTAATTGCATTCTTTCTTCTGTCAGTTATCAGCTTTTAGCTTGCTTTAGAAAAAAAGTGTAAAAAAGTATATTTGATTAAAGTTCATTCAAGTTTTATTAAAAATGCATTTACTTTCTTTTAAAAAATCCGCAATTACTTTTTGGGCAACCCAATTGTACAGACCTGTAATGCCTCATGGCATTGTGGTCTGGTAGAGCAAATGAGATTATTTGATCGCTTTTGTGTTTATTTAGTGAACATTTTTGTTATTAGAGTAGAGTTCAACAAAATTTAGCTAAATAGTATAAAAATATATAACCCATGGAGTAACCTCTTCTAAAATTTCATTCGAATGCTAATCCAAACTAATTTCCTACTTTTGTCACTTGTTGGTATTAAATTTAGCGTTTATGCAGGTTGGTCACATAACAATTGTCTCAATCGAGATCTTTGTTCGGGGTTTCACGAATAAAGCCTACGTGCTACCAGGTGAGTGGCTAGCGATGGAGTTGTATTACTTTTAAATATGCTTTCACATCACTTAATATTCATGTTGTTGACCCAAACACGTAAATCTAAACAAACGCCTCCTGTTTTCACCTGATAAGATGTTTGTTGCTGCCGCTGTTAAACCTGGAAGGGCGGCGGCAGTATTTCCATAGACACGTAAAGAAAACATACGAACGTGCGTTAGAGAAAACCCTTTCACATCTTTTTCTCCATCATCGCCATTTAACAATTCACTCCTTGCCATTCACATACTCCCTCGGCCTAAGGACCAAATGCACATATTCAAGATCTTTAACAGACACATACAAAAAGCGTCAAAAGTTTGTTGTTGTTGTTTCAAAGGCAAAAAGTAGAATGAACAGTCTATCAATCCTTATTCTGAACCTTATAAAACATTGAACAGATGAATATTACTCTTTCTTAAGCAAAAAAGAAAAAAATGGAATAATAAAATTATGGTTAATTGACTAGGCAATTTTTATTTTTTTTTATACAACTGCCACCGACGGGTTTGGGTGGTACCAAATGAAATCGCGATCTAGGAAACCAGTCGAATTCTATTACAAAGCAGGGCCGCATCTTATATACCCTCCACCATGGATCGCATTTGTCAAGTAAATTGAAAGTTGAAGACAATAGTAGACGTCATTGGGTAATATTTCAGTCCATTCGGATAAGAATTGCGCCTTGTAGGGGCTCAAGAAGCATATTCGGGAGATCGGTTTATATGGGAGCTGTATCAGGCTATAGATCGATTAAGACCTTATTGGACACTTATGTTGAAGGCCGTTGTATAAAATTTCAGCCAAAGTGGATAAGAATTGCGCCCTCTAGAGGCTTTAGAAGTCAAGATCCCAGATTGGTTTATATGGCAGCTATATCAGGTTATTTATCGATTAGAACCATATTTATCGCAGTTATTGGAAGTCATAACAAAATACTTCATGCAAAATTTCAGCCAAGTCGGATAAGAATTGCGCCCTCCAGTGGTTCAAGAAGTCAAGATTGGTTTATATGACAGCTATATCAGGCTATTGACCGATTTAAACCATATTTGGCACAGTTGTTGCAAGTCATAACAAAGAATTTCATGCAAAATTTTTTACCAAATCGGATGAGAATTGCGCCCTCTATTGGCTCAAGAAGTCAAGATCGAAGATCGGTATATATGGTAGCTATATCAAGTTATGGATCGATTTGAACCGTACTTAGCACAGTTGTTGGTTGATACTAAATACCAGTGATACTAAAATACCACGTGCAAAGTCTCTGCCAAATTGGATAAGAATGCGTCCTCTAGTGGTTCAAGAAGTCAGACCAAATTTCGGTTGATATGGCAGCTATGTCAAAACATGGACCGATTTCACCCATTTACAATTCCAACCGGCCTACGCTAATAAAAAGTATTTGTGCAAAAAGTCAAGCGGCTAGCTTTACTTCTTCGGAAGTTGGCGTGCTTTCGACAGACAGACGGACGGACATGGCTAAATCGACTTAAAATATCATGAAGATCATGAATATATACATACTTTTTGGGGTATTAGATACATATTTCCTATGGAGGGTACAAAAAAGAGTTTTTTGTTTTTCTGTTTGTAATAGAAACAGATTACTCTGTGGTCTGCAGCTGCACAATATCTGATTGTACATATAAAAGAAAGATAAACCCAAATAATAGGCCCTCGTACGGACCTTTTGTGGTCTTTCAACAGATAAGTCCCTGTCTTCTCAGGTTTAACCTACAGACCCCTAGATCTTGTCCATACCCAATATGAGTTCGCCCTCCCTGCAGTGAACATTGGGATGCTACATTGGATTGCTACATTGATGTGTTATAAAATATTTACTTTGGTGACGAACCTAAAAATTGTAAATTTAAATCATTGTTATGAGTTACGAAATTGTAAGTCGTTCCAGCGATGTCTGCCCATCTGTCTGCCGATTGCACGTTATCTTTACAACGAATAATGCTAGCAGCTTGAAACTGTGCACAAATGGTTCATAGTGTCATGGGTCGCTGGGATTGTAAATAGTCCAAATATATACCCTATGTGTCCCGTTACTACATTGGCCTCCTCCTTATTTCGTTTCAGTAATAGCCTCGTCCTCTGACGATCCGGATCACCCCATAGGATTTTCGCTGTTCTAACGACAGTTTCGCTGTTCGAGTTCGTGGTCCACGCCCTTCAATCGGACTGCGTCGACCCGAAAGGGTTAACCAAGTTTATCGACGGCAGTTCTCTGACCTTCACCGTCAAATCGTCTGCCCTTTCATTCCCCCTTACTCCGTTATGTTTTTACTAACAAATTTCTCTGAGTGTATATATATATATATATATATATATAGCTCACTCACTTATGCAAAATTTCAGCGGCAAGTGATAGCATGTGGGAAAGATGATGAAACGTTAGAACATTTCCTGTGTCATCGGCTTTCGCTGCTAACAGACACCGGTACTCAGTTGGGGACACGATACGAGACATGAACCAACTTAGGGGAGTAATATGGAAAACAATTAAAGATTTTGTATGTAGCACGAAATTCCTGATTTAAATTTTTTTTTTACTTTACTTTTTAGTTTTCAGAGCACATAACAAGCCGATTACTGGCTTAGGTGTATGTCGATAGTGGAATGGAGCGGATTAATATCTGCACCCTATATTCAAACTAACCAAACTTAACCTAGTAAAAACACCACAAATGTTTGCTGTAACAGCAAAAAGTCTACTGGAAATGAGAAAGCAGTAATTTGTTTCTAAAACAACAAAGATTTTCTGCTGTTTCCAAGTTTAAAAAGTTAAAAAAAACTCAAAACTTCCAAATCTTAATATTTAAAAAATTTGTATAGTCCATCTTATCATTCAATTTTACAAGAATTTAATAAAAAATAATTTAAAATTTTTAACTGTTTGTTAATTTTTGATCGAATTTAAATAACAGCAGGCAAAATAGCTACTAATATTATACTTATGCTTTTAAACATAAAATTAACACCCACAATTGACAAATTATTTCATTAATATATAGCAAATGCCACAATTGTTGTTTACAAGTTCAAAAATTTTGAATGAATTTATCCAAAAGTTCTGCTACGATCACTGCCGTGAGGCTAAGGGAGCTTTCTCTTTGGTTATGTGGCGGCTGCGGAAACTTTATTATCCTTGATACACTTTTCAATGTTCCAGGCAATGTGGATTACATCCTACCTTAGCCGCTTTTTATTTTAATGACTAATTAAGGCTCACTGTAGACTCAAAAAGGGCTGAACCGAAATTTGCACAGATTGTAAAATTTGATCCTTCAGAGAAAATGGGTAATTCATATTTTTGCTATCAGAAAAGGGGGCGGACGCTATATATCAGAAATGGGTACGCCGATTCAAGTTGAATTTTATATGTTCCCTTATGGTAAATCAAAATCCCGAAATTGATATTAAATTTTTGGGGTCAAATATTCTTGGGGATCATATGTTTATCGATTGCGGCAATATGGGTATCACATCAAAGGTATTTAAGCCCCAAGTGTCTTTGAAGTCGCCCCATCACCAAAAGCCCATCAAAAGGGCATATTTTCCGATTGCGGCAATGTGGAAACCACGTGAAAGGAACATGGAGGTAGAGTATGAATAAGATACTTAATGTTGACCAATGATATCTAAGATGTTTGTCTAACAGTACAAAGTGAATGTCAAACAGCGGTGTACAAAATGAAAATGTGACCTAATGCTGGCAACATTTGTGTGGTACTAAGCCATGTAAACACTTCTCTCTAAAGAGATGTCGCACTGTGGCACGCCGTACAGACTCGGCTTTAAAAAGGAGGCCCTTAACATTGAGCTCTAACTTGAAGCAGATTGCACTCATCGATATGTAAAAAGTTTGCCCCTGTTCCTTAGTGTTCATGGGCAAAATTTGATTTCGACTGTATGAGTGAAATACTCTCTGTAAGTAATTTTATTCTCTCAATATATAAAAAAATCACTTTTGAATTGAGTGATTAGTGCTTTGCAAAAATAAACATAAATTAATAAAAAATGTAATACTTGTTTGTACCTTCCAAGCATTTAAACAATAAAAGTCATTGTTTTTAAAATAAAAACAGAAACTACGATGCGTATACCCCTGCACATGTTCATACTTTACTGTCTCATCAACGACTAAAACAAAGAGAATACCTCTCACTAGCCATCAACGCTATCGTAAAGGGCTGGGCAACGCTGGTCTCAAATGAAAGGTCTTAAGAAGTAGACTGAGATTCTGTTATACATTTTTGGGACCAAGTTTATAGAAGCCGCCCCACACCAAAGTCATCCTTCATCGTGGCCTGTAGACCGATCACGACAGACCTATCTGACCTATATAAGAGCCAAAGTGTCTGGATGGCAGTCCTTTACCCAAAATAGGCTTAACAGACAGGTCGTGGCAACATGATACTCTATTAAAGGGTCGTTGAAATAATAAGTGCTGGTACGGACGTGCAGACCTAATGGCACTATATGGAATCTGATATCCAAATTTAGCGCAACTATTTAGGGTCCATCTATCCCTTAAAACTCCCTTAATAAAAATGTAAGGTGACTGAGACAAAAGGTCTCCTAGAGAAGAGTGGTGCATCAATCTGATATCCAATTTAGGGCAAGTGTCTGGAATCCGCCCACCACAAAAAACCCAAACAAACATTTCGTTCGTTGAGGACAAAATAAAAGATTGCTAGCATCCTCTTTCTTATAAATAAAATTCAATTCGTGTTTCTTTGTTCCGTATAGACTCAAAACGGCTGAACCGATTGCCTTGAAATTTTCACAGATTGTGTAGGTTGGTCTGGAAGGAAACATAGGCTATATAATTTTTTGATAACGGGAGGGGGCGGACCCTCTCCCTTACCCCAAAACTACTACCCAAAAATAAAAGTGGACCGATCAGGACAATATGGGATTCACATGAAAGATATTCAGGAGTAGAGTATGAATTAAGTCCATGTAACTGGCAGGCCGACCCAGACCCAAAACCCCTTAAAATAAGTTTATTTGACGATCATGACAATATGGGACTCAAATGAAAGGTATTTGGGAGTAGATTACGAATATGGTCAGATAGGAGGAATAGGCTTACACCAAAAACACCACCCAAAATCAAAAGTGGTCTGATCGGGACAATATGGATACCAAATTTAAGGTATTGGAAAGTGGTAGAAAACGAATATGGTATTAAAATTCGATTCTAAGCACCCATTGGGCCGCCCTACCAAACACGCAAAATTCCCACAAACAGACATATCAAACGTTCATGTCAATATGAGGCTCAAATGGAAGGTATTCGGGTGTAGGTTTCGAATTTGGCATACAAACTGATCGAAGTTTAGGGGGTCAGGCCATCCCCCAAAAACGGCCCAAATGGGGATAAAACCCATTATCACTATATGGGACTCGGCTGAACCAATTTTCTTACAATTTTCGCAGATTGTATAGGTTTGTCTGGAAGGAAACGTAGGCTATATAATTCTGGGACATCAGATGGGGTCGGACCCTCCCCCTTAGCCCAAAAAGCCACCCAAAACCAAAAGTGGACCGATGGGCATAATATGGTTATCAAATGAAAGGTATTAGAGACTGAAAAACGAATATCGTATTACGATTTTGGTTCAAGTACTAAGCGTGCAGCCTCAACCTCCTTTAAACAGATATATTAGACGTTCATGTCAATATTGGACTCAAATGACAAGTATTCGTCATTAGATTACAAATATGACATAAAAAATCAGGTTCCAACCCCAAATACCCCCAAACGGGCATATTAGTCAACCATGGCCCATACAGCCATGGAAATGTATTTGGGAATAGAATATGAATATGACATTAACATTTGCGTTCAAGTCCAGGTGGCGTTTTGCCTCCCTCAAATAGGTTAATTGACCCATTATGACAATATGGGACTCAAATGAAAGGAATTTGATTTCCTATTTTGGAGCCAAGTATTTGGGGGTACTTCATAACACCCTCCAAACGGTTCATATTTAACGACCATAGCAATATGGAGCCCAAATAAAAGGGATTTGGGAGTGTAGCACGAATTCATATCCATAATTGAGTCGAAATGTCTGAGGTGCCATCCTTCCCCTAAAAAGCACTTCCCATTAACCTAATTTTTAAAAATGCCAGATTCCGGAGATTTGTGATACGATTCGTCCGACATTCCTTCGGGGTTTACACTCTTACAGTCACCAAAAACAAAACATGGTTTCTATAATTGTAGCCCGGTGTTTCGGGGGCCACCCAAAATCCGCCAAATAGATATATAGACCAATCATGAAAATTTTTAGCTTAGAACGGACTCAATAACTGCATTTAGGAGTAGAGTAAAAATTTGCTTGGAACCGAGCAGGGGCAAACTTCTCACACATCAATGAGTGCTTTCCGATTCAAGTTTTAACTCAATGATATGGGACCTTTTTTATAGCTGAGTCCGAACGGCGTGCCACAGTGCGGCACTTCTTTGGGGAGAATTTTTTACATGACCAGGCATAGCATGATACGTCGCAAATGTCGCTAGCATCAAGAGGCGATAAACACTGCTTTAAATTTTGTCTGATGTTCTCGCCTGGATTCGAACCCATGCGTTCAGCGTCATAGGTGGACAATGGCACGAATTCGATATTCACAGACTAAAAAGATATTAGAGAGTTAAAGATGGCGCAGCAGAGCGGGCCAGAGCGGCTAGTATACTAATATGTATCACCGATTAACATTTATGAGGGTCATAGCTTCCAACTGAAAAAAACTTTTTTACAGATTATTTAAATATCCGTCCGAGTACTTCTGCTAAGTTTCATCATAGCTTGGATTTGGATAAAGTTTCCAAATATATGAGTCATCCAATGTACGATTACGAGGTCGTATTAATTCCAATATTCTAATGATCTGAATAAAATTGGTACGATTTATTTAACATCCTTTGCCGAAATCGGTTTAGTTTTTAATGTCTAATTTCATTTCAATGTTAGAGCTACAGTGACCTATAATAGTTGTAGGACAGGTGTAGTGTATTTCACGTGCATCGTATGGCTTCCAAAATTAAGCTGTGGACGTTTTCACCACTGATGATAAGTCCAAGGCAGGTTATGTGACCAATTTCGACGCTCATTGTATAATCGAATCTATTGATACGGCCATTCTATTCAGTACATGTGAAACAGGATTTGTGAATGTGTTTCTGCGGATGTTTGTCTCCCATAATTTGGCGTTACAACCCTAAAATTACCTCACGTACGATGCTTGTCTTTCTGCTCGCTGTTCCAAGGACGACCGTCAGCACATAAAACGGTAGGGCAACAAGAACATTTAAGTTTTAATAACATTTATGATGCAAATGTATCTGGAATATATATCTTCAGCAGTTTGTGTGCTTTGAATGGACAGATGGCTGAATTCCGGATCTGTTGGTAGCATGAATGGGTAAATGATTGCCTGGTTATGGTTGCCTTCGTTGTTCTCCTCCTTGTTCTTTGCTTGCCCTCCAAATTGCTAATCGATTCTTTGGACAAATTCAAATTAAGTTGTGTTGTTATTACTATGGTTAATGTTTTTGTTTTTGTGATTTATGGTAAAAATTCGTTAGTGGCCAAATTAACTGAAATACCAAAAAATTTGCATCTTATGTTTCATGTACACACACTTACATCCAAAAAAATTTTACTATAAAAAGTTAAGACCCAGTACAGGTAGTATTGCTGAACACAAAGTTTATTTTAATTAAAAACAAGTAAAAACTTGCTAAGTTGTGCCGGGCCGAGTCTCGGAAACCCACTAACATGGATTCCGCTAAAATTTTAAACTGATTAAGACCATACTTAATGCGATTGATGAAAGTCGTAACGAAGGTGAGGTTAAAGTGACGATTTGCCATGCGACTCACTCAGACGTTTTCATCTATGTGATACCACAGGAACAAGACAAGGAAGATGCCTTCCAGTTCCCCCCGTCGAACCATTCAGAACGGGATTCACACGCAGCAGTTGTTCTATAGTCTCTTCTTCCTCGCCGTCCTCACAGCTTCTGCAAAAGTCGCTACAAGCAACCTTCAATATGTCAGCATGTTTTCCGATTAGACAGTGACCTGTCATGACAGACACCATGACTGAGACATCTATTTTAGCTAGTGACAGCATAGCTGAATACCTCTTCAAGTCTAGATTAGGGGATTTAATGGCTGCCTGGCTGTCCAAAAAAATATTTATTCCAATCGTCGTGACATTATATCTTAGCCATTCCATTCTTCTTTAATTTGTAAGGATCTCCGCTTGATACACTCTGCAGTGGTCAAACCTTCTCGATATGACCAGTTCTTCAGAGTAGATCCCAAAGTCCACCTGTTCGTCTAGTTTGGAACCATCCGTATAAAAGTCTATGTAACTTCTATTACCACGGTATTGTAGTTCCAATGGCTTCTATCAGGAAATGTGGTACATTATTTTTATCAAAAAGCGGTTCAGGCTATGTGGAATCCACACTGCGTGCAATATTGGATATTTTATCGAGGGTAACACAGCGTCTGTAGCCGCCACATAACCAAAGAGTAAGCACCCTTAACTTCATAGCAGTGGTCGCAGCAATTTTCCAGAAGCATTTGGTGTAGCATTAATTTCAGTGTATCAAACGATGTCGTCTTCAGTGTGGCTGTGATGCTCAAACAAGCCATTTTTTAGATCCGGTTGACTATTAAACAGTAGGTGGACTTTTGAAGAGCAGGTCACCATACCACAACACCATATAGTATTATAGGCTTGGCAACTGTAGACAACTTATACTAACACGCGGTTTAAATCCCCTAACTTTTGTCAATGGCTCCCTTGCAGATGTAAGGGCAAGAGTTGCCTTTCTTGCCCTTTCCAATATGTTTCCTTCTCTCCTCACAATGAGACAGATGCTTGTACTGAAAAGAACTACTTCTGTCTTGCACGGATTTACGCCTAGACAAATTTCGTTTCCTAGACTTGACAATTTTCCCTGACCGTAATAGAGAGAGACAATAACATATTGGTAATGGCTATATTGCAAAGTAGAGAAGACAGTACACCTCCATGTGGTGTTCCACTGCCGGCCCATCTTATTAGATCTACAGATCCCAAGCCCGCCGCGATGCTTTAAGTCTTTTAGTTATTAACATTTTTACGGTAGTGTGGATACCTTAAAACTCCATCCCACTCATGATTGACGTCGGTTTTACATTATTGAAAGCATCTTCAATGTCAAGAAATGCTACCATTGTATATTCCTTGACAGCGAGAGAATCCTCTACTTAGACGACTAGGTCGTTCTTGTAGTTGGTGCAGTGTGTTGTACACGGAGGAGGCACCCCTTTCCGATGAAGGAATCCATCGGGGGTCAATCCGGTACCTACAACCGGCTGCCATGGGATTGGCGTCTAGGCCGTGAAGCTGCTGCGTGCTGTTGCGGCGAAAGGCTATCTGGATCTTTGCCCTATGATATGTTTCTACCAACCTGACTAGAGTCTTGAGCTTAAAAGATGACAGATTAATAACACGAAAATCTCTCCCCTTCGTGTGGTATGGTTTTCCTTTTGCACGACGTATTTTGTTATGATATCCAACAACTGTGCCAAGTACGGTTCAAATCGGTTCATAACCTGATATAGCTGCCATATAAACAGATTTTGGATCTTGACTTCTTGAGCCTCTAGAGGTCGCAATTATTATCCGATTTGCCTGAAATTTTGTACGACGGATTCTCTTATGACCATCAACATACGTGTTTATTATGGTCTGAATCGGTGTATAGCCCGATACAAGTTGGTTCATGTCTGATATGGTGTCCCCACCTAAGTACCGGTGTCTGTTAGCCGCGAAAGCCGGGCAATGACATACGAAATACTCCAACGTCTCATCATCTTCCCGCATCGATTTTACATAAGTAAGCTCGTAGTCCTATGTGTCCCGTTATGATACAAATAGCTATACTGACCTCCTTCGTACTATCTTTCAGTAATAGCGTCGTCTTCTCACAATCTGGATCCCCCCATAGGATTTTCGCCGTCCTACCGACCGTTTCGCTGTTCCACAATGTTGCATGCGCATTCGTCGCCCACTCCCTTAAGTCGGACTGCTTCGACCCGAAAGGCTTCGGTTAACCAAGTTTATTGACGGCAGTCTTCTGGCCTTCACCGCCAAATCTGAATGAAAGCCCCCTTACTCCGTTATGGCCCGTCACCCAAAAGATGCGGTTCGTATCATTCTGAGAAGGTGTTAATCTCCTTCTTTCATTCCAAGACTGTTCGTGATCTTATCGTCTTGTTTGTTATTGCCCATATGGCCATTTTACTGTCCGTAAATATGTTCATACTCGATGTCCTGGCGATAACACCACAAGCATTCCGTGATCGCCTGGATCTTCGCCTGCAGAATCGTATTATGGACAGGCAGCCTAAAACAGATCTCAGTCCCTGGGTTCTCAATGAAGACCCTCAGGCACACTCTTTCCTATTTGATCCATCCGTGTAACGTGGTCTTTCAGATGACAATACTAGGGTTCCGTCATCCAAAACTGTGCCGCTGATAGAAGTGTCGTCTCAGGTATCCAATCGGAAACCTCTTCCATTCCTTGCAGGCTTCCTAGCGTCACCTCGATTATACCATGATGGTGTGATCTGCTCCCATCTTCAATCCATTCTCCCATCGCCTTAAGTCTCATAGCCGCAGTGGCTGCCTCCGCTTAATCTCGAGTGCCCAAATCTTCTTCTGAGTAGTCTTCCTAATTTTGTCCAGTTGGTTTTCAACTTATTCCGGAACCTTATCGGATTCGGCGCTGGCCGTGCTATACTAAACCTAATGTAGCGATGGTCTGATAATCGATTAAATGTTGCGAACATATTATCACATCTAAAACCCCCTCCAAAATCCTATTAACAAAGGTAGCGGTGTTACCAATATCAAGTGTTATAAGGTCACTAGTATTCAAGAATTCTGCCAGGACTTAGCCCCGCTTATTAGTGTTGGTGCTATCCCGCGAAATGTGGTGAGAGTTCGCATCGTACCCTATAAGTACTGAATTTCCTATCTGTTTTGCTTTCCTCACCAGCAGCTCCGACGTGGGTGGCGGTGTCGCAGGGTCGAGAGGCAGATAAAGTATGCTCCACCGTCCTTCTGTCTCATCATTGTTGCCCACGTTGACAACACTGGGGAGAATATATAATTTAAGTTCAGTGTTTACATAGAATAATTGGTAGTTGATATGGTTCAATCCAGAAACTTTGTTCCGGGTCGTCCATGGCTCCCGAATTAAGGTGATATGAATCTTGCCCTTGATGTTTTTCTCCATCAGAGTGTGTGTAGCAGTCTCGCTCGGTGTAGGTTTATCTGATGATGATCTCATCGCCTGCTCCCTGTTCTTTAGACTGCATTGACTTTCCTGTCACTGCACTGCCTGATGTCATCGTTTTAGGTTGTTTGCCTAGTCTAGTCTTCCGACTTCTTCTACAGTCGGTAATGGTTCCATCTGTATTGGGTGTATGTATTGTTTCCATTCCCTGTACTGCCTGATGTTCCAATACTAGAATCTTTGCCTATCCTAGCCTTCCAAATCTTAAGTAAATGGGTTTCTTGGAAGTAGGTGATCGTCAGCTCCCTGTTCGTTAGTCTGCATTGAGACTTCTGTCACTACGCTGCCTTCAATATCAGGATATTTACCTTTGCTAGTCTTCCGTAACGTGGAGTCGGTGATGGGTCCGTCGTCGGGTGCCTCTTCGTTAGGTCTCCCGCCCCTGCACTGCCTGTTGTTTCAGTATTAGGATCTTGGCTTATCCTAGTCTTCCAAATATTTAGGGAGACGGTGATTGTCTCGTCTCCTGCGCCCTATTTGTTGGGCGGTATTGAATCATCTGCAACCGCACGGCCTGATATTCCAATATGAGGATTTTTGCCTATCGTATTCTTCCAAAGGACTTTCGGCTCAGACAAATGCATACCAGTGACAACCTCCTCTGGCGCCACGTTATCCGTTGCAGACTTTCCCGGGAAATGTGTATCAACGAGTAATTATAGTATTTCTTCACTAGATATTGTCTATGCATTCTCTGACTTCTGAATACATCCCACCGTAATAGGCCTCGAGGATAGGATTTTTGCTAGCTTAGTGGCCTCAGACGAATTCTTCAAAATTTTCAAATTTTATTGCAAAGGGTTTAAGCCCCGCCCAGAAAGCTGAACTGGATTTGCTCATGGCTACTACTGAACATCCAGTGCTTAGCGAAGGAAGAAGGAAAGCATTAAGACTACTCTTTGCAAGAATACAGGCTCTGTCTCCCATTCCCCGTACCCCTGAGTAGCTTAAGTTCAGGAATACTTTGCCCACGAATTATTCATGTACATACCCATGGTTTCTGGATAAGAATACCGTCAAATCCTCCTGCCATCAGAAGAACCCTTAGTAAGTCGTGATTTTCTCGTCAGTCGTGACCCTTCGGGAAATATGTAGTCAATTTCCCCAAATATACCGGTCCCAAACTGAAGAATTAGTTTCCTGTCAAAGGACATATCCTACAGGGAATGAATAGTTTCAATTGTCATAACTTATAAATCTTAATTATTTCTTAAAAATACTTGCAAAGTATACTCATCCTTTCATATCCCAAGAACTATCATTCAGTGTTAGAATGGTGGCAATTCGACACCTCGAGCAACAAAACCTTATAAAAGTGATAGATATTTTCCATTGAAGGGGACGACAACTGGGACCGTTCTTTATCACCAAAGGACCTATCTCCTGACAGGTATGGGATCTGTCCAATTTCCCGTAGTGGAGCGTCTCGTAAGTCGTAAGTGTCTCTTGTGTACTTCGTGAATCGTGATTTGCTCGTCAGTGTTTCATGAGTCATGAGTGTCTCGTGAGTCGTGCGTGAATAAAATATTAGTCTGAGTTGGTCAATTTTATTCCCATTTAGGTAAATTTTCATTCATTTGGAGTTCACTTTTTTGAGTGCTTTCTGATTAGACAGTGACCGGTCATGACCGACACAATGACTGAGATGTCTATTCTAGCCAGTGAAAGCAAAGCGGCAGACCTCTTCAAGTCTAGATTAGGCCACATAGTTTTGGAATACTCACAGCCCCTATTTGTGACTATCATTCGTTGCTCTTCCGGGCTGGTCCTGAAAATTTCGCTTTCATGTCGCTAGAGGCATACCCACAGATTCCAGTTTCCCTGGAATGTGTAAGGTAGTTCCTAGTCTCGCAAGCTCGTCTGCTTTACAATTCATGGGATATCTCTGTGGCCCGGCACCCATAACAGGAGAATTTTGAACTGTTTAGCCATCTCGTTGAGAGATCTGCGACAGGGATTTAATGGCTACCTGAAAATATAATTGTGTCAATAGTCGTTATGAAATTATATATTAGCCATTCCACTACATCCTCAATTACAAGGGTCGCTGCTTGATACACACTGTAGTGGTCGGGAATTCTAAATTGTTAGAGTATACCGCAAAGCCCATCTGGTCTAGTTTTGAAGCATCGACATAGAAGATATCGTAGTTCCTATCGGTTCTATTTTTCATCAAAAAGCGGCTTAAGGAGGGTCTAATCCACACTGCCTGGAACATCGGACATTGTATCAAGGATAACACAGTGTCCGTAGCCGCCACATGACCAAAGAGCAAGCTCCCTTAACCTCACGGCAGTGGGCACAGCAGTTTTTCTAGCCACAATGTTCAGAGGCTTTAGATGTAGAATTAAACTAAGTGCATCAGATGGTGTCATCCTCAGTGCAGCTGTGATGCATAAACAAGCCATCATTTGAATCCGGTTGACTATTGAACAGTAGGGGGACTTTTAAAGCGCCGTCCACCAGACCTAAATACAATATAGCATTATAGGTCAAACAACAGCAGTATATTCCCAGTGCATGACGCGCGGTCTACACCCGCAAATTTTGCCAATTGCTTTCTTGCAGGAATATAGAGCAAGAGTTGCCTTTCTTGCCCTATCCAAAATGTTGGATTTAAAGTTCAATTTCCTGCCCAGCAAAACACAGAGGGGTTTTGCGCCATCAGTAAATGGATCATTCTCTTCTCGCAAGTAGACAGGTGACACAGGAGTTGGTAAGAACTACTTCTGTCTTGCATGGATTAACGTCTAGACCACTTTCGGTAGTCCACTTCTATGTTGCTTGTTGAGTTTCCTGAAGTATATCTCTTAGAGTGCTGGTAAACTTCCCCTAACCGCAATTGCTCAGCATACGCGACCACTTTTACACATTTTTTTTTCAGAGACAATAATATATTGTTAATGACTATATTCCAAAGTAAAGGAGACAGTACACCTCTCGCATAACTAGCACAACTAAATTCTTAAAAATAATTCTAATAATTCGCTATTACGAATATACGACCACAAAAAGAAGTGGACACTCGCATTGGACACAATCTCTCTTCCATTTCTTTAGTGAATTATGGTGTTTAACCAATAACCACAGATAAAATGTATCTAATTTATATTGCCATTATTTCGCCCATTATAAGCGATTTTATACGGCCTTTAGGGAAAAACAATGCATGCTGGCGAGTATGGGAAAGCATTGCAGCAATTTTTAAGGCCTTTCAATTTAAGGCTTAGAGCTTATGCCAAATATAAATGTAAATATACTCAATTTTTTTCACTGGTCAGAAAAAAATTAAATTTGCTTTGCCAACATTACCCTATGAAGATTTTTGACATATCGTCAGAAAAATAACTAGCCATACTATTTTTTATCGCCAAAATGCAGTGAATATCGCCAATGCTTCAGATCAAAATGTTATTGTTTATTAAAACAAATAAGTAATTGGTAATTGTTGAAAGAAAAATATCTCTTGTTTTTCTTCAATTTTTATACCATTTGGCTCAAGCATCTATGTATTATATATCGTATTCTGTTTAGGTCTATCAAAAAATCTAAAAAGAACATTCCATTATTTTGTAGCATTTCCATTCATAAATACTGCATTGGCCTTAGTATTACATGCGCCATAACAATAACCTGATATAGCTCCCACATAGAAATCTATCTCTCTCGATTTGACTACAAAGAAATTCTTATCCAAATATATAAAAAATTTATAGGATGTATTGATGTATTGAGTGACCTGTCATTACCCATTTTTATACCCACCACCGTAGGATAGGAGGTACATTCATTTAGTCATTCCGTTTGCAACACATCGAAATATCAATTTCCGACCCTACAAAGTATATATATTTCGGATCGTCGTAAAATTCTAAGACGATTTAACGACGTCCTCGTGTCTGTCCGTCTATCCGGCTGTCCGTCACTTGTAATCACTTTAGAACCTTCAAAAATTGAGATGTTGAGCTGAAATTTGGCACAGATACGGCTTTTTGATGCACGCTGGTCAAGTTCTTGAACGGGACCAAATCGGACCATATTTGGATACAGCTGCTATATCCCATAAAATCCGATTTTGATGAAATTTGAAACAGTGAGTAGTTTAAGGCTTCCGACAACTGACCCAAATATGGTTCAGATCGGACTATATTTAGATATAGCTATCATGTAGATCGACCTCCCGATAAATGGTCTGAAGAACATAAAAAGCTTTAATTATTACCCAATTTCGCTGAAATTTGCAACAGTGGGTTATTTTAAGCCTCCCGACATCTGATCCAAATATGGTTCACATCGGACTATATTTAGATATAGCTGCTATATAGACCGAACTCCCGATAAAGGGTCTGAAGGCCATAAAATTTTAATTTTTTATCCGATTTCGCAGAAATTTGGAATAGTGCGCAGTTGTAAGCTTCCCGTCATCTGACTTAAATATGGATTAGATCGGACTATATTAAGATATAGCTGCCATATAGAACGATCTCCCGATAAAGGGTCTGAAGCCAAATTACACGATTTTGCTGAAATTTGAAACAGTGAGTAGGTTAAGACCTCCCAACATCCGACCTAAATATGGTTCTGATCGGAATATATTTAGATATAGCTGCTATATAGACCGATAAGGGGACTGAAGCCCATAAAAGCTTTATATATTACCCGATTTCACTGAAATTTGAAACAGTGAGTTTTCTGAGCCTCACGATATAAGGCCTTAATATGGTTCAGATCGGTTTATAATTAGATATATCTGCCAAAAAGACCAATATTTTGTTCTACAAAATTAAATAGTGATATATATATATATTAGACCACTTAATGTCCGTGCCGAAATTGGGTGCTTAAGTTATCCAATTTTCACTGGATTGTGACGAAATGAGGTTTACATATATACCTGAGGTGGTGGGTATCCAAAGTTTGGCACGGCCAAACTTTATATCTTTTTACTTGTTAAAGACTGTAGGGTGATTTCAACAGACAGACGGACGGACTAGATAGTCTTAGATTTTTACGACGATCATGAATATATATACTTTGCAAAAATGGTGCCCATGAACATTCCACTAAGGAACAGGGGCAAACTTCTCACATATCAATGAGTGCAGTCCGATTCAAGTTTTAAGCTCAATGATAAGGGACCTCCTTTTTCTAGCCGAGCCCGAACAGCGTGCCGCAGTGTGACACCTTTTTGCAGAGAAGTTTTACAGGGCATAGTACCTCACAAATGTTGCCAGCATTAGGAGAGGAAAACCACCACTGAAAATTTTTCTAATGGTCTCGCCGAGATTCGAACACAGGAGTTCAGCGTTATAGGCGAACTTGCTAACTTCTGCGTTACGGTGGCCTCCATATATTTAATTTATAGCGTCGGAAATGGATATTTCGAAGTGTTGCAAACGGAATGACAAAACGGAATGTTGCAAACGGAACAAACAACACAGGCGTTAAGTTCCGGGCTGGGCCGAACTTTGGAAACACACCACTTCGGGTTTATATTTACACCACCTTTCGTCATAATCCCGGGAAAAATGCATAATTTATGCCACCTATTGGCCTTCTGGGTAGCTATATCCAAATATAGACCGATCTGAACCATATAGGACACGTATACCGAATAGCCTAACACTGTCTGTCGAATAGCCGAATAGCCTAACACTCACTTCCCAAATTTCGGCGAAATCGCATAACAAATGCGCCTTTTATGGGCCCAAGACCTTAAATCGAGAGATCGATCTATATGGCAGCTATACTCAAATCTAGACCGATCTTGGTCAAATTGAAGAGGAATGTTGAAGGGCCTAACACAACTCACCGTCCCAAATTTCGGCGACATCGTACAATAAATGCGCCTTTTGTGGGACTAAGACCTTCAATCGGGAGATCGGTCTATATGGCAGCTGTATCCAAATCTGAACCAGTAGAGTAGATATCCAAACACCGATATATTTACCACGATGGGCCGCTAATATGTTAACCATCAATTTTCGACAATGTTTTCGACATATTTCCCATCAAGTTACTCTTGCTGTATTCCAATCGGCAATGCAATGTACATATTTTGTAAAGGGTGATTTTTTTGAGGTTAGGATTTTCATGCATTAGTATTTGACAGATCACGTGGGATTTCAGACATGGTGTCAAAGAGAAAGATGCTCAGTATGCTTTGACATTTCATCATGAATAGACTTACTAACGAGCAACGCTTGCAAATCATTGAATTTTATTACCAAAATCAGTGTTCGGTTCGAAATGTGTTCAAATTTTGACAAATTTTGTTTAGCGATGAGGCTCATTTCTGGTTGAATGGCTACGTAAATAAGCAAAATTGCCGCATTTGGAGTGAAGAGCAACCAGAAGCCGTTCAAGAACTGCCCATGCATCCCGAAAAATGCACTGTTTGGTGTGGTTTGTACGCTGGTGGAATCATTGGACCGTATTTTTTCAAAGATGCTGTTGGACGCAACGTTACGGTGAATGAACACATTTCGAACCGAACACTGATTTTGGTAATAAAATTCAATGATTTGCAAGCGTTGCTCGTTAGTAAGTCTATTCATGATGAGATGTCAAAGCATACTGAGCATCTTTCTCTTTGACACCATGTCTGAAATCCCATGTGATCTGTCAAATGCTAATGCATGAAAATCCTAACCTCAAAAAAATCACCCTTTATAAAAAGTATCCTTTGAAAGATAAAGCCCACCTATAGGCGTTTGGACCCCTTGTTTCCACCACTGATGTGTGTACAGGGTACAATGATGTTTGCACAAAAAGGTTTGTATGTATGTGGCTTGTTTGTGTTCTTGTTATGGTAGTTGTTATCAAACAGACAAACATGTGTTGTTTTACATGAATTAAGTATGTTTTTTAACGCTGCATTCACAATTAGTCCGCAGCGTACATAAAATATGCAAAATTATTATTTCCGTTGACATCGTTGACATTGGCTTATTAATGCGGTGAATTAATTTAAATAAATTAAAACCAATTAAAATATATTAATTTCATAATCCACATGAGTCGAGCCAACACACCGCCAGCCAGATGGGAATAAATCACACCGCTAGGACCTTTTGCAGTCCTGCATAGGGCAATTACAACTCAATGATAATATTTGCAAACAGGATATCAGACTTTTGTTCGCAGCCACTGATGCCGTGGCGAGAAATTGTACATCCCTCCTCCCCACCCCTATTGTGTCATCGCCTTCGACACAAAAGATGTTATTATTGTTATTAAACCACTGTGTGTGGTGTTATAGGCGAAATCAATTTCGTACTTGAAATTAATTCTATTTAATTATTATTTATTACCAAACCACAGGCGTCTGTGCATGGGTGCATGAGGGCATTGTTGCATTTTTTGTTAAAATAAATATGTATGATTAAAATTATAAATATTTTGCCATCGCATATATTAGAAAGCAAATATAAAACTGGGAAAAAGCAGACATTTTAATTACATTTGAATAAGCCTCAAAAAAGCCAAACTGAAATTAAATTTCCGCCATCGACTGTTTGTGTGGATACACTTGACCAATATATGAATAATTTCCATGCCAATGAATTATTTACAATCGCTCAACATCAACAATTTTGCGAAGATTAAAAATCCAATGTAATCTCACCACTTGAGCTTTGTTGATGAGTAAAAAATGCATCAAAAATTATCATGGCTGATTTTCTGTCATACGTATAGCCAAAGAGCCTAATGGCATTTTGCCAATATGTTTGTTAAATTAAGTTTAAACATATTATGTACATTAGTTGAGCTGAATAGTTTGTCGCCAACGACAAATGAGTGGCGATAAATTGTACATAGACATATTGTGTATTGTGTCTTTATATTGCCGATATTCTCATTTCAAAGAATTAGGCGAATTTCTAGAAGAACGGGTTCTAGAGAAGTTGAAATCCAGTGTTTGTACTGGTTCCTTAACTATGAATATGAAATATTTAAAGTAACGTTAAAGCAACAGCAAAAGCAAACAAAAAAATTCTAAATTACTTTACTTGACTTAAGCTAAGGCATTTAAACACAAGCAAACCAACATGAATCGTTTTTAATTGCTTAACTGCCAATATTCAGATCTTGTTATACCCTACCATACGATACGATGGGGGAATACTAATTTCGTCATTTTGATTGTAACACCCCGAAATATGCATATGAGACCCCATAAAGTATCGTCATGTCCGCCTGTCTGTGCGTCCGTCCGTCTGTCCGTCTGTCTGTCGAAAACACGCTAACTTTCGAAGGAGTAAAGGTAGCCGCTTTGCACAAATACTTCTTGTTAGTGTAGGTCAGTTGGGATTGTAAATGGGCCAAATTGGTCCATGTTTTGATATAGCTGCCATATAAACCGATATAAACCCGGCCGAACTTAGCACGCTTTTACTTGTTGAAAATAAAACTGTTCGGCCAGATTGAACCTTCACCATGCATCGCATTTGACACGTTCTTTGAATGGCGTTTTCAGATAATAGGAGATACATAAAAAAATGCGACGTTTAAGGTTTTAGCAAAATTGGATAAGCATTGGGCCCTGCAGTGGCTCAAAAATTCGAATCGGGCGATCGGTTTATATAAATTGTTGCTGTTGTTGAGTAGTGTGTTGCACACTGAGGCGGTAGCCCTTGCCGATGAAGGATTCCATCGGGTCCTTCGGGTCCGATACGTAAACCGGCATGGGTGCTATATCATGTTACAGACCAATTTGGGCTATACTTGCGAAATTTCAGCTAAATTGGGTGGTAACTACGCTGTTCAGAGTTTCAAGAAGTGGAATATGAAGATCGGCCAATATTTGGTAAATATACCCACCACCGAAGGATGGGGGTATATTCATTTTGTCATTCCGTTTGCAACACATCGAAATATACATTTCCGACCCTATAAAGTATATATATTCTTTATTAGCGTAAAATATCTAAGACGATCTAGCCATGTCCGTCCGTCTGTCTGTTGAAATCACACTAGTCCTTAAAAACAGATATATGGCGCTGAAACTTCGCACAGATTCTTTTTTGTCCATAAGCAGGTTAAGTTCGAAGATGGGCTACATGGGACTATATCTTGATATGGCCCCCATATAGAGCGATTCGCCGATTTAAGGTCTGAGGCCCACAAAAGGCGCATTTATTGTACGATTTCGCCGAAATTTGGGACATTGAGATCCGTTAGGCTCTTCGACATTTTTCCGAAACTTGGCCCAAATCGGTACAGATTTCGTTATAGCTGCCGTATCTCGATATAAGGTCTTAGGCCCATAAAAGGTGCATTTCACTGAAATTTGACGCAGTGATTTATATTAGGCTTTTTGACATCAGTGTCGTATATGGTTCAGATCGGTGTATTTTTAGATATAGCTACTAAAAAGACCAATATTTTGTTATACGCAATTGAACAATGACTTGAACTTATTAGTATTTGGTCCAAATCGGAACATATTTCAGCATAGCTGCTATGTGACATAAGGTATGCATTTTTCACCGTATTGTGACGAAAGGTGGTTTACATATATACCCGAGGCGACCCGGCCGAACTAAACGCCTTTTTAGTTGTTTTATTTTATTCACCTGCGGCGCCATGATAATACACGATTAGCACTAAGAACAAACAAACTGAATAGCTGTTGCTTTCAATGTTTTCCATGTATTTGCTTGACTAAGTCGAATGAGTCACAGTTAAAGCAATGTTAGGGCAAACATGTAAAATCGGCCGGGCCGAATCTTATATACCCCCCACTATGGATCGCATTTGTCAGGTTCCTTGCCCAGTATCTCTTTATAGGCTAACAAAGGATAATGAATAAAAGTTACCATGCTATTGGAGCCATTTCTGGTTATGAACCGATTCGAACCATACATGGTTTGGATGTTGGAGACCATAATAGTAGTCATTGTGCAAAATTTCAGCCAAATCAGATAGGAATTACGCCCATAGAGGCTCAAAAAGTAATCTCGGGAGATCGGTAGATCGATTCAGAACATACTTGGCGCTCATGCTGAAGTTCATAGACAAAGTTGTTGCACAAAATTTCAGTCAAATCGGAAAGGCTTTACAGGCTCAAGAGGTATAATTGGGAAATCATTTTATATGGGAGCTATATTAGATTATAAACCGATTTGGACTATACTATACTATAGTTGTTGAAAATCAAACCAAAAGACTTTATGCAAAATTATAGCCAAATCGGATAATATTTAATTGCACTCTCTAGAGACTCAAGAAGTCAAGATCCGACATAGGTTTATATGGCAACTAAATCACGTTATGAACTGATTGTGAACATACTTGGCATAATTGCTGGAAGTCATAACAAAATTCCTCATACAAGTTGGATAAGTATTGCGCTGTCTAGAGCCTCAGGAAGCCAAGATAAAAGAACGGTTTATATGGCAGCTATATCGAAACATGAACCGATAGGGCCCTCTCTCAACCAACCTACACTGATAACAATTATTTATGTGAAATTTCAAGTGCCTCGCTTTTCTTCTTCTAAAGTTAGCGTGCTTTCCACAGACAGACAGATTGGAGCTCAAAGTTCCAGCCTATGTGGTGCTCATAGTTATCCCATGGCGGGGTCTTGAGAAGTTCTAGATCGATGTTAATTCAATACTTCAATTAAAATTTTTTCAGTATACAGACAGACAGTACATCACTAAGTCCACTTAGAGTGTCGCTGCAAAACGAAATGTATAGGCTGTTTTATCAAATGTACGGATTTCAGAAAGATATAGAGCAAATATAATTTAATGCCATAGCCAAGAATTTAGCTATACCATAACATTACTACTATGGTGTATTATTCTTAGTGCAATTGTGTGTTATACCCGGAGGAAGAGAGGTATACCCATATAAATGAGGAACGACTTAGAATTACTTTCTGATTCGATATACCTATATCCGACTGTCTGTTTGTCCACGGTAATTTGCGTACGATGGCTATTTTTATGCGATAACCTTTAAAGTTGGTAAGACTTGGTTATTTTGGACTAGAGAGGAAACCTTTTGAAAATAGAAGAAATAGGTCCATATAAAGATATAACTCTCATATATATATGCTCGTCTGATTTGGTGTAACAATGCAGTGTTTTATTTTAGTATAGTAAATGCGGGCGTGCCGCAGAGTGACATTTCATAGGGGAGTAGTTTTTATATGGCATAGTACCTCGCATATGTCGCCTACATTAGGAGGGGATAACCACCGCTGAACATTTTTTCTGTTGTTTTCACCAGTCGGGCGGAGCCGACTATCTAAAACCCACCACCGAGTCTACATAATACTTTTAATCTTTAGCACTTATACAATAGTACGAAAATTGTGGCTTCTATAGCCTTAAAAGTTTAAACGCATAAAAGATTTATATGGGAGTTTTATCTAAATCTGATTCGATTTTGATGAAATTTTGCACACGTTTTGTAGAGATCGGACCAAAATTGTATCTACTACAGCCTTAAAAGTCGAAACGATTAAAATATATATGGGAACTTTACGTAAATCTGGTTAGATTTTGATGACATTTCTTGCGACGTCAAATAAAACATCTCCTGCAAAATTTTGTAAGGATGGGACCAAAATTGTGCTAATTGTACTACAGCTTTAAAAGGGCATATCGGATGAAAGATGTACATGGGAGCTATATATAAATCTGATCCGATTCTGATTAAATTTTGCATACATACTAGGACGTCAAAAAATCACTTGGTGCCAAAAATCGGACAACAAATGCGACCTGTACCTTGATTGCAAGAATGCATGGAGACAGACAGACGAACAGACGGACCGTCGGACACAGCTACATCGAATCAGGAAGTGATTCTAAGCCGATCGGTTTACTTATCAATGGGTCTACCTCGTCTCCTTCTTAGCGTTGCAAACAAATGCATAAATCTATAATACCCTGTAGCACTGTGGTGGTGTAGGGTATATATATGCCATTCGACTACGGATAGAGAAAACTCTTCCGTTTTTATACCCACCACCGAAGGATGGGGGTATATTCATTTTGTCATTCCGTTTGCAACACATCGAAATATCCATTTCCGACCCTATAAAGTATATATATTCTTGATCAGCGTGAAAATCTAAGACGATCTAGACATGTCCGTCCGTCTGTCCGTCTGTCTGTTGAAATCACGCTACAGTCTTTAAAAATTGAGATATTGAGCTGAAATTTTGCACAGATTCTTTTTTTGTCCATAAGCAGGTTAAGTTCGAAGATGGTCTATATCGGACTATATCTTGATATAGCCCCCATATAGACCGATCCGCCGATTTAGGGTCGTAGGCCCATAAAAGCCACATTTATTATCCGATTTTGCTGAAATTTGGGACAGTGAGTTGCGTTGGGCTCTTCGACATTCTTTGTCAATTTGCCTCAGATCGGTCCAAATTTGGATATAGCTGCCATATAGACCGATCCTCAGATTTAGGGCCTTAGGACCATAAAAGCCACATTTTATATCCGATTTGGATGAAATTTGGCGCAGTGAGTTGTGTTAGGCCCTTCAACATTCTTCGTCAATTTGACTGAGATCGGTCCAGATTTGGATATAGCTGCCATATAGACCGATCCTCCGATTTATGGTCTTAGGCCCATAAAAGCCACATTTACTATTCGATTTTGCTGAAATTTGGGACAGTGAGTTGCGTTAGGCCAGTCGACATCCTTCGTCAATTTGGCTTAGATCGGTCCAGATTTGGATATAGCTGCCATATAGACCGATCCTCCGATTTATGGTCTTAGGCCCATAAAAGCCACATTTATTATCCGATTTTGCTGAAATTTGGGACAGTGAGTTGCGTTGAGCCCTTCGACATCCTTCGTCAATTTGGTCCAGATCGGTCCAAATTTGGATATAGCTGCTATGTAGACCGATCCTCCAATTTATGGTCTTAGACCCATAAAAGCCACATTTATTATCCGATTTTGCTGAAATTTGGGACAGTGAGTTGCGTTTAGCCCTTCGACATCTTTCGCCAATTTGGCCCAGATCGGTATAGATTTGGATATAGCTGCCATATAGACCGATCCTCCGATTTATGGTCTTAGGCCCATAAAAGCCACATTTATTTTACGATTTTGCTGAAATTTGGGACAGTGATTTGCCTTAGACCCTTCGACATCTTTCTTCTATTTGGCCCTGATCGGTTCAGATTTGGATATAGCTGCCATATAGACCGATCTCTCGATTTAAGGTTTTTGGCCCATAAAAAACGCATTTATTGTCCGATGTCGCCGAAATTTGCGACAATGACTTGTGTTGGGCCCTTCGATATTTGTCCTCAGTTTGGCTCAGATCGGTCCAGATTTGGATATAGCTGCCATATAGACCGATCTCTCGGTTGAACAATGACTTGTACTTATAAGCATTTGGTCTAAATCGGATGATACCTATAGAGCTGCTATGGGGCATAAGGTATGCATTTTTCACTGTATTTTGACGAAATGTGGTTCACATATATACCCGAGGTGGTGGGTATCCAAAGTTCGGCCCGGCCGAACTTAACGCCTTCTTACTTGTTTTGATCTCTTATCGAGATTATATTCAAAATTTCAAGGCCTTAGGTTATCTGGGTGCCTCTTGGCAACCTCTTAGTTTTGTCACCTCGGCATTTAAAACAAAATGTTTGGGTTACCAAATCTTCATTTTTTGTCCGATATTAAAAATTCTTTTTTGCTGGATAGCGCCGCATGATGTAAACAATATCAATACATGATGTAGACAATATCAATATATTGGGTTGCCCAAAAAGTTATTGCGGATTTTTTAAAAGAAAGTAAATGCATTTTTAATAAAACTTAGAATGAACTTTAATCAAATATATAATTGCCATTTTGTTCGATAACTTTTGCCATCTTCCTGGCAAATTTAGTATTCCACGCTCATAGAACTTTTGGCCTTTATCTGCAAAAAACTGAACCAAGTGCGATTTTATAGCCTCATCATTGCCGAAAGTTTTACCATTTAAGGAGTTCTGCAAAGATCGAAATAAATGGTAGTCTGATGGTGCAAGGTCAGGGCTATATGGTGGATGCATCAGAAGTTCCCAGCCAAGCTCACTCAGTTATTGGCGAGTGATCAAAGATGTGTGCGGTCTAGCGTTGTCCTGGTGGAATATGACACCTTTACGATTGACCAATTCTGGTCGCTTTGCCTTGATGGCTGTATTCAATTAGTCCAATTGTTGACAGCAAACATCCGAATTAATCGTTTGGTTCCTTGGAAGCAGCTCATAATATACCACACCCTTCCAATCCCTCCAAACAAACAGCATAACCTTCTTTTGGTGGATATCAGCCTTTGAAGTGGTTTAAGCTGGTTCACCATGCTTGGACCATGATCGTTTTCGACTAACGTTGTTGTAAGCAATCCATTTTTCATCTCCAGTTATGATTCGTTTTAAAAACGGATCAAATTCATTGCGTTTTAGGTGCATATGGGTGCATAAGGTGCACAAGCGTTGATTCGGTTAGTTAAATGAATTTCTTTCAATACATGTGGTACCCAAATATCAAGCTTTTTCACCAGTCCAAGACTTTTTATGTGATAATGAGCGGTTGATTTTGGTATATTTAACTTCTCTCCTATCAGCTGATAATGCAATTACAGAGTCACAAGCCGTTGAAAAAATTTGTCAACGCCGGCTATATGAAAAATCCGCAATTACTTTTTGGGCAACCCAAAATATATATATATATTCGGGTTTGATTATTTATTTGTTGAAGTATTGGCAGATATTAATTTTTGATGTATGTTTTGAACAGTAAGGCAAAACGAGAGATATTTTTATCATTATTTTTGAATTTTGCAAATAAGAGTGCTAAAAAAAACAAAAACATATTCTGCCCCGACTTTTTACAAAAATGACCGAAATACCCATTTCAGGTAAAAAAAAATGATTTCAAAATCGAAATTTTATTTAGTAAATTTGCTGTGGAGGCTACAAATACTATTTAGTGCAAAAAATTTTTGCATGTGATTAGGAGACATAAGAAGTAAAATAAACATAAGCCCGAATGGATGGTCTGGGCTTTATATTCTGAGAACTCGAAGTGTTTTTCCATTGTTTTTTTTTATAAAAATTGCCTATTTTGAAGTTCATATTGCACTCATTTAGCTTAATATATCTTTCTCAAGCTTCACTTAAAATGCCTTTACAATATGTAGTCTTAACAAAAGAAGAAGAAAAAGTTGAGTTGTTTAAGCAACATTTTTCAATGAAGGCTACTCAATGAAAATACTTTCTTTTGCCAAAAAATGCAAAAAATTAACTTTTTAAAATTTTAGTATTTCCAAACTGTATAACTTTTTAGTAAAATATGGGATGTTGACGAACACTGCAGCAAGGTCATTGTAAATTTTGTCACCAATTTGTGCACTATCAACCAAAATCGGACTACAACTTAAGAGTTGGCTACTTTTAACACATGGTCTCGATAGCACCTCAGCTTTAACCATGTCAAATTTCAAAAAGTTATCCTAATCCGTTCTCAAATGACATATATTTTAATAATTTTTTCGTGAAACGGACTGACACGCAGTATAGAAAGAAAATAAGAGCAGACAGACGTTCCAGAAGTGTTAGAGTCGAACATTACTGTACCTTGCACCACTTCTAAGGAAGTGATCTTAGAAGTGGTGCAAGGTACAGTTCCTTAGAAAGCAAAATGCGTTCTGTACAAATCACCATGGACATAAATAGACAGAAAGATAGACGGACGGATAGACAGGAAGACGGACATGGCCAAATCGATTAAGAAAATGGTTTTGTTTCGATTGGTATACTATTTCAAGAACATGTTTAAGAACAATTTCATAAAAAAATTGTATCAAGAACAAAAATATGGGAATATGGAGCGGTTCTTCTAAGAATAGATCAACCTCTTGAGGTAAATTACACAAGAAAAGCTTTGAACAAAATTTTCAAATTGCATTTCAATAAAAAATACAGGATTATCCCAAAAATTTAACTCCCGAAATTTCTTGTATGTTTTTGAACACAACATTTGGGTTAAAATCGTATTTCTAAATTTTGCTCTTACTAGTAAAAATTGTGGATAAATTTTATATAGATAAGGAATTTGAACTTCGCACATAGACCGGTTGGTTGGTGGCGCTTGTGAATATAGA
The DNA here is from genome assembly GCF_963082655.1 of Stomoxys calcitrans. Taxonomy (NCBI): domain Eukaryota; kingdom Metazoa; phylum Arthropoda; class Insecta; order Diptera; family Muscidae; genus Stomoxys; species Stomoxys calcitrans. Next base: position 59,824,294 of record NC_081556.1, on the reverse strand, counting down.
ACATGCCGTAGGCAGAATTCTGCTCTCAATGGCATGCAGTTTGCGTCGTTTGCATTTTCTAAATATGCATTATTTCCATTCCCGTGAAGTAAACTATGGCGTAAGGCACATGTGTAGGGTTTTGGAAGTCTTAGCTTCGAAATGTGTATCTTTCTTTCTTTTATTTCCTTTATTTTTGCTCTAAATTTGGAACTTGTAAGTTTTTTTTTCTTTTTTTGGCAGAGCTGCTTGCTGTGAAGAAAAATAAAATAATTACCAACCCCTAAAGTTTGACTTTTGCTGTAAAAATTTGAGAGCAACAAAATTTCTCTGCTATTACAATTCTCTTTGATATCATATGAAACACCTAAAAGTATACTTCTTTTTTAAAGTTTCGATATGGTATTACGATTTTATTTGAAAATTTTGATCTTTTGGGCAAATTTGAGTTTTTTTTTTTACCATCACAGATTTAAAGGCTATAATAATGAACATTTTAAAAATAGTGATCGTTATTTAAGTGAATGAGTCAGTGACTCCCATTCATTCGTTTAGGCTGTCACACAAGTTACTGCTTTTGACAATAAGAGTGCTGATATATAACCCAATGGTTATTCGTTTTTATATCCTCCAACATAGTATAGGGTATACTAACCAATCATTTCGTTTGTAACACCTCGAAATATTGATCTGAGACCCCATAAAGTATATATATTCTTCATCGTCTGATCTCGCCATTTCCGTCCGTCTGTCGAAGTCAAGATATCAGTCGGTCGCATAAAGATAGCCGCTTAAAATTTTGCACGGATACATCTTATTGATGCAGGGCGATGGGGAATGGGCAATATCGGTTCAGATTATGGTATAGCTCCCATATAAACCAATATCATGATATGACATATTTAGCTCCTAGAAGCCGCAATTGATATCCGATTGGGCTAAAATTTTGCATGTATTGTTCTGTTGCGACTTCCAACAACTGTACCAAGTACGGTGCCAAGTTTATCGGTGTAATATCGGTTCCTACAAGCTTTCATTTTTGCCTGATTTGGCAGAAATTTGGTGCGTAGAGCAAAATTATGTCTTTCAACAAATGGGTTTCAAAGATTCGGCCCAGCCGAACTTAATACATTTTTACTTGTTCTGTTTTCTTAAATGTTCTTTCCATAAATTTTCTATGGGATTTGGGTCAAAAGACTGAGCAGATATCGTCTAAATCAAAACCCCATTGACCTGAAACCACTTCTTTGCCAATTTGATACCATGTTTCTGGTCATTATATTGTGGGAATACAAATATGAGAAGCGTAGTCAAGGTAACATTACCAACTCAAAAATTACAGCACAGGCGTGCTAATCTACGAAGTTGGATATCATTACAAAACACGTCGTGCAAAATTCCATTCCATTCGGATAAGAATTGCGCCCTCTAGAGGCTCAAGAAGTCAAGATTCAAGATCGGTTTATATAGCAGCTATATCAGGTTATGGACCGATTTGAACCATACTTGACATAGTTGTTAGATAACGTAACAAAACACGTCGTGCCCATCCCTTCCAGAGGGTCAAGAAGTCAAGACCCAAGATCGGTTTATATGGCAGCTATATCGAAACATATACCGGTATGGCCCATTTACAATCCCAACCGACCTACACTAATAAGAAGTAGTTAGAACCTAGTTTTACTCCTTCGAATGTTAGCATGCTTTCGACAGACAGGCGGACGGACGGACGGACATGGCTAGATCGACATAAAATGCCACGACGATCAAAAATATACATACTTTATGGGGGCTTAGACGAATATTTCGAGTAGTTACAAACAGAATGACGAAATTAGTATACTCCATCCTATGGTGGAGGGTATAAAAATGTGAGGTGGTTGTACTCCTATTATTTTGAGCACAGCTTGTAACCTGGTTTTGTCGACGGCTGAGTTAAGTTCAGTCATCTCCAGGGTCAACCTAGGGACCCACAAACCTTAAGTGATAACACAAGTTAATTATAATCGAGGGTTTGCAATCAATCGATTTTATTTGTCTAATTCTATTTTAAAATTTATTTAATTTATGTATGTTTATGACAATTCAATGTAAAGATTTAAGCTAAGTACGCTAGGCGCGGATGCAAGTTAAGTGCGGATGCAAGCTTAGCGCAGATGCAAACTAAGTGCGGATGCAACGGATGCAAGCTAAGTGCGTTTGCAAAGTAAGTGCGGATGCAAGCTAAGCGCGAGTACAAACTAGGTGCGTATACAAGACAAGTGTGGGGCAAACACCTGTAACTATATCGGGACAAATTGTTTGATTGGGGACACCATCACTCATTTACTTAAGCCTGTCGTTATCTAGAACCAGAGAGTTCGCGCTGAGGCAGCAAAGACCCAACCTTAAGAGCATTAACAAGCAGATTGAAAAGTACCCCCAGCATTGAAAAAATCCAAGCAATAAAATATACACCGAATATCTCGCCAATATTCAATGGCCTCCACATTGTCTGTCGATGGTCAGTAAAATTTCAAGCCGATATCTTTGTTCGTTCGGTCGTGATTTCGAAAGACAGAAGGGCGGACAGACATTGCTAGATCGATCTACAATGTCAAGACAATGAAAAATATATATTTTTTAAGGATTCACAGATATATTTTTCGAGGCTATACAAACGGATTGAGTACACTCAACTAAGTTTGTTATTCAATATATGAAGTATTTGGGGGCTGGCCAGGCCCTGGCGTCACTAAATGCCATCTTACCTTGGCATACTTTTAGGAGTTAATAGAAATTCTTTGCACATTTTTTGGACATGGGTGCTGATGATTGCTATTCAATAATTATGTCCACAAACACCATACGCTACCTTGGTCAATCATACTTGGAAAATAAATTCATCATTTGCCATTCAAATCGGCAAATAATGAGTATTACGAACTTTATAGCATCCATTTTTCTATAATACTAAATATGGGAAAATCATGGGCGTCTTGATGACGTAGTTCATATTTAAAGCTCTGCTGATATGCATTTTTGACGAAGTCCGATATAGGTTTTTTTAACATTCAAATGTTTACCACAAATACAGGACCCAGCACACAACATCTTCTTTGCGAACTCATATCGAAAACATAACAACAAAACATAAAAATTAGGTGAAAATCAAAAATTATAGCAACACAAAACAAAATCAGAGGAAACAGGCATCTCTTTTTCGTTTTATTGGCCAGTACAAACAAAATTTAAGGAAAAACTGAACCATGTCAACTACCAATTATTCTATGCTAACATTTTGTGGGGTAATACCCGTAAGCGGGGCCTAGCCCTTGCAGAATTCTTGAATACTAACGACCAAATAATACCCAATATTGAAAACACCACTACCTTTGTTAGTAGGTTTAGGGAGGAGGTTTTAGGTATAAAAATTTGTTCGGACATTTTGATCGATGAGGTTCGGGATTGGAAGGTCTCCAAGAAGCACTCCATCCCAGACCATCGCTACATCAGGTTTAGAATAGCACGGACAGCGCCTAATCCGATAAGCTTCCGTAATATGTTGAAAACCACCTGGACAAAATCAGACCAATCAGGAGAAGACTTAGGCAGAATAATTTCAATTGTCCAAGCACTGACGGCACTGTCCAGGCATTGACGACAATGGCAACAGGATTACGATTGTAATAGGGGGGTCTTTCGAAGATAGTTGTCCTCTTCGAGCAAGAAAATCATCCCAAGAAAAACCCTGGATGACTAGGAAGATTCGCAACATTGAGAAAGATTTCCGCAGACTTTACATCAGAATACGTCGAAAAAAGCGGAAGTTCATTGGGACGTGTATTACACAAGGCTCACGGAATACGATAAGATAAGCAGAGCGGCAAAACATGCCTTCTTGAAGATTTTCATCGAAAAGGCGATAGCGTTAATGATGGAGCCAAGATGAAAAAGTTTCTTTCAAAAACCCATACTCACACTAAAAATAGCAGAGGCAAGGGAAGGCTATCTGGCGCCCCATCTGGCCACAATTTCACAGCTTACTTAGGACTTGCATATACTCCGAAAGCACGGCAGGAGGCAAGGGTTGCATTCATACCCAAGCCCGGCAAGGCAATTTATGCGACACGAAAGGGGTTCAGACCTTTAAGCCTTACGTCCTTTCTACTCAAAACCATGGAACGTATTGTAGATACCATTTTAAAGGGTAGGACATTCAACGAACTGCTCAAATACAAATAGCATTCCTATATCAAGGGAGGTCGTTGGGGACTGTACGAGATTGTGCATAAAAAGAGGAATTCATCGATGCCAGACGTATCGAGGGGTCTTTTAACAATTTGCGGACAGACACACTGAATCAATCCTTAGATCAGTACCGGGTGGAACGGGTCCTCAGAGAGGTGATAAACCTTATGCTCTTGACATATATTAGGGAAGAAAATGACGCAAGGTATGCCACTGAGGGACATTTTATCGCTACTACTATGGGTGACCGCTATAAACAACTTATTACGGATGCTAGCTGATACGGGATTTGAACCCGTCTTAGACAAATTTATAATACTTCCAAAAATTAAGGTTCGGAATTAGCTACGCAGGAAGGCTAAAATCGTCTTATTGATGGCACACCACAGGTCTTGATCTAGGGGTCTGAATGTTAACCCAGAGAAGACTGAAATCCGGCTGTTCACGAGGAAATCGAAGGTGGGCCAATTTAACGCACCATGTTTTCTTGATAGAACGATTTCGAAATCTGACAAAGGTCAAATTCTAAGAAATGATCATGGATATGGAGGCCACCGTGGCGTAAAGTAGAGCATGTTCGCCTATAACGCCGAATGATTGGGTTCAAATTCCGGTGTGAACATCAGAAAATTTTTCAGCAGTGGTTTCCCCTTACTAATGCTGGCTTCATTTGTGAGGTATCCTGACATGTTAAAACTTCTCTACCAAGTGGTGTCGCTATGCGGAACACCGTTCGGACTCGGAAATAAAAAGGGAGTCCATATCATTGAGTTTAAACATTAATCGGACTGCACTCAATGACATGAGAGATGTATCCCCAGTTCCTTAATGGAATGTTCATGGGGAATTTAGTTGATTTTGGGCATGAAACTGAATTGGAAGTGTCACATTCAGGAGCGTACCGAGAAGACTCACAGATGTTGGGTAGTATGTAGACGGGCCGTAGGCTCGAAATGGGGACTGAATTTAAGGATAATTTACTGGCTCTACAGGAGAGTGATTAGACCAATACTAATTTACGCCTTAGTAGTTTGGTGGCCTGCATGGAGAAAAAGCGCAAAAAGTGCAAAGTAAGGAAAATATTGCACAACAGGTAAAGAGAACTTGTTGTCTTGGTATAGGCGTTGAGGACCACTCCACTCACTGGAGACTATTCTAGACATCCGACCCATAGATAAATAGATTAAGAGTTAGGCAGTCACTGCAGCTATGAGACTGAAGGCGATGGGAGAATTGATAGATGATAGGAGCAGGTCATTTCCTCGCGGTATAATCGAGACGACGATTGCAAACCTGGAAGGAAGGGAAGAGGGGATGGGATGGGATGGGATGGGATACCTGAGGTCGAAGGCAAGCCGCAATTTTGGATTGACGGAACTCTGGTGTTGCCATCTGGAAGATCATGCTATACAGATGGATCAAAACTAGAGCATAGAGTGGGCCTGGGGGTGAACATTGAGGACCTAGGGACTGCCTGACCATAAAACGGACCTGCAGGCGGAGATTCAAGCGATCACGGAATGCGTGTGGTGTTTACGCGAGGACGTCGATTGTGAACATAATTACGGGCAGTAAACTGGTCATCAGTGCAAAAAGTGTAAGAAAAAGATTAAAGCCTTCTCTGATTATGACACCATCCGCATCGTTTGGGCGCCTGACCATAGTAGGGTATGAAAGAGCAGACGATTTGGCAGTGAAGGCCAGAAGGCTGTCGTCAATAAACTTGGTTAACTCGAAGCCTTCCGGAGCGACGCAGTACGAGTTAAGGGCGTAGTTGACGAATGAAAGAACACAATACCAGACATGAACACACTTAGGGGCGTGGTATGGAAAACAATTAGGGATTTTGTAAGTAGAACGGAATTCTTGATTTAGATCCTTTTTTGGGCGGGTTAATATCCGCACCCTCTTTTAACCTAATCAAAGTAAGGTAATTACTGATTTTAAAGTAAAACACCAAAATTAAAAAAAGTGTATTCAAAATCTTCATCTCTCATGTTAAAGGTTTTTAAATATAATTTTTACCCAATGCTATTTTAATTTAGTACGGCAAGTCCATGGCAAATTCATGTATGTCCCCGCGGGCATTCTAGGTTTCACTCGGCCCAACTTGCAAATTTACTTGTTGTCATCATTACTTTCCACTATCAATGCCTTTTTGTTTTGTCATAGAGCAATGTTATAATGGAAAATTGCATAAAATACTTGGATGCAAATGCTTTTCTACAGCAGATGTATAAATGGAAAATAAGTTGATTCATGAAGCAAGTAAACAAGAACAGGGCAGATACAGATAATGGCTGCAGCAAGTCGAAAATAGTAAATATGTCTTAACTGTAATTGCAGAACATATTTATTGTTTGTCTTTCACGATGGGCGTTAAAAATTTGTGTGACTTGTGGAAATTTGCCAGAAAGAAAAACATATGTTTATAATTTTTTTTTGCAATTCCCGTCAGCCAGTTTAGTGAAGTGAATATCATCAGGAACGTGCATTAGATTGACTGAACATTCAATGGGTGTATGTATGAGCATTAGGGTGATGACTTTTATATCTCTTATGAAAACGCAAAATTCGGATTAAAGTGGCAGAGCAGCAGATCAGCGGCAAATTACTTTACTTTACTTTAATTGGCTTGGACAGAATATTTGTTTCACTAGCCGAAAGTAGAATAGCGTTCCAAGCGCCTCGATCTTCTGCGCTCATTCTAAAATCTCTGACAAAAAGTTTCGAGGTGCCTCCCACCACTTGATCTTTCCATCGGGCTTTTGGTCTTTCCGGTTTGCGTGTACCACCGTGTTTGCCTTCAAAAGACTTCTTTGCTGGAGCTTCTACATCCATTCTGACAACATGAACTAAGAATCTTTCTCTCAAATACTCCAAGTACTACCTCATCTGCTTTCACAAGTACCCATGCTTCAGAGCCATATAACAGCACGGGTAGTATCATCATATCATATCTTGTATAGAGTAACCTTCGTCTGTCGAGAGTTGGCCTTGTTTCTAAAGTGTTGTTTCTAAATAAAGTCTTAAAATTGCGGTTCCCAACTTTCTCCATTTTCTTTATCTGCTCGGTTGTGCAAGGCTTTTTGGGAGTTGAAACTATCCATTTCGTCTTATCTCCATTTACTGCTAGACCCATATTCACTGACTCTCTTTCGATTCTTTCAAAGGCTGCAGTGTAGTAACTGCAGCCAGTGACCGATCTATGATATCGATGTCGTCGTCACAGGCGAGTAGCATGTGTTCTCTTGTGATTAGTGTGCCATATCTATTCACATCTGCATCTCGTATAATCTTCTCCAGCAGGATATTAAAAAGATCACGTGATAGACTGTCTATTTGCCTGAAACCTCGTTTGGTATTAAATGGTTCGGAGAGATTCTTTCCTATTCTTACTGAGGAACGCGTATCAGCAAGTGTCATCCTGCAGAGTCTTATTCATTTTGCAGGTATAACAAACGGCAAATTAGTGGCAGAGAATTGGGCAGAAGAACAGGCAGCTAAATTTTAAGCGAAGATAAAAAGGTAGTTTGCATGCAGCTCCAACAGAAAGCAAACACAAGTTTGAGTCGGTGAGGGTTTGGTGGTGGTATTGGCTACGCGGGGCAGGAGATAACTCGTTAACTGCAGGCAGCTCCAACGCAAACACAAGTCTGTGGCGGTGAGGGTTTGTTTGGTGGTGGTGTTGGCTACGCGGGGCAAGAGGTAACTCGTTAACTATAGGCAGCTCCAACAGAACGCAAACACAAGTATGAGGCGGTGAGGGTTTGGTGGTGGTGTTGGCTACGCGGGTCAGGAGGTAACCCATTTACTGAAGGCAGCTCCAATAAAACGCAACCGCTCCAATAAAACGCAACAGCTCCAATAAAGTGCACAACCAAAGAAACTAATTCTGGGGAGAAAAAACAAAATAACACAGGTAGACCACTTAGAACGCTAGCTGGAAGTCTACTTAACTGCGTTTCTGTCTAATGTTATCACAACAATTGTTACACCAAGACTGTCCTCAGAAAAAATGCCATCAAGCACTTCATGATTCAACATCAAAAGAAATTATTCTCTTTGCCATTTTGTTTTCTGTTATGTACAAAAATTTATGTACATCTTTTCCCCAATTTCGAGCCTTGGAGTTGTTGTTACATTTTGTGCGGAGCCAGTAGACAAATCATTCTTTCACTTATTTTTTTTCTCCGTTTCACTTTATCATTCTATTTGATCGCCTGTTGCTCTTATTGAGGTTGTTGTTTTTTTTTTTTTTGTGGAGAGATCTCCATGTCTCCAACATTTGTCTCGTACTCTGAGAGTCAGCATTTTGGGTTTAATTTGTCTTTGCTTTACTCTTGTTGGAATATTTTTTTTTTGGTGGGGGTGAGTGAGAGAAAGATTTTAAAAAAATAAATTATGCGACATCGAATTATGGGGGAATCAACATCCAATTTCCAAATAGGTTTTCGTTACAGTATATTTAAGTGATTCGATAAAAAGACCCTCATGCACAAAATGATTTAAAAAATTTGTATTTCAACATTTTGGGAAATTTTGTGTCAAGTCAAGTCAACTAAGTAACATAATTGAACAAAAGCTAAAGAGCTACATATGAATATGTAATCGCATAGTATCATCAAACACAATAGGAAGTTAAATATTTGTTGTCGTTATAGAGTATGAACCATAGTGGGAGGTTGTCTTTGTCCAGAATAAACGCAGGAAAAACTAGAATGGTACGAGAGTTACAGCGTGTATAGCAGATATTTGGAATCTGCTTAAACTTTAAAAAAGGGATCTCACTCCTCCCAGCCCCCGTTTCCTTATTCTCAGTTCAACTATCGCTGAACGCTGCTTTCTATTAATCATAGTTGCTCTTCAAATCCTGCCCAAAAAGGTACTTTATGTTTGGTGATTTTGTCCACCCATGGAGCTAATCGTCCATGACCACACGAAGAACGCGATGCATCACATAGTGCTGGCAACTGATGAAGTTGGGTGTGGGATAACCTTTCTCATCGAACATTAGATGCAGTCGAACTACAACGCCTGTGTTTTTGCCGGTATTCACGCTTGTTGAATCGGCAACAATAATCTCATTTGATGCCCACAGGATGAACTCATCTAACATGGAGTTTGTCGTCAACTCTCATGGAGTTTGCATGCACCACTTCTCCGTGCTTACCAAGTAATCATAGAGTAGATTTATTTTTGATATCCTAGTCGATTCCTGTCTGTCTTGGAGTTGAAATTTCAATGTCCTCAGCGGAAAGCTGATGGCGCTCCGTTGCTGTTCAGCGGAATGACAGCTTTGAGATTGTTTCATTACATTTTCCGTTAGATCTTTCAGTTTTTTTTTACTTTTAGGAAACACAGCATATCATGTTCCGTAAGAATACTCAAACAATGAATCTCCATTTCCGTAGAATTGTAAAGGAAATGCAATGAAAGCAATTGTGGTTCACAAAATACCAATTTGAACCTTAATTATGAACGATAATGCTCCAAAACATGCTTCCAGGGGCGTTAACCACTGTTTTTATACCCTCCACCATACTATGGGGGTATATTAATTTGAAACTTTGCACAAATACTTCTTATTAGTGTAGGTCGGTTGGGATTGTAAATGGGGCATATCGGTCCATGTTTTTATATAGCTGCCATATAAACCTATCATAGGTTTTGACTTCTTGAGCCTCTAGAGGGCGCAATTCTTATTAGATTGGAATGACATTTTTCACGACGCGTTTCGCTATGACTTTCAATAACTGTGCCAAGTATGGTCCAAATCGATTCATAACCTGATATAGCTGCCATATAACCCAATCTGGGATCTTGACTTCTTGAGCCTGTAGAGGTCGCAATTATTATCCGATTGGAATGAAATTTTGCACGACGTGTTTTGTTATGATATTACTTGATATAGCTGTCATATAGACAGATCTGGGGACTTAACTTCTTGAGCGTCTAAAGGGCGCAATTCTTATCCGATTTGAATGAAATTTTTGCACGAAGTATTTTGTTATGATATCCAACAACTGTGCTAAGTATTGTTCAAGTCGGTTCATAACCTGATATAGCTGTCATATAAACAGATCTGGGGACTTGACTTCTTGAGCTTCTAGAGGGCGCAATTTCTATTGATTTGGCTGAAATTTTGCATGACGTCTTTTATTATGACTTTCAACAACTGTGTCAAATAAGGTTCAACTCGGTTCATAACCTGATATAGCTGCCATATAAACCAATCTGGGATCTTGACTTCTTCAGCCTCTAGAGGTCGCAATTATTATCCGATTTGCCTGAAATTTTGTACGACAGATCCTCTAATGACCGTCTATAGTCCGATACAGCTCCCATATAAATTGATCTCTCTATTTGACTTCTTGAACCCCCAAAGGGCGCAAATCTTTTTCGAATTTACACGAGTCTCCAACATATAATTTAATTGTGGTCCGAACCGGACCATATCTTGATATCGCTCTTATAGCAGAGTAACTCTTTTCTTATATCCTTTTTTGCCTAAGAAGAGATGCCGGGAAAAGAACTCGACAAATTCGATCCATGGTGGAGGGTATATAAGATTCGGCCCGGCACGCTTTTACTTGTTTTTTTTTTTTATTGGTCTTATCCTCTCAGATCACCGTATTCAAACCCATTAAAAAACTCTCGGAACATTGATCCAATCCGTAGACCAGTGGACCCGGCCCTTAGAGCCTGGATAAACCATATACTAAGGAACAGGTGGATAAATTGTGTGTTCCATGGCATAAATGTAAGGGAGAAAGTGGCACAAGGCACGCCACAGGGGGGAATTTTATCGCCACTCCTATGGGTGACCACCATAAACAACCTATTACGGATGCTGTCTGAGGAGGTATTTGAACCCGTCTGCTATGCAGACGATGTTATAATACTTCTAAGGGATAAGGATCCGAACGAGCTATGCAGAAGGGCCGAAGGGATCTAGCATATGGCATATGACTGGGCTAGACCCAGAGCTCTCAATGTTAACCCAGAGAAGACTGAAATATGCCTGTTCACGAGGAAGACGAAGGTGGACCAATTTAAAGCCTTCCTCAACAAGACGATATCGATATCTGACAAGGTCAAATACTTAGGTGTGATATTGGACAGGAAACTGAATTAGAAGTGCCAAATTCAGGAGCATAACTAGAAGGCTCACAGATGTTGGGAACTATTTAGACTGGCCGTAGGCTCGAAATGGGACCTGAATCCGAGGATAGTCCACTGGCTCTACGGGAGCGTGATTAGACCAATACTTACTTACGCCTCAGTAGTTTGGTGGACTACTATGGAGAAAAAGTGCAACATAAGGACCATACAACAGGATCAGAGAACATGTTGTCTTTGCATAGGAGGAGCGATAATGACCACGTCCACTAGGTCACTGGAGCACTATCCGACCCATTGACATACAGATTAAGTGTGAGGCAGCCGCTGCCTGTATGAGACTTAAGGTGATGGGAGAATTGATTGAGGATGGGAGCAGCGCATACCATCGCGGTATAATCGAGGCGACGATAGGAAACCAGGAAGGAAGTGGAGAGGTTTCCGATCGGATACCTGAAATGAACCTTGAAGTCGAGTGCGACGCACTGCTGCCATTGGCACAGTCTTGGATTGACGGAACCCTAGTATTGCCATCTGGAAGATCATGTTACACGGATGGATCAAAGCTAGAGGACAGAGTGGGCATGGGGGTTTACATAGAGAACCAGGGACTGAGATCTGTTTTTGACTGCCTGACCATAATACAGTCCTGCAGACGGAGATCCGGGCGATCTCGGAATGCTTGAAGTGGTGTGGTGTGAATTTCTTTCCCGACAGGAAAATTGCCATAAGGGCAATAACAACCAGAACGGTAAGGTCACGAACAGACGTGCAATGTAAGAAGGAGATTAACGCCTCTCTGAGGATGGCAAAATTAGCATCGTTTGGGTGCCGGGCCATAACGATTTGGCGGTGAAGGCCAGAGGACTGCCGTTAATAAACTTAGTTAACCCGAAGCCTTTCGGGTCGACGCAGTCCGTGTTAAGGGAGTGGGCGACGAATGCGCATGCAACATTGTGGAACAGCGAAACAGTCGGTAGGACGGCGAAAACTTATAGGGTGGTCCAGATCACGAGAAGACGAGGCTATTACTGAAAGGAAGCAAGAAGGAGGTCAGTATAGCTATTGGTAAGACAACGGGACACATAGGACTACGAGCTCACTTATGTAAAATCGGTGCGGCAAGTGATAGCATGTGTCGGGCATGCGGGGAAGATGATGAGAAGTTGGAGCATTTCCTTTATCATTGCTCAGCTTTCGCGTCTAACAGATACCGGCATTTAGGTGGAGACACAACACCAGACATGAACCAACTTAGGGGAGTGGTACTGAAAACAATTAAGGATTTTGTAAGTAGCACGGAATTCCTAACTTAAATTTTTCATTTTAGAGGTTTCTTTATTGTTTTAAGAGCGCACAACAAGCTGATTACTGGCTTAGGTGTATGTCCATAGTGGCATGGGGCGGATTAATATCTGCAACCTCTTTTCAACCTTACCTAACCTACACAAATCATACCCCTTTTAACTTAACACATGAAAACATTAAGTGTCCCGAATTAGCTGTCCAAGCAAAAATTAGATGAAATATATCCTTAACTTTTGATAAACTCAACAACTTTTTCACCAAATTTTTTTAAATACACATTTTCCTGGTCATAACTTATGGGATTACAAAAGTGGAATTATGTTTTTATAATAATTTCGATAAAATATATATTTTTCAAAATTAAAAACGCAGTCTCTTATTATATTACTACCACTGTATATTCCATTCAGGTTATATAGCTTTTTGTTATGCTTATAAAACTTTTTTCCATTTTGAATTCATATGATTGAAAAAAGAAACAAGTAAAAGCGTGCTAAGTTCAGCCGGGCCGAAATTTGGAAACCCACCACCACGGATTCTGCTAAAAATTTATACAAAATAAATTTAGTTGAAGTCCATAATTTTATTCTACACACCAAACTTCTGTCAATCCAGCAAAAATTAAAGCTCTCGGAACTGAACAAGGATAATCGAGAGACCGGTTTAATTGGTAGCTATATCTGGCTATAAACCGATTTGGACCGCACTAGGCAGAGTTGTTGGAAGTCTTAACAGAACAAACCGGACAAAAATTGCGGCTTCCACGGGCTCAAGAAGTCAAATCTGGAGATCGGTTAATATGGGATCTGTATCCAAATCTAAACCGATATGGCCCATTTTCAATCCCTAATGACATACATCAATATTAGGTATCTTTGCAAAATTTCAAGTTGCTAGCTTTACGCGTTCGACCACTGTCGTGATTTTGACAGACCGACGGACGGACGGACATAGCTAGATTGACACAGGATGTAGAGTCGATGAAGAACATATATACTTTATGGGGTCCTAGTTCAATATTTCGACCTGTTATAAACAGAATGACTAGATTGGTATACCCCCATCCTATGGTGGTGGATATAAAAAATAAAAAATTTCACAAAAATATAATTTCCAATATTTAAACAGAATAGACGTAATTTTAGTCATTAATAGGTAAAAGTTCATTCATTCGTGCAACAGGAAATAATTCTTGAGAAAAAAAAAATCCAAAAGTCATCACCCTAATGAGTTATGTGAAAGTTCTCTATATGTATGTGTCAATATGTCAAGTAATGTAATTCTCCAAATTCTACGTCTTAAGTGTTGCCACATTGTAAGGTGTTTTTTGGTTTCGTACTTCTTAAAGCAGATATTTATAAAAATTAAGTTGTGATTGTTAATTCCGTAAAGACTCAACAAAGACTTACCGACTTTCGTTAAAATTTCACCAAATGCAGTGTTTGGGCCTCCGTTAAAAATGCACTATCTCATTCTTTGATATCTGAATGGGGTGGAACTTTATTATTTTTTATTTTATCTTATCTGAGCATACACTCTTAAAAAAGTCTCTGGAATATAGGTAACACTGCAAACAAAAAATATTGAATAAGAACTGTTATGCTATTGGAGCTATATGAAGTTATAGTCCGATTCGGTTTATAATTGAATGCTGAACATTGTAGAGGTCATTGTGTAATATTTCAGTTCATTTGGATAAGAATTGCGCACTCTAGAGGCTCAAGAAGCAAAATCGGGATATAGGTTTATGTGGGAGCTACATCAAGCTATTGATCGATTCAGACCAAAGAATTGCGCCCTCTAGAAGCTCAAGAAGTCAAGACCCAAGATCGGTTTATATGGCAGCTATTTCAGGTTATGTACCGATTTGCGCCATACTAAGCGCAGTTGTTGGAAGTCATAGCGAAACACGTCGTGCAAAATTGCATTCCAATCGGATAAGAATTGCGCCCTCTAGAGGGTCAAGAAGTCAAGACCCAAGATCGGTTTATATGGCAGTTTTATCAAAACATGGACTGATTTGGCCCATTAACAATCCCAACCGACCTACACTAATAAAAAGTATTTGTGCTTTACTCCTTCGAAGGTTAGCGTGCTTTAAAATGACATGACGATGGGGTCTCAGACGCATATTTCGAGGTGTTATAAACAGAATGACGAAATTAGTATACCCCCATCAGATGGTGGAGGGTATAAAAACGAGTAATTTCACAAATGCAAACCATGTTGGAGTTCCAAAAGATTCGGCCAACCTGGGCTTGGCAATGTTTTTAATATTTTGAAGTTCTTATGTTCTTTTTTCAATGATTTATCTTTGTTGGTTTGAATTGGTAATATTTTTGAATGGCCAACCCTGAGGGCGCAATAATAGGGCCTCGAAATTTTTCTTCATTTTCATGCCAGTGTGTGATCAGGTTTGCGGTTTCGTCGCAAGATCAGCACTTCAGACAGAATTCATCAAAACTTAACCTTAGCAGATATAGTCTTGATTTTTATACCCTCCACCATAAGATGGGGGGTATACTAATTTCGTCATTCTGTTTGTAACTACTCGAAATATTCGTCTGAGACCCCATAAAGTATATATATTCTTGATCGTCGTGACATTTTATGTCGATCTAGCCATGTCCGTCCGTCTGTCCGTCTGTCCGTCTGTCCGTCTGTCCGTCCGTCCGTCCGTCTGTCGAAAGCACGCTAACTTCCGAAGGAGTAAAGCTAGCCGCTTGAAATTTTGCACAAATACTTCTTATTAGTGTAGGTCGGTTGGTATTGTAAATGGGCCATATCGGTCCATGTTTTGATATAGCTGCCATATAAACCGATCTTGGGTCTTGACTTCTTGAGCCTCTAGAGTGCGCAATTCTTATCCGATTGGGATGAAATTTTGCATGACGTGTTTTGTTATGGTATCCAACAACTGTGCCAAGTATAGTTTAAATCGGTTCATAACCTGATATAGCTGCCATATAAACCGATCTTGGGTCTTGACTTCTTGAGCCTCTAGAGGGCGCAATTCTTATCCGAATGGAATGGAATTTCGCACGACGTGTTTTGTTATGATACCCAACAACTATGCCAAGTATGCTTCAAATCGGTCCATAACCTGATATAGCTGCCATATAAACCGATCTGGGGTCTTGACTTCTTGAGCCTCTAGAGGGCACAATTCTTATCCGATTTGAATGAATTCTTGCACGAGGTATTTCGTTATGATATTCAACTACTGTGCCAAGTATGGTTGAAATCGGTCCATAACCTGATATAGCCGTCATATAAACAGATCTGGGGATTTGACTTCTTGAGCTTCTAGAGGGCGCAATTCTTATCCGATTTGGCTGAAATTTTGAGTGACGTATTTTATTTTTACTTTCAACAACTGTGTCAAATAAGGTTCAAATCGGTTCATAACCTGATATAGCTGCCATATAAACCGATCTGGGATCTTGACTTCTTGACCCCTAGAGGTCGCAATTATTATCCGATATGCCTGAAATTTTGTACGACGGATCCTCTCATGACCATCAACAAACGTGTTTATTATGGTGTGAATCGGTCTATAGCCCGATACAGATCCCATATAAATCGTTCTCTCTATTTTACTTCGTAAGCCCCAATGGGCGCAATTCTTATACGAATTGCCTGAAATTTTACACAGGTCTCCAACATATAATTTAATTGTGGTCCGAACCGGACCATATCTTGATATCGTTTTAATACCAGAGCAACTGTTTTCTTATATCCTTTTTTGCCTAAGAAGAGATGCCAGGAAAAGAACTCGACAAATGCGATCCATGGTGGAGGGTATATAAGATTCGGCCCGGCCGAACTTAGCACGCTTTTACTTGTTTTTTTTTTTTTTTTTGTTTTAAATGCTCCCTTTGAAACTAAATAAAAAGTCAGGATCTTTACAAAGTGTGGTGTTTCCACAATTATCATTTCTACATCAAATAATTTATTTCATTTTTAACAAAGTATGTTAAAGTTTTAATTTTCTTTGTTAGTTTCAAACAATGCCACTCTTAATTTTGAAATGGTTTTCTCTTACAAGTAAGCCTTGAAAATTTGTTTGTTTTTGTATTCAAGTAATTTTGCAATCTTATACGATGCTCAGACCAAAGCTGTTTTGAGTAAACGACTCGTTTTTCCTTTACAATTTATAAGGGCTTGTTTGCGACAAAAACGAGTCATTAAAAGAAGGTGAATAAGTCAAAAAATAAAAGTCGATTTTTTTCCAAAAAAAAAAAAAAAAAAAAAAAAAAAACAGTAAGAAAGGGCAAAAGTCGGGCGGTGCCGACTATATAATACCCTACATCTACCTTATGAGTACATTGTGGGAGCTATAGCCAATTCTGAACCAATGTTGATGGTCTTCGGCGGATGTTTTCGGATGGGTTATTAAACAATCCGTATAAAATTTTGAGCAAATATGTTCAAACTGTAAAAACCACGGTTCACATTAATACAACAACATTATTGCAAATTACGAACATGTATATATATGGGAGCTTTATCTAATTCTGAACCGATTTCGAGCAAACTTCTCACATAATGTGATAGTCGTCGGGGAAACCGTTGTGCAAAATTTTGGCAAGATTGGTGAAAAATGCGCTTGTAGTGGCTCTTGGAATGAAAATCTTGCGATGTACATATATGACAGCTACATTTAAATCCGTTCTGATTTGTATGAAATTCACCAGTAATATCGAGAGGCATAAAACAATACCTCCTGCCAAATTTCGAGAGAATCGGTTAACAAATGAGCACTTTATTGCAATATTTCTCAAAATCGACGAACATATATATATGGGTGTTATATCTAAATCTGAAACAATTTCGAACAAACTTCTCAAATAATGTGGTAGCCGGCGGGGAAAATGTTGGTCAAAAAATGCGTTTGCAGGGGCTCTAGGAGTGAACTTTTTGGGCAACCCAATATATAAATCTGAAGCGATTTCTAGAAATTCACCGGTAATGTCGATATTTATAGGAAAATCCTTCCTGCCCAATTTCGAGAAACTCGGTTTACAAATGACCATTTTATTACATTATTACTGCAAATCGGACGAACATATGGGAGCTATATCAAAATCTGAACCGATTTTTTTCAATTTCAATAGGCTTCGTCTCTAGGCCGAAAAAACATGCCTGTACCAAATTTTAAGACGATCGGATGAAAACTGCGACTTGTACTTTGTATACTAACTAACATGGACAGACAGACAGACGGACATAGCTAAATCGAAGCAGAAAGTGATCTTGAGTCGATCGGTACACTTACCAATGGGTATATCTTTCTTTTTTCTGGGTGTTACTAACAAATACAATACACTTAGTTATAATACCCTGTACCACAGTAGTGGTGTAGGGTATAATAATGTAAAATAAACAAAATTTTACAGATAAAGCAAGAAAAAATATATCTTAATAATGCATTATATCATTTATGTTGGAGTGTGAAAAATGCAATTTCCAAAACAACTTAACTAGTGTGAACAGTTGAGATATTTTTCAAAACGAGTCAATGTAGACATAGTATTAAGAAAATAATGTTAGATTCAGTTGGCTTTGATTGTCATATTAAAGTAATATTAATTTTTTCTAATTATTGGCGTTTTACTTTATTACTAATACCAAGTCAAAAGCAAAAATTCAAATTGAATCGAAATTGTATGCAAACAGCTAAAAAATAAAGGCTTCGATTGAATAGCCAAACATTGACACACAGAGATGGTCTGTGGGAAATAATTAGGAAATCGTACAATTATTTTTAATTTTGTGAGCTTATGAATATGGCAACACTGGTGCATTAATTAAAATGTGCTCCTATAAACGTCTGAGTTCCAATCCTG
Source organism: Stomoxys calcitrans (assembly GCF_963082655.1). Classification (NCBI taxonomy): domain Eukaryota; kingdom Metazoa; phylum Arthropoda; class Insecta; order Diptera; family Muscidae; genus Stomoxys; species Stomoxys calcitrans. Next base: position 59,805,806 of record NC_081556.1, on the reverse strand, counting down.
GCGAGAACATCAAAAACATTTTTTAACTTGTATTCTCCTTCTCTAATACTTACTGGCGGCATTTGTGAATATCTTACAGTGGCCAAACTGCTCCGGAAGGCAGCGTGCTGATTATAAATAGATATAAAATAAAAACCTTTTTTTAACACATTTAATATTTTGAAAATTTTATATATAAAATAAAAACCTTTTTTTTAACACATTTAATATTTTGAAAATTTTATATAGGCGCTATAGCATCAACAAAAAATGTAAAACAATGATATGATATCGAAACTAAACAAGTAGCGGAACAAAAAGTAGCATCCGGTTTATCTCTTCGATTGAAATATTCTTTAACTTGTGCCTTTAGAAATCAAAGTAGATAATTTGACTCGTCAAAAAAGGATTTTAAACCGTGAATATTGTGAATGGCAAAATATTTATAAAATTGGTTGCACAAATATTAATAAAATTTATTTGACTTCTATGCCCATACAATTTTGCAAATTTTATTTATAAATTTTACAAATAATTTTAACCTTTTCTTACCCTGTAATATCAGTACTAAAGGATATGCTACTTCCATTGTAGGTATGAGGTGACCAGTTTTGAAAATATAGCCTATAGGCATGTTTCTTCATACCAAATAAAGAACATTTTCATACCCAATGAAGAAAATAACCCACAATGGCAACTCTATTCGTCCCTGAAGTATGACGTTTGACGTGTCCCAAAGCAACAAACGAGCAACTCCCAAAGAACATGTCCGAAAAATGTCGCGTCTATTGTTGCTACTGGAAATAAACTGCAGTGAAATCAATAAAAAATTAGTTTACATTCAAATTCGAATTGAACTGCATTGCCAATTTAGTACCATTTGTTGTGCAGATTGGTGTTATTTAATCCGCCGTCACAGCAAATCCGGGACGGTTGTGCTTTGGCTTATGTAGATTCTCTAAACCACCCTAAACAAACTGGAAGATAGATGGAAACATTGCGAAAAGTCAAAAAGGCAATTGTTGTACACTTTAAGATCACTCGGAAAAGGCTGTATGCAACAAACCAAAAGGAAATAACTTCAAATAGTGCAAATATTTGTTATACCCTACACCACTTCTGTGGTACAGGGTTTTATAGGTCGGTAGATTTGTTTGTAACACAAAGAAGGAAGAGACATAGACCCATTGATAAGTATACCGATAGACTCAGAAACACTTTCTGATTCGATTTTCCTAATTCCGTCTGCCTGTCTGTCTGTCTCTATGTCCGTCTGCCTGTCTGCCTGTCTGTCTGTTCATGTTAATTTGTGTACAAAGTAAAGGTCGCAATATTCATCCGATCGTCTTCAAATTTGGTATAAGCTTTTTTAGGGCCAAGAGACGAAGCCTATTGAAATTAGAAAAAACAAGTAAAAGCGTGCTAAGTTCGGCCGGGCCGAATCTTATATACCCTCCACCATGGATCGCATTTGTCGAGTTCTTTTCCTGGCATCTCTTCTTAGGCAAAAAAGGATATAAGAAAACAGTTGCTCTGGTATTAAAACGATATCAAGATATGGTCCGGTTCGGACCACAATTAAATTATATGTTGGAGACCTGTGTAAAATTTCAGGCAATTCGTATAAGAATTGCGCCCATTGGGGCTTACGAAGTAAAATAGAGAGAACGATTTATATGGGATCTGTATCGGGCTATAGACCGATTCACACCATAATAAACACGTTTGTTGATGGTCATGAGAGGATCCGTCGTACAAAATTTCAGGCATATCGGATAATAATTGCGACCTCTAGGGGTCAAGAAGTCAAGATCCCAGATCGGTTTATATGGCAGCTATATCAGGTTATGAACCGATTTGAACCTTATTTGACACAGTTGTTGAAAGTAAAAATAAAATACGTCACTCAAAATTTCAGCCAAATCGGATAAGAATTGCGCCCTCTAGAAGCTCAAGAAGTCAAATCCCCAGATCTGTTTATATGACGGCTATATCAGGTTATGGACCGATTTCAACCATACTTGGCACAGTAGTTGAATATCATAACGAAATACCTCGTGCAAGAATTCATTCAAATCGGATAAGAATTGTGCCCTCTAGAGGCTCAAGAAGTCAAGACCCCAGATCGGTTTATATGGCAGCTATATCAGGTTATGGACCGATTTAAACCATACTTGGCATAGTTGTTGGGTATCATAACAAAACACGTCGTGCGAAATTCCATTCCATTCGGATAAGAATTGCGCCCTCTAGAGGCTCAAGAAGTCAAGACCCAAGATCGGTTTATATGGCAGCTATATCAGGTTATGAACCGATTTAAACTATACTTGACACAGTTGTTGGATACCATAACAAAACACGTCATGCAAAATTTTATCCCAATCGGATAAGAATTGCGCACTCTAGAGGCTCAAGAAGTCAAGACCCAAGATCGGTTTATATGGCAGCTATATCAAAACATGGACCGATATGGCCCATTTACAATACCAACCGACCTACACTAATAAGAAGTATTTGTGCAAAATTTCAAGCGGCTAGCCTCCTTCGGAAGTTAGCGTGCTTTCGACAGACAGACGGACGGACGGACGGACGGACGGACGGACGGACGGACGGACGGACGGACGGACGGACGGACGGACGGACGGACAGACGGACGGACATGGCTAGATCGACATAAAATGTCACGACGATCAAGAATATATATACTTTATGGGGTCTCAGACGAATATTTCGAGTAGTTACAAACAGAATGACGAAATTAGTATACCCCCCATCTTATGGTGGAGGGTATAAAAATCGGTTCGGATTTGGATATAGCTTCTATATATATATGTTCGTCAAATTTGTTCTTAATAAGCAATTATATCGTAAATTGTAAGCCGATTCTCACGCGAGGGGTTCTCAAATAAGTCATGACATTATTGGAGAATTTCATAGAAATCGGCCCAGATTAAGATAAAACACTCATATATATGTTCGTCCGATTTGGACTAAAATTTAAATTATATCGTTATTTGTTAACCGATCCTCACGAAATTTTGCATGAGGAATTATTTTATAAGTCTCGTCATCACTGGTGAATTTCGTAGAAATCGGTTCATATTTAGATATATCCCCCGATTTTCACTCCTAGAGCCACAGCAAGCGCTTATTGACCAATTTTCACAAAATTTCGTACAACGCTTTTCTCAACGACTTCTACAATGCATATAAAGTTTGGTTGAAATCGGTTCAGATTTGAGTATAGCTCCCATACATATGTTCGTCCGATTTTGAGAAATATTGCAGTGAAGTGCTGATTTGTAAACTGATTCTCTCTAAATTTACCCGAAATAATTTTCTTATGACTCTTGACATTACTAGTGAATTTCACAGAAATCGTGAGAATAAAGATTTTCTTATGATTCTGGTGAATTTCATAAAAATCGTTTCAGATTTAGATATAGCTGCCAAATATGTATATCGCCATATTTTCACTTAAAGAGCAACTGCAAGCACATTTATTGACCAATATTGCCACAATTTATATTTTATAATATAAATATTTGCTACAATATAGCAGAGGGCGACCGTAGCGCAGAGGTTAGCATGGGCGCCTTTGAGCTGAACGCCTGGATTCGAATCCTCTGCCTCCTCTGCCAGCCTAGAAATAAACAAGTCTCATTATTGGCTGACTTCCTTGAAATTAAGCAAGTGGTGGAATGACTATGATATAATGTCATTACTACGATTGGCATAAATTTCTTCTCAGACAGCCATCCCTGGAGAACGAATTTCTGAACACAAAAACAGCCCTCGATTGTTGCAGATCTCTCAACGAGATGGGTGAACATTTCAAAATTCACCTGTTCTGGGTGCCGGGCCAAAGAGATATCCCAGGGAATTGTAAAGCGGATGAGCTTGCGAAACTAGGAACTACCCTATACATTCCACGGATACTGGAATCTGTGGATATGCATCTAGCGACATGTAAGCTAAGTTTTCATGACCAGGCCCGAACGACAATTAATGATAGATGGTCGCAAAGAGGGGGCTGTGAGCACTCCAAAATTATGTGGCCTAATCTAGATTTGAAGAGGTCTACCGCTTTACTGTCATTGGCTAGAACAGACGTCATGTTCATTGTGTTTGTCATGATTGGTCACTGTCTAATCGGAAAACATGCTGACAGACTGAAGGTTGCCAGCAACGACTTTTGCAGAAGCTGTGAGGACATCGAAGAAGAAGAGACTTCTGTGTATGTGTCCTCCACTATCAGTTAGAAGGAATTCCACTTTAGGTTCTCATTTCTTTGAGAACCTGTATGATTTAGAGGATGTGAACATTCGCAAGTTGTTGGGCTTTTTAAAGCGATCTGGATGGTTCAACGGTAGGAACTAGAATGCATCTTCCTTCTTCTGTTCCTGTGGTATCATAATGGACGAAAATGTCAAAATGAGTCTAATGGCAGACTGCCACTTAAAACTAACCTATCTCCTCCTAATGCTGGCGACATTTGTGAGGTTCTTTGAGATGTAAAAGCTTCTCCCCATAGAGGTGTCGCTCTGCGCAAGCCGTTCGTACTCGGCCATTAAAATTAAGCCCGTTATCATTGAGATTAAACTTGGTGCGGACAGCACTCATTGATATGTGAGAAGTTTGCCCCTGTTCCTTATGGAATGTTCATGGGCATATTTGCATTTTGCTATAATATTTTAAAGCAAGTAAGAAGGCATTAAGTTCGGCCGGGCAGAGCTTTGGATACCCACCACCTCTGGTATATATAAAAAACATTTCGTTCAAATCCTGAACTTATATCAGCCATAAAGAAGTAAAGTCCGATCTGGACCATACTCGCCACAATTCACCGTTCAAAATTCCAGCAAAATCTGATAATAAAAGAAGCTTATATGGGTTCAAGACTCCATGTTATATTAAAACTGCTTTACAAAGTGTTGTCGGTATGCGGCACGCCGTTCGCTCTCGTCATAAAAAGGGAGGTCCCTTATCATTGAGCTTAAAAAACCTTAATCGGACTGAACTCAATGATATGATAAAATTTTCCCATATTCCTTAATGGAATGTTCATGGTACTATTTATTTAGTATGTATTATATAGTAATGTGTGCTAAGTTGGGCCGGGCCATATCTTATATTACCTCCCCCATGGATCGCATTTATAAAGTTTTTCCAAATAGCTATATCAAGTTATTGCCCGGCCGACACGGGATAACTATGAGCACCACACAGGCTGGAACTTTGAGCTCCGACTTGTGTGGTGTCCATCGTTACCACGGGAAGCTTAGCTGAAAGCTACCGGGCGCGTCCACAGGTTACGGATGGTGCAATGCTCGATTTTTATGCAAATTAGCGGCAAATGGGGCCGCGGGCAGTCAGCGATTTTCGAGAGGAGAGTTTCAGTGAGGAGTCAGGTGGTACTGGCTCTTAATTAAATACTACTTAAATATTGGCGGCTTCAAATAACCAATGGCCAACATCAGCGTCTGTTCCCAGGTTAGGGGCGGCTGGCGTTGGATCTTGGAGTAAGCGGCTCGCCACAACCATGGATACATGTACAATCCCACAAAACCCATGTTGGGCCAGTAACCCGCCCCGGAAAACTATGAGAAACAAAGGAATAGTAAAAAAGGACCCCCCAACGTTGACGACCCACGCAAACGAAAAGTACCATGATTTGTGGATCTGCACCTGGAATGTCCGCACTTTTTATAGAGAAGGTGCAGTATATGCGCTGGCGGATGTATTAGAGAAGTACAAGGCAGATATAACCGCTTTACAGGAGGTGCGATGGACTGGGAATGGCGTCAATACAACACCAAACTGTGACGAACTATACCATAGCTGGCATAACACAAGGCCTGAATTTGGCTGCGGATTTGTGGTTAGTCGGAGACTGAAACACCTTATCTCCAGCTTTACTCCGGTGGATGAGAGGCTAGCCACAATCAGCATAAAAGCCAAATTCTTCAACATCAGCCTTATTTGTGCCCATGCCCCGATGGAAGACAAAGACGAGCAGACCAAGGATATTTTCTACGAGCGCCTAGAGAGAGAATATGACGCTGCCCCGCACATGATATTAAAATCGTTCTGGGAGATTTTAATGAGAAAATAGGGAAGGAAGACATTTTTGGTCCAACAGTCGGAAAGTTTAGCCTCCACGAGATAACGTCCAGTAATGGGTTGAGGCTGATAGATTTCGCCGCGGCAAAAAACACCAGATTTCAACATAAAAATATTCACAAAGCCACATGGCTGTCACCCGATCAAAACACGGAAAACCAAATTGATCACGTTGCGATAGATGGAAGGCATTCTTTCATGTTAGATGTACGATCGATCCGTGGAGCGAATATAGATTCGGATCATTACCTCGTTGAAGCAAAGGTTCGCACCCGTTTGAACATTGCGAGAAAAGTACGATCTGACACTGCACGGAAGCTGGACATTGAAAAGCTGCAAACACAACAAATGGCAGCGGCATACTCCACTCGACTGACCCAACTGCTTCATGAAACCACTCCTTGTTCCGATGATATAATGGCGCAGTGGCAAATCTTTGCCCACTCCATATAAAATGCCGCGAAATCCGTACGTACCCAGGGTACGACCAAGTTTGTCGAGAAGCTACTGAAGCCCAGAATGCGTCAAATAGAGCAATCCTGCAATCAGTAGCAACCGGAGAAAAGGAGAGAGGAGAAACGTCTATTCCGCAGAAAGAAAAGGGAAATGGAAAGACGTCAGTGTGAGGGAATTGAGATGTGCAGGAGTCAGAATGAAGTCTGGAAATTATACTAAAGAATTTAACATCAAACCGATGGCTTTGGTGCAGGCACATCCTCCTGCAGAGACAAAGAAGGAAACTTGGTAACTTACACAGATAACATAATGAGGATATGGAAGGAACATTTTACCCAACTGCTATTGTCCGACATTGGCGGCGAAGAGGACACCACAGAACCAATCCCTGATGATTGTATATAATGTTTACCTCCCAGTCAAAATGAGGTCTAAGTAGCAGTAACCCGACTAAAGAACAACAAGGCAGCAGGAGCCGACGGGTTACCCGCTGAACTACTTAAGACCGGAGGCGACACGCTGATAAGGCGTATGCATCAGCTTATCTGCGCTATCTGGAACGCATACCCGATGATTGGAACCTCAGCATACTATGTCCCGTACACAAGAAAGGAGACAAGACGGAATGTGCCAACTACAGAGGAATAAGTCTCCTCCCCATCGCATACAAGATACTCTCGAGCGTACTGTGTGAAAGACTAAAACCTAAAGTCAATGAGATCATTGGGCCCTATCAATGCGGCTTTAGACTTGGTAAAGCCACCCTAGACCAGATATCCACACTAGGCTAAACTTTGGAAAAGACCCGAGAAGGACAAATCAATACCTACCATCTCTTGGTTGACCACAAAGCCGCCTTCGATACTCCTTTACGTTCAAAGGTATTTCAAGCCATGTTTGAGTTTGGTATCCCTGCAAAATTAATAATATTCTGCAGGATGACACTTGCTGAAACGCGTTCCAACCAAGCGAGGTTTCCGACAAGAAGCTAGCCTATCGTGTGTTCTCTTTAATATCCAGCTAGAGAAGATTATACGAGATGCAGATGTGAATAGATATGGCACAATAATCACTAGAGAATACGTGCTACTCGCTTATGCCGACGACATCAACATCATAGGTCGGTCACTGGAAGTAGTAACTGCAGCCTTTGCAAGAATCGAAAGAGAGTCAGTCAAAATGGGTTTGGAAGTAAATGGAGATAAGACGAAATTGATGGTTTCAATTGCCAAAACGCCTTGTACAACCGAGCAGATATAGACAATCGAGAATGTTTGGAATCACAACTTTGGGATAGTCAGCAACTTTATCTACCTCGGCACCGCCGTAACCGAAACGAATGACATCAGTTATGAGATTAAGCGACGAATAATACTGCAAACGGATGCTACTTTGGACTAAGTAAGCAGTTTAGAAACGAGGCCACCTATCGACGGACGAAGATTACACTATACAAGACACTGATACTACGCGTGCTGTTTTATGGTTCTGAGGCATGGGTACTTGTGAAAGCAGAGGAGGCGGTGCGCTCATTCTAAAATCTAATTCTTCGAGGCGCTTGGAACGCTATTCTACGTTCGGCTGGTGGAACAAATGTTCTGTCATAGCCAATTAAAGTAAGGTAAAGTAATATCAAGTTATTTTCCGTGCTTGTCATGGCTGTTATAAGTCACAGAAAAAAACACCTAAATTTCAAACAAATCGAGTAATAATTTCACCCTCGGGAGCCTCAGAAAGTCAAATTGGAAGCTCAAAAAATCTAATCGGATGGTCGGTTTATATGACAGCTATATCAACACATGGCACATTTACAATACCAACCCCCGACACGGGATGACTATGAGCATTACACAATCTCAATCTCACCAATCTGTGTGGTGTTCCTCGTTATCACGAAGCTGGGAACTTCCGGGAGCGTTCACAGGTTGCGGATAGTGGAATGCTCCATACGGAGTAGGTGCAACTGCAGTTACGGACAATCAGCGGTATCGAGAAGAGAGTCTGAGCTGAATGGCACCGGCTGTTGCTTAAGTACTGAGTGCCTATGATGCTCGATATGACAAGGCGAGTTATTGGCGCCTTTATATAACCAATGACCATCATGTTCCCACGGCGATCGGTCGTATAGACTGGAACGAGCTTGACGAGGATCGCCTCTTCACATGCCAATGTGGTTACAACAGCAACACAATACCAACTCACCTACTCTAGTAAGAAGTATTTGGGTAAAATTTCAAACGCCTAGCCTTACTACTTGGGAAGTTAGCGAGCTTTCGACAGACAAACAGACGTACGGACATGGCTAAAACGACTTAGAACGTTAAGATAATAAAGAATAGATATACTTTGTTGGGTCTCAGATCAATATTTCAAGGTGGTACAAACGATATATCGTGGAGGGCATACAAAATTTTAAATTTTAAAATCTTTGTTAGAACAACCACATTGTCATTTTCGTATTCCCGGGAAAAATTAAACCAATTACAGGGAATTTCAGCCTCCAAAATTCCCGGGAATGCAAATCCAAGATTAGGCCCGGAATGGTCATTTTCGGTAATTTTGTTTCAAAATTCAGGCAGTATTAATTTTTTGTTTTTTAAGAAAAAATTGTGAATAGAATTTCTTATACACTAAAAGAAATCCGCACACGAAAGCTGTTTTTTTGAAAATCGAACAAAATGTTGTAGGCTCTAGGTTACCAACTTTGAAGTCCCACCAATGAGCCTGCGGGCCTTCTAGCGCCCTTTTAGTGCGTAAACTTGTTAGCACCTCAGCTATAAACATGTTTAATTTCGTGAAGATATCTTTATCATTTCAAAAATGGCAGACTTATTTCCACAATTTTTTTTCCATCCCACTGTGTGTTGCCCTATGCTCCTGCAAGAGAGTCATTGTCAAAAGTTAGGTGCTTCTGTGTACTGAGTTGGCACAGCTATAATGGTATATGCTATTGTGATCTCCTAGACGGCACTCCAAAAATCCACCTTTTCAATACTCAGCAGGATCCAAAGGATGACTTATTTGAGTGTCAAAGCCGCATTGAGGACGACACAATCCGATGTACAGGATTTATCTGATAGAGCCGATTGCAACAAAGTACCATTGGCTACAAAAGCTACGTAGACTTCTATAAGCATGGTTTGGACTAGACAACCATGTGGGATCTGAGGTGTATTCTGAAGAATAGAATGTGTCAAGCGTAGATCCTTGCTGTTAAAGAAAGGGAGGAATTACTAAGATATAAACCGTCTTTGACTGATGTAAATCTCTCTATTTCCATTTTTACCTCTCTCTAGTATTTGAAAATGGTTTTTTGTTCACAAATCGTATTAAAAGATTTTATTGAATTAAAACAAATATTTTATAATGGCGTCACCATTTTAAATACAATGCTGAATAACATTTTTGCATTTTTGTTAATTCTTAATAGCATTCTTCGTCTGGTATTAAATTGATGGTAATACCAGCCGGTTTTGGCAAAGTAACGTCATTTTTCTATCAGTGTAGCGTAGCCTGCAGCGACATCTAAGCTAACTCTACGAGAAAGACCTGGAGGACGAAGGTCACGAATGTGACATCCCTCGTAATGCAGATATCCCTGGTAACGAAGACTACCCATTGTCTGAGCCGTTATTTAATTAAAATTACTATACCTGATAGAGCCGAGTAGAGATACAACATCACTAATACGTACACCTAGGTACAAATGGTTTCAGCCTGGGCCACCATATGGGCCTTCAAACGTAATCTGAAGTACTAAGACTGAGTGTAACGAAAAGATTACTCGGTTACTACACTGTGTATCCAGCGGAGAACCTTGCAATGAAAGAAGTGTTGGAATGACTAAGACAGTCAATAAAACTCCGGAAAGCATATCCTTATTCAAAGGTCTTCTTTAAAAATCGCTGATTTCTATGTGCAAGCTAAACAGTTTAAAATTCACCTGTTCCGGGTGCCAAACCACAGAGATAGCACAGGGAATTGTAGAGCAGGCGACCTGGCAAGACTCGGAACTCCCTTACGAATTTCAGGGGTACTGGGATATATGAGTATATTTCTAGTGACTTACATATAAACTAATTCTTCGAGATAAGGTATTGTTCTGAATATTCAATTTTATGACATCTCTTTGACTTTCCATTGTCAGAAGGAATACGAAATTCCTTCTCCCTGCCTACACATATTTCTCAAATTATAGACATCGAACAGTGTTTGGCAGAGAATTGCCATTAATTGTCATTAATGCTATTTGTTATGGCAATTGTTGCACAGACAGACACTAAACACCAACATTTAAGCGCATTTAGCTTGTCCTATTGTGGTGCGAACGAGCGAATGAATATTGGCATCGCACAATTTATTTATTGCCACAAGCTCCTTAGGGCCTTATTATCATGTCGCTAGGAATTGTGCTCCAGTCACACCACCATATGGTTGACATGAACAATAGTTTTTGTTCAATTTCCGTTCCTTTTAATGTCTTTGCGGTACCAAAAATAGACATATTTGCGGTAACTTAATAACAATAAAAAACAATGTGAAAAAAAGATTGGGGCTTTTGACGCGTATCGTGTCAACATCAGAGTAGAACTAAGACGAATCTTGCATTAAAAATTCGCGCTATTATAGCGACGGAAATGAAATACTTAAGGAATATTCGAAGTTCGGATGATTGTATTGGTTCAGTTAAATACAATTCTTGAAAGGATTGAACTTCTCGTTTTAAAATCAGGTTAGCGTCCCATTCTTGTTGTTGCAGCAGTGTGTTGCACACTGAGACGGTAGCTCTTGGTCGATGAAGGACTCCATCGGGACAGTCCACTACGTATAACCAGCTGTCTGGGAGTGAGCGTAAACCTTCACTCATAGAAACAAGTTTGCTGAAAATAGCAAACACTGTCTGCTGAATAATAGTAGTTAATTTTGCTGCTTTTGTAGCAGTATATCTGAAATGACAGCAGTAAATCTGCATTTTCAAAGCAGCAGGCTTACCCTTGAAAAGTTTGTAGTTTGCTGAAAACGACATTCAACAAAACATTCTCTTAGCAGATTTTTGTACTTAAAACAGCAGATTTTGTTTGCTGATTTAGCTGAGCGAAATGTTTGCTAATACAGCAGACAATAACCGCTGTTTTAGCAAGTATTTTTGCTGTTTTGGTTGAGTGTTGGAAATTAACCCTTTTTGTGGAGTTGGAAAGTAACCCCCTTTTCGCTCCTCAAAAAATATCTGTATCTCAGAATAGGTACTATCTATTGGGTTGCCAAAAAAGTAATTGCGGATTTTTCATATAGTCGGCGTTGACAAATTTTTTCACAGCTTGTGACTCTGTAATTGCATTCTTTCTTCTGTCAGTTATCAGCTGTTACTTTTAGCTTGCTTTAGAAAAAAGTGTAAAAAAAGTATATTTGATTAAAGTTCATTCTAAGTTCTATGAAAAATGCATTTACTTTCTTTTAAAAAATCCGTAATTACTTTTTGGGCAACCCAATATTACGCCAAAAATTTTAAACACTTCCAGAGATAGCTACGATGGATTATCCTTTAGCTGGTTGGTGATCGGTCTGTATCTGTATCTATGGAGCGGCAGATATAAATGCCAGAAATAAGTTTGGAATGGACTACAAAGGCACAAAAGCTGCGATGGTGGCATCAGACCGCAGCATGTTGTACGCCCATCCTACCGTTGTGGAACCTTAATATCTTAGTCTAGAGTAATGAGCGAGGGCTTTCCTAAGTTCACAAGAAAACAGAGACAGCAATCCACGTCACGATGAAGGAGACTGAGAAGAATATACCGGTAACGTAATTGTGTGCACGATGCTCATAGGGATGGAACTGAAATTCCAACCACCTCTATAGAGCTGGAAAGAGAATAGGCAACCCGAAATGCAGAATGCCACTGTAAAAGAGTTCCCAGTTTTCAAGTACTCTGGGAAGACCAAGGACTCCGTAGCGCAGAGGTTAGCATGTCCGCCTATGACGCTGAACGCCTGGTTTTGAATCCTGATGCTGGTGGCATTTGTGAGGAACTCTGGGGTAGAGCTTAAAACTTGAATCGGAAAAAATTCATTGATATGTGCGAAGTTTGCTCCTGTTCCTTAATGGAATTTTCATGGGCAAATTTGCATTAGGAAAGACCGAGCCAACCCTCTCTCAATGGAAACTACATACAGTATACTACGGAAGGAGACAAAGTTGGAACAAGTACGAAGGCAGCACCTCGTGGAGGACTGTGACTTCTTAAAGGACGCCGAAGCAATCTCTGCAAACAGGAAAATGGTCGCTGAAAAAGGTAAGGAGCCGCCCTCTGACATATGCAATCATCGATGTCAGCAGTGCATCCGGTAGGATTCCACCAGACCATTTCAGTCCCTAGGGGAAGATCTTGTTAACTAGCGGATTTTGGAACATGATTAGAACTTTGGAACTTTGGAACTTTGGTTCGAACCATACAAATTATGAGCTGCGACTATAGAGAAAACATTTTGAAGCTTCGCTTTGCGTCAGCATGATGTATTGATACCGCCAAAAAACTCGTGGAAGTACCCGATGAAAGATGGGCATCTTCCAACTATGGTGAGCCTTGACCAAGTCTCTATGACTAGTTTAGGTGACGCATAGCGTTCGAAGTGCCCAATGCTGTCATTTTTAAGATTGGGAAAACTAGGATATGAAAATGCTTTGATATTAAGACATCAGGCAGAGTGCCTGATGCTCAATACAGCCTAACGAACATGGAGCTGACAATGAGACCACCATAATCCGAAATAAGATGAAACCCAACTGCCCAAAATTCGGAAGGCTTGGGAAAAATACTTTGAATTGTTTAATCCTTGAAAACATTTCCTCTTTAGAAAAACAAATCAGCCAAGAAAACCCCTGAAAGGCCAAGGAGATTCGCAACTTCGGGTAAGAGGCCCACAGACTTAACAACAGAGCACGTCGTAAAATCGGAAGTTTATCGGGATCCCATGTCCAAACTGGATTGTTAGTAGACGATGCACAGTGGGCCAAATGGCAAAAAAATTGGAAATAAGTCTACAACTTTTTATCTGTTGATTTTAGCCATACAAAATGTTCTAGACATTTGTAGAGGAGGACATAGGCTTTCAGAAAAGTGCTGTTGTTGGTCCATATCTTTAATACAGGGTGAGCTACAGGGTGTCAAAGTTGACCACTTTTGACTTCTCCAAGCTTCTGGGGGCCATAACTTTTGATCTACTCAACCGATTTACATGATTTAGGACTCTAGAGAAAGAGCTTGACAAGATCTAAAAAACTTATGCATAAAGTACCATGCCATCGTGTACTGTTAAGGAGTTATGAATTGTTTAATTTTAAAATATGAAAATTTGGCCTTGGTTTTTTTCAGTGTTTTTTTAATAACTCCGTCAATTTTAAAGCTATAAACTTCATACTTCACACAAATTATGCCAGCATATGTGTGCATAAAATACAAAAGGAATCACGTGAATATCTTTGGCGGTTTAAAAATGGCATCGTTTTCAATATGAAAAATATTTTTTTTGTCAAAAAATTGCAAAATTTTTCAAAAAAGATACTCCCATTTCCTTTAAGTTTTCGCAAACTTTGGCCGTCAAAGCATTATCATTTCTTTCCATTTTCACAAAGTCGAGGTATTAAGAAAAGTTTTAAGTGCTAATTTGGCTAATTTCGATATCAAACAACACCGTTATCTTAAGACCAAAATGGCCAATTTTTTTACTAAACTTCAAAAGTTTCTCACTGGAAAAAAAGTTCCACGGGGATTTTTTCGCTTTTTTTGAACTTAAATGAAAGCTTAAAATGTTCCCAACATTTTAAGGTATGTCTCGCCATATCCTAGCCATAAATGAGATCGTAGCGATCAAAATACTGAAAAAAGTCAATTTTCAAGTAGTGCTATATTCATTGCTAAAAAACAAGTATTACGTCACATTTTATTGCAAAGATGTTAAATAAACTTTTATTTGGTAACACTTCTTCTACAAAACACAAAAAGAATCATGGAAATATCTCTATTCTATTCCATTTTATGGAACCGGCAATAAAAAAGTCAATTTTTCAAAAAAGTCGAATTTCCCAAATTTTGTTTTTGTTGTCCTAATTGCACATGACACACTATAGCCATATTTACGCAACATACCTTATCGTAAAGGAAATTTTCATACCTTTCCAACGATGTATAAAACATTTCTCAACTCGGATTCTATCTACTCTAAAATTCATTTACACTTCATTAAACTCTATATAAAAATGTCTATTTGTGAAATGGAACCTTATATGGGGCCTACACTAAAACATTGATAGATTTGCCCAGGGTTTACAATACAAATGTGTTAGAATAAAAAAAGGTCTCCTGCCAAAGTTTAAAAAAATTGGAATAAAAATATGTGTTTTAGAGCGAAAACACTTCGCATCGGCGTGCGTTTGTATAGTACCTACATCTATTTTTAATGTAAGCTGATGATTTTTGAATAAAAAGTAACCTAGAAATATACCTGCATATATATATATATTTGTGTTAAGATTTGATGCAGACAAATGTTACCTGTTTCGCTATGTCGAATTCCCAGGAAATCCACCGTATCAATGAATGTGAAAAAACCTACCCATAAAAAATTCATTGTCATTTTTTTTAACCAAATTCGAGTCCAGGTAAATAATTATAGAAGAGTAAGTAAAAAGAGGCACTTTGGACCCCTTTTTACGATTGCGTCTGATACCTGAAATGGGTCATTAATTGTGAATATATTGCATAAATATTTGAACAAAATCCAAATTTTCTTCATTATATTTTGTAGAGGCGTAAAGGACATTTATAAGTTATGGAAGTCATACTGAAGTATTCCACTCTTTCGAAAATTGTATGGGACATCAAAAATGATTCCAAATCATACACGGAGTCATTTAAGGAACTTGTTTACACTTTGGACCACATATATGGAATAAGGCTAAATAAAGACGCTTTAGACAAACTTGAAAAATTCTACAAATCATTTGAGAGAAGGTTGCCAGAATGTTCATTCGCAAAAATCAAGTTTTTCAAAATGTATGAGAAGTGGCTGAAATCGGATCTACTTATTGAAATTAAACCGCTGATTCCCGGCCGGCCTAGCAAAGCATACGACGAAGTTACGGAGAAAACCAAAAAGAAAAAACAAGAGGAACTATTGGCGGCACATCCGCCAAATTTAATAAAAGATACGTTCAAAACAGCATTGTTAAAAACACAACCAAAAAATGTTGGACGAATTGTCGATGTTTTACCATTAGCATCTCCGAAAAGGGTAAAGAGAATGGTAGAAAGTATTCCAACTCCAAAATCGACTACAGAATTCACGGAGGAAGATGCACTGGCCCTGATTTTGAACCTAGGCCTCTCAAGAAACAAATACTCAACAATGAGGAAGGCTCTTCGTGAAAAAGGATGGGGTTGTTTACCCTCAAAACATAAATTGTACAACACCAGGACGAAAATGGTGCCATCAAATATATACGTGGACGAATTAAAAGCAAGAGTGAAACTTGCTGATCTTGTTGAAAATACAGCTGTTAGAATTATTTCTAATTTTACTGAAGAACAGTTGAACACATGTAATAATTCCGAAGTGGTTTTGATCAGCAAATGGGGTTGTGATGGATCATCTGGATTTTCCGAATATAAGCAACAAACAGAAATAGATACCAACTTCGCATCAATTTTCATGGCATCATTAGTACCATTGAGAATGAGATTGTACAAGGACCAATCTTCATCATCGAAAGAAAATGCATTTCAAGATATATGGATAAATAGAACACCTGGGTCAAAATATTTATGTCGCCCAATTCGGTTTGAGTATACAAAGGAAGACCGGAACACAACACGATCTTTGGTGAACGAAATAAAGGAAGAAATTGCTGCATTACCCATGATTGTTATAAACCAATTGGGAAGAAATATAAAAGTTTCGTTTCAACTACAACTCACTATGATCGATGGAAAGGTGGCAAACGCATTAACTGGCGTTATGTCTAATTGGAGATGCAATATTTGTGGCAAGAAGAATGGGCAATTCGAGGACAAGTCTGATGAAAATTTAGTAAACGAAAATGCGCTCAATTTCGGTATTTCGCCCCTGCACTGTAGAATTCGATTCATGGAGTATTGTTTGCATTTATCGTATGACCTTAAATATCGGACTAGCCCTGGAAACCGCGATGTCTCTGCTAGAAACAACCAAGATCTTCACAAAATGAGGCAGGAAGAGAAGAATCGAATCCAGTTGGAGTTTAAACAAAAGGGACTTATAATAGATAAACCTCTTTACGGATACGGAAGCACAAATGATGGCAACTCGGCAAGGCGGTTTTTTGAGGACCCCGTATCGACATCTAAAATAACCGGTCTTGATGAACACTTGCTAAGACGATTCAAAGTGATTTTGGCTGTAATCAATAGCAAAAAGATGATAAATTCAACCAAATTTGAAGCTTATAGTAATGACACAAAAAACATTTTATCTGATTTATATTCGTGGAAAGCTTTAACACCGACAGTACATAAAGTCTTACATCATGGCAAGGAAATTGTGGAATACAACATACTTCCGTTAGGAGAACTTACAGAAGAAGCTCAGGAATCCCGTAATAGAGATGTTAAACAGTTCCGGCTTTTCAATACCCGAAAGAGCACCAAATTTAACCAAAATTATGATTTACTTCAATATTTATTGTTATCGTCTGATCCGGTACTATACAGCATCAGAACTAAATGGCTACCAAAAATATGTGACGATATAGATAAGGACGATCCCGATGCCATTCAAATTAAAGAGCTTTTAAATTTTGATACCTTAGATTATTTGGTAGAGAATAAAATCAAATAATACAAAACTAAAATGCTTTTTTATTTTGGGAGTAGCTAATATACATATAAACGCACGCCGATGCGAAGTGTTTTCGCTCTAAAACACATATTTTTATTCCAATTTTTTTAAACTTTGGCAGGAGACCTTTTTTTATTCTAACACATTTGTATTGTAAACCCTGGGCAAATCTATCAATGTTTTAGTGTAGGCCCCATATAAGGTTCCATTTCACAAATAGACATTTTTATATAGAGTTTAATGAAGTGTAAATGAATTTTAGAGTAGATAGAATCCGAGTTGAGAAATGTTTTATACATCGTTGGAAAGGTATGAAAATTTCCTTTACGATAAGGTATGTTGCGTAAATATGGCTATAGTGTGTCATGTGCAATTAGGACAACAAAAACAAAATTTGGGAAATTCGACTTTTTTGAAAAATTGACTTTTTTATTGCCGGTTCCATAAAATGGAATAGAATAGAGATATTTCCATGATTCTTTTTGTGTTTTGTAGAAGAAGTGTTACCAAATAAAAGTTTATTTAACATCTTTGCAATAAAATGTGACGTAATACTTGTTTTTTAGCAATGAATATAGCACTACTTGAAAATTGACTTTTTTCAGTATTTTGATCGCTACGATCTCATTTATGGCTAGGATATGGCGAGACATACCTTAAAATGTTGGGAACATTTTAAGCTTTCATTTAAGTTCAAAAAAAGCGAAAAAATCCCCGTGGAACTTTTTTTCCAGTGAGAAACTTTTGAAGTTTAGTAAAAAAATTGGCCATTTTGGTCTTAAGATAACGGTGTTGTTTGATATCGAAATTAGCCAAATTAGCACTTAAAACTTTTCTTAATACCTCGACTTTGTGAAAATGGAAAGAAATGATAATGCTTTGACGGCCAAAGTTTGCGAAAACTTAAAGGAAATGGGAGTATCTTTTTTGAAAAATTTTGCAATTTTTTGACAAAAAAAATATTTTTCATATTGAAAACGATGCCATTTTTAAACCGCCAAAGATATTCACGTGATTCCTTTTGTATTTTATGCACACATATGCTGGCATAATTTGTGTGAAGTATGAAGTTTATAGCTTTAAAATTGACGGAGTTATTAAAAAAACACTGAAAAAAACCAAGGCCAAATTTTCATATTTTAAAATTAAACAATTCATAACTCCTTAACAGTACACGATGGCATGGTACTTTATGCATAAGTTTTTTAGATCTTGTCAAGCTCTTTCTCTAGAGTCCTAAATCATGTAAATCGGTTGAGTAGATCAAAAGTTATGGCCCCCAGAAGCTTGGAGAAGTCAAAAGTGGTCAACTTTGACACCCTGTAGCTCACCCTGTATTAAAGATATGGACCAACAACAGCACTTTTCTGAAAGCCTATGTCCTCCTCTACAAATGTCTAGAACATTTTGTATGGCTAAAATCAACAGATAAAAAGTTGTAGACTTATTTCCAATTTTTTTGCCATTTGGCCCACTGTGCGATGTGGAATTCAGAGAAGAGTGTTGAGGTATTTAATGAAAATGCATTTTCATAGGATACGACGGGTTTCACGGAGACACTGGAATCTTGGAATAAGGAGGTTGATCGAAGGCTTATCATAACAGAATTTTTGGTAAAGGAACTTTTAGGAGCTTTAAATAATTTAAGTCACCCGGACCGGGTGACTAGTACTTGCAAATACTCCGAAAGCCTGGTAGGAGGTAGGTAATATATGCAACACCAAAGGCCATGGAATGTATTGTGGATACCAGGATAAAGAGTAGGATATCCAGCGAACTACTCAAATACAAAGAGCATGCCTATTTAAAAAAGGCCATTGGAGACTATCCTTCAAGAGGTTGTGCATAAAATATAAGAATCCTGCTATGTCTAGACGTACACATTGGCGGTATGCATTGACATGGAGGGTGTTTTTAACATTGTGCGGACCGACGCACTGATCCAATCTGGGTGATCTATATACAAAGAAACTAGAAAAACCATATGCTAATTAAAAGGTCGATAAATTATGGGTTCCATGACATAAAGAAAACGAACTAAGTTGCACAGGGCACGCCACTCCTATGGTTAACCATTATAAAAAACTGTGACTGACTGAGGGGCAAGGATCTGCATCAGCTACGCAAAAACCGAAAAGGTTTTGGAGGTTACACATTACTAGGCTAAACCTGAATCTTAGCCCAGACAAGACTGAAACCTGCCTTCACGTGGAATTCTAAGACAAGCCACTTTACGCGCCACGTTTTCGCAAAAGAACTATTTCGACATCTAACAAAGTCAAATACTTAGGAGTGATATTAAACAACAAAATTTAAGTGTTTCATACAGGAGCATATTGAGAAGGATCGCAGATGTAGGCACTATGAAGATGGGCTGTATGATCAAAATTGGGCCTTAGTTCGATTATACCGGCTGCACAGAAATGTGATAAGACCAATTCTTACTTAAGTCTCAATAGTTTGGTGAACTGCGATGGAAAAATACAAGATAACGGTAATGCAATGAGACTTAGGAGACTTGGCATAGTCGGTCCGATGAGATGCGATTGTGAGACTTAAGGCAGTGGAAGAGAGGCTATATATATCAAACTATGACGGTATAATTGAGGTGACGATAAGAAACCTGGGTGGAATGGAAAAGGTTTCGGATACCTGAGACAACTTGAAGTCGAATATGAAACACAGCAGCCAGCGGCGCAGTCTTGGATTGACGGAACTCTGTATTGCCACCTGAAAGTTCATGCTTCACGGATGGATCAAAGCTAGAGGACAGAGTGAGCCTGGGAGTCTACATTGAAAACCCAGGGACTGAGATCTGTTTTCGACTAACTGAAAATAATACGGTCCTGCAGATGAAGATCCGGGCGAACACGGAGTGCTAGTGGTGGTATGGTTTTTGCTAATATGGAAAAACTTAGTCACCGATATGTAATACAATAGTTTAATCAATCCCATGGCAGCCGGTTGTACGCACCGGTTTGACCCGATGGAATCCACATGGGCAAGGGCTCCCACCTCAGTGTACGTGTTCGTCTTTTTTCATCATGCAAGAGGCACATCCCGGAGTGCCTTCTCCGCACGCTTCTGGTCCGTGCCGGGATAGAAAAGAACCCCGGACTCTGATTCTGTTCGGTTTGTCAGAACCGCCTTCATCATCGGTCGGTGTCAGTGAGGTGTGACCGGTGCATGGAGTGGGTACATTTCCGATCTTGCTCTGGCCTCACTTCACTACGGGACTATAGTCATACTGGCTATATCGCAAGGTGCTGTGCGAACATAGCCAGCAGTGGGTCATGGGAGTTGGTCACAAGCGTCGTCGTCCCCGTCTCCCGTACGGCAATTTACGCAATGGCAGCATCCCAGCCCAAATATTGCCAGGCCAGTGTCGGGAAGTGTATCGTTCTTGCAGTTAAACTGCAACGGACTTCGTGGCAAGATCGATGAGATTGTGGACTTTATGAGTCGGAAGAGCATATTGTTCGCAGCGGTCCAGGAGACAAAGCTGACTAACACCTGCAGCTTGCACAGTTGTCACGGTTACAATGTGCAACGTAAGAATCGCTCAAGGAATGGAGTTGGGGGATTGACCTTCGTAATACAGCATTCCGTGCAATATAGACCTATCCCGCCTGCGCATGGCGCTAGTGACCCTACATGGAATGCATGGGTATAGCAGTCAGGTCTGGTACTGCCGAGATAGAGATATACAACGTGTATATACCGCCGGTTGGTAGCTGTGTCCCGATTAATGGCCAGGCTTACAACCCCGGCATAAGTGGGTTGCTATCTGGCCATAATCGTCTGGTTCTAGAGGACTTTAATGTGCATCACACGTCATGGCATTCTCCCCTAGGTAACGACCAGCGTGGCATAGCTTTGGTAGAGCAGATTAAAAGCTCCACGTTTTCCACGGTGAATGAGGATGCCCCCACTAGGATTACGAGGAGGTGCAGCAGCTCGCCAGATATCTTCATTGCATCCACTGATCTGTATCATTGCATCCACTGTGACGTATCGTGGCAAGCCGTCATCTCTTTGGGGTGAGACCATCTCCCCATAATTCTCACCATCGACCACTTGGAGCTATGTAACTTAGGCACCGTTGTAGGCAAACTGTGCTCTACTGTTAAGTCACTCTCGAACTCCGGTAGACGGGAAGACAGGACCTCAGTCACTTTTGGCGATATAAGAGAAGCGCCGGGTTGTTCAACCGTCAATTTATTGTCATCTCGAGAGAGACAAGGCAAGGAGGAGAGCCATTCGCCGTATTCGTTGTCTCCGAGCCGATGAACAGCCATCACAATTTACCGTGGGCGAAGTTACGAATGTCATCCGTGGCGCCAAATCATCTAAGGCGTTGGGCCCCGACGGAATCTCTACATTGATGTTGAAGAATCTGGATTCACATGGAGTTGAGTACCTTACTACTGTCCTCAACCTGTCATTGAACACTCTTATAGTTCCCGATGTCTGGAAAATGGGCAGAGTGATCCCGCTACTGAAGCCTGGAAAAGACCCGAGTTTGGGGAGTCGTACAGACCGATCTCCCTTCTCTCACCAGTGGCAAAGACGCTTGAGGCATTACTCCTCCCGAGCCTCGTAGGAGAATTTCCATTCGCCGAGCATCAACATGGATTTCGAAGACTGCACAGCACAACAACAGCTTTGCATGCTATCACCACACACATTTGCCGTGGCTTCAATCAGCCCAGGACATGTGATAGGACGGTCCTCGTGCCACTGGACCTATCGAAGGCATTCGCCACGGTCAGCCATGCCAAATTATTTGAGGACATCGCCAACACGTCCCACCAGCCAGGCCTGAAACGTTGGGTCGCGAATTATCTGTGTGGCCGCCAGTCATTTGTGGAATTTAGGGATAAGAAGTCAAAACACCGTAGAGTAAAACAGGGAGTTCCCCACGGTGGGGTGATATCTCCGGCACTGTTTAACCTC
Organism: Stomoxys calcitrans; assembly: GCF_963082655.1. NCBI lineage: Eukaryota > Metazoa > Arthropoda > Insecta > Diptera > Muscidae > Stomoxys > Stomoxys calcitrans. The sequence goes on along the minus strand of NC_081556.1, from coordinate 59,783,420 downwards.
TACCTATCCTCCATTCCACCCCCTCCAGACGGCATAGAGATCGTATCATATGCAGGCCCACAACCCATTGATGACATCTACGGTAGGTTGAACGTCTATCTCAACAAACTTGCCTCATATTTCGCTGCAAGAAACCTTAAGATATCCGCCACCAAATCTTCAGCCACATTGTTCACTAGAAATACGCGTGAGGTGAATACTGAGCTGACTGTGATGGTCGTTGGAGAAATGATTCCGACCATCAAGTGTCGCCCTCCGAACTGCGACGGGCTGCCTCCTCAGTTTTCATGTGGATCACCTCCATCAGGAGACAAAGATCCCACCAGTGCGAAGACATAACTATACGTGCTGTCTAAGCAATACCTTTTGGGCTGTTATCGCAAAGACCATCCAAATCATTATCTTGTAGAATAAAGCAGTGCTATATTCTACTTTGGAGGAGTCTTGGCTTTCATTTGCAAATTTGAGTATGGCTGAGTTTAAAAGGGGCCTTACGAGTTGTAATGATGAACACCGCAGTGCTCCACCTCATGAGGAGTCCTCACCAGAAATGGTTAAAAAAAGAAAAAATAAGCAGAGTGGTATTGGATGACTGTCCATTGAAAGTTCTTCAACTAGCTGAGGTCAAAGGCTTTGCAAAAAGAGTTGTAAATCGCCTATTGACTGAAAGTTTTATGATGAGTAAGCACGAGAGGGGTGCCGCATTTTTCGTTTGCTTTGTGAAGTTCAAATTTCTTAAGCACACACCCTATTCGCCAGATTGAGAGTTATATTTTGTTTCCAGTCTTCCTGTAATGAAGAGGTGGAAGTTTCCGTTGATGGCTTTTTGCGCAACTATACAAGTCTTACTTAAAAGAAAACCAGATAAAAGTTCCGCCGGGCTGAATCTTGGTAACCCATCGCCAAGGATTCTGCTAAAAAGGTTCACTTACTAACAGCAAAAGATCTTTTTTAATTTTCTTTCAATAATAACAAATACCACAATCGGCGTGTTTTATTTTCGATCTTTTTGCTGGTACTAGGTTTATTTCTCACAGTGGAAAACACATGTTTTTCGTAACTACTTTTTTGAAATCAATTAAATTGTTTTCATTAGTTATGGGGGAATGTCCTACTGAATGAAATCAGCAAGTTTTGTTGCTTCAAAATGTATTATCTAATAAAAATAATAAGGAAAACACCGGTATTCCCAAAAAGTAAAATAGTTTTATACTCGCAGTATGTTTAATTGACAGTTCTATTAAGGAAATCTGTCAAATAAGCCTACTTTAACGCTACTTAAAGTTTTGTGAATATGGGCGTTTAATTAAACACTTATTTTTGTGGTGTCTTGCTGGTATGGATATATATGTATGTTCATAGAATTGTCATATTGATTATCCTGTATCGCTCTTATCCAATAAAACATTTCGCTGGTAATGACATTGCGTTTTCCTATCTCTGCCTTCATCAAGTTATACTTTGCAATACATATTTTCAAATGTACATCCCTTGGCAAGTGTGACCCTCTGAAAATGATGTCAAACACACACACACACACATATGAGTGTGTGGTAGTTAAGTTTGATTGTGAATAAGCTACAGCGGTCAAAAAAAGTATTCATCATTAGCAAAATTGATAATAAATTCACTTATTTTGGGTAATTGAAGAAAATTTAAAGTAAACAAATAATGCAGTTTTATGCAATAGTTTATTTTTCGTAATATGTTTTAAAATAAATTCAAAAAATAAATTTAATTTGCGCAAAAAATGCAATTTTGTATAATAACACCAAAAACAGAACAAAAAAAGTATTCATCATTGATGTGCTATCATCAAAGTCAAATTCAAATATTATTTGGGAATCCCCCTTTTCTGTTTTATTTAGTAAAGGAGGCTTTGCCCTTGACAGCAAATATTTAATTTCATTGAAAATATAGTTTTTGTCAAAATGGGTCGTAAGCAAAACGAGGTTTCTGATGAGGTAAAAGTTTTGATAATAAAACACCACAGGAATGGTTTAACTCAAAAAACTATCAGTGAAATATTAAATAGACCACGATCTACTATACAATCCATCATCAGAAAGTGGACAGAAACGAAAACTGTTGACAATAAACCAAGATCTGGTCGACCAAAAGCACTTTCAGTTGGAGATGTGCGTTGGCTAGTGCGGCAAGTTCAGAAAACTCCGAAGACAAATGCGACCATTCTTCGTAAAAACACTATGGAATATTTAGGGAAGGAAGTTACTACACAAACAATTCGAAATACACTCAAAAGGCATAGTTACAGAGGAAGAACTGCACGTAAGAAGCCCTTTATAAATAAAATAAACCGAGTGAAAAGGCTAAACTTCGCAAAAATGTATGTAAAACAGCCCGAATCATTTTGGAAAACAGTCATTTTTGCAGACGAGAGCAAGTTTAATCTTTTTGGGTGCGATGGAAAGGTCATAGTGTACAGAAAACCAAATACAAAGCTTGAAGAACGAAACACAGTTGCTACTGTAAAACATGGTGGAGGTGGTTTAATGGTTTGGGGGTTGTATGGCGGCTTCAGGAGCGGGAAATCTTGAAATTATTAATGGAGTAATGGATCATAAGTATTACATTGACATTTTAAAGAGGAATTTAAAAGATAGTGCTGTAAAACTTGGGCTTGGTAATAACTTTCAATATTATCAAGATAATGACCCCAAACATTCTGCTTTAAATACCAAGATGTGGATGCTGTATAACTGCCCCAAAGTCATTAAAACTCCTCCTCAAAGTCCCGACTTGAACCCAATTGAACATCTTTGGGAACATCTCGAACGCAAATTGAGAACGCGCAATTTTTCGAGCAAGAGTCAAATGCAACAGGTGATAATGGAGGAATGGACTAATATAGACCAAAATATAACCGCTAAATTAGTCCAATCGATGTCAAACCGTTTAAAAGAAGTTATAAGACGCGGTGGTCGAATAACAAAGTATTAATTTTTTTAAATTATGTTATTTATTTTTTTGTTTTTTTGCAATGATGAATACTTTTTTTGTTTAATTTTTTGTGTTCAGCTGTAAAATGGCCCTTTTTGTTCCAATAAATACTATTTTTTTCTTTAAAAACAATGAAATTGTGTACATATATATCACACAAGCACTACTGCATCATTAGTTTAATATGTTTTTATTCCAATTGTCTTTTGTAGACTTATTAAAAAAAAAAATTGAATGATGAATACTTTTTTTGACCGCTGTATAAACAAATTAAAATCGCCGAAGCTAATCAGCTTAACTGGAAATCAAAATCTGGTCAATTCATGACCCATCGCACAAAGTCTTGTGGGAATCTTGCAGTCCGACGCCAACCGCAGATGACGAAGCACAACATGAAAGTGCTTGCTCGACCCCCGTCATCAACGGCAGCAGTTAACGTTGCTATGCCACCTCCACATCCGAGGCATCAGTCAACTGGCTCATATCTCGTGTTTTGTACACTTGTAATCAGTATTTATAAGCTTAATTGGCGCATAAAATGAAATCGAAAACTGAAAAATGTGCGCCACGACCGACAGACAGCCATTCAGCTGGAGAATGGTCGTCGATACTTGAGTTTAACAGCTCTCCATCCAGCATTCCTCAACAGCAATGCCGATGACGGCGTCGGCGATTGCGACGAATGATGACAAAGTGCCATAAATCACAAAATGATGTCTTTTTCCTCGCATTTCTGTTTGGCCAGACAGTGGCATCCGCCGTTTGTTAGCCATGTAATCGCAGTTTGGTTAGGATTGTTTGGTTGGGACATTTCGGTTGTAGCTGGGGACTTACCTTCAGAAACACTTGTTTTTGCTTTCGAGCGCCACACGTTTATCCACCATTCTCTCAAAGGTTAAAGGGAATAATATGTACTGTAGGTGTGTATGTGTGTGTGTGTGGGCATTAAATAGGACATGTTATGGAGTCCAAAGGGTCGCCCAGAAGGACTAGGAGAATGGTAATTGTCATAAATCCCATCTGTACAAATGTGTCATTGATATTGACACATGGGGGTAACCATCCCTTTTGTTAAAGCCCATCACTCAATTCAACCCACAAATAAACATCAACCCTTGTTCTCATTTTTTGACAGACAAGCAGCACTCTTTCTTTAACGACTGTCATAATATGATATCATAATAACAAATAATTTGGTCGATGTGTGCGAGTTTTTATAGCCTTCATCGCCAGGTGTGGCCTCTGAGATATAGTCAAACCAAAATTCTCAAAACAAGATTTGGCATTGCTTGCTTCTTTTTCTTATTTCTAACTTGAACAAGTACCAATATAATGGTGGTTATCGTCAATGTGCCATATTTTATTTTTTGTATATTTTACAAAAACTATGCGCCACATTGTGGTTAAGATTTAGTTAAACTCAGTAGGAAGAGAGAATTGATAGTAAACGGATCGACTAAAATCACTTTTTGTTTCGATCTAGTCATGAGCGTCTGTCTGACTTTGGTCCGACCATCTTCAAATTTGGTACAGACATTTATTTGCCAAGAGATATAGCCCGATCCACGTTTTCTTCGAAATCGAAAAATTCTCTAAATCTTTCCGCAACTGTAAAGTGAATACAGATACTTAAAATTTGTTTGTCTGTGCGGGTACCTCAGTTTTATAGTAAGATGTGGGCTTTTCAATTATTTTGTTAAAAAATTCGGCGAATTAGATTTAGGGCTGGTTTCTCGTAGATTACATTATTTTATCAATTGGGATAAACCTCCTGTTAACAAGTTTGGTTTTCTCGTACATTTTTATGGTAAATGAAAGAGAGGGCTAACATATTGCGAACAATTTATAAGATATGGCAATATTATACAGAAATCAGCGATAAAAATGTTAGCGTACTCAAAAATGTGTACAAATTTAGACAAATTTTTACTGAAAGTCGTTCGTTTACCAGTAAGAGAGGGCGAAAAGCATCTTGAGAATTTTGTAAATTACTGCTGGTGGTTTTTTCCCCAGCCGAAATTTCTTTCTTTCCCGCAAATTTTTACTGGCAAATTGTTACTGGAAAAGTTGGCGAACACCTAATATTACACAGCAATCGGTAAATAAACAAGTAAAAAGGCCGAACTTTGGATACCCACCACCTCGAGTATATATGTAAACCAACTTTCGTCATAATCGGGTGAAAAATGCATAATTTACTATATATGATTTGGACCGAATTAGACATGGTCATTAAGTACAGGTCATTGTTCAATTTTGTAGAACAAAATATTGGTATTTTCGGTAGCTATATCCAAATATAGACCGATCTGAACCATACATGACACGAATATCGAAAAGTCTAACATAAATCACTGTCAAATTTCTGCGAAATCGGATAATAAATGTGCCTTTTATGGACCCAAGACTTTAAATCGAGAGATCGGTCTATATGGCAGCTATATCCAAATACGTTCCGATTTGGCCCGTTCAAGAACTTAACCGGCGTGCAGAAAAAAGACGTATCTGTTCTAAATTTATCCGACTTAAATATGGTTCAGATCGGACCATATTTAGATATAGCTGCCATATAGACCGATCTCGCTAAAATTTTAAACAGTAATTTTTTTTAAGCCTACCTACATCCGCTTCGAATATGGTTTAGACCCGACTTTATTTGGACATAGCTTTCATATTGACCGATCTGCCGATAAAGGGTTTGAAGCTCATACAAGCTTTGTTTATTTTCCGATTTCGCTGTGAAACAGTGAGTTGTTGTGAGCTTCCCGACATCCGACCAAAATATGGTTCAGATCGGACTGTATTTAGTTATAGCTGCCATATAGACCGATCTGCCGATAAAGGGTCTGAAGCCCAAACAAGCTTTATTTATTATCCAATTTCGCTGTGAAACTGTGAGTTGTTGCAAGTCTCCCGACTCCGACCTAAATATGGTTCAGATTGGACCGATTAGACCGATCTGCCTACCAAGGGTCTGAAGCCCATAAATTCATTTATTACCCGATTTCGCTGAAATTTGAAACAGTGAATTGTTGTAAGCTTCCCGACATCCGACCAAAGTATGTTTCAGATCGGACTGTATTTAGTTATAGCTGCCATATAGGCCGATCTGCCGATTAAGGATCTGAAGCCCATTAAAGCTTTATTTATTACCCCATTTCGGTGAAATTTGAATTAGTGAGTCTGACCCAAATATAATCCAGATCATACTATATAGATATAGCAGCCATATATACCGATTCCTAATCCCACAAATAGCGGATTATTGCCTGATTTCGCTGAAACTATGACTTGTATAAGAGTTGTCGGGACCTGGATAAAATGTGATCCAAACCAGCCCACATTTAGATATAACTGTGGATATGGTAATGGAGTTATAACAAAATAGGATGATTAACATATCCGTGGTGGTGGGTATCCAAAGTTCAGCTCGGCCGAACTTAACACGTTTTTACTTATAAGGATTCAGATCATTCTTATGATCTGAAATACAATACATTTCCGATCCTACAAAGTGTATAAATTATTAGATTGTCGTAAAATTCTAAGTTGATTTGGTGATTTCCGTCTGTTCGTGGAAATCAAACTACAGTCTTTCAAAACTAAGATACTGAGCTGAAATTTAGCATTTAGAAATTTAGAATTTGTCATAGGGAGTTCTGTTAAGACCATCAACATCCGTAATATAGACCGATCTCTCAATTTAGGCCATCGGCTTATAAAAGTCGTATTTATTACCCGATTTTGCTCAAATTAGGAACAGTGAATTTTATAAGATCTTTCGAAATCTGTGCAGAATATGGTCTACATTTGGATCAAGCTGCCGTATAGACAAGAGATCTGCAGCGGTCGATCGCATCTAATGCCACAACTCATCATTTCTTTATTTTTTGTGTGACTCAAGCTGAATATAAACGCCAAGGCTTCTTGAATGAACACACAAGCACATGACGTTTAAGGTGGTAGGTTTTTTTTTGTGTGTTTACCCGATTGTGCTTAAGATTGCGTTTGACCTTGCTTTTTGGATATCGAGTCTATTATTTTTAGTTCGAGTCAAAGAAATGGCGATACATTCATAACAACGCAAATTGTCATAAAATTCTTACTTTCCTGTACTCATAAACTGGTGAACCGATTTTCTACAATTTTTACAGATTGTGTAGAATGATACCATGGTCAAAGTATGGTAATTATTTTTTATACCCACCACCGTAGGATAGGGGTATATTTATTCCGTTTGCAACACATCGAAATACCAATTTTCGATCCTACAAAGTATTTTTCGCATCGTCGTAAAATTCTAAGATAGATTTTTTTGTCTGAAAATGTTACTTGTATATGAGTTCTCGAGACCTGAATAAAATATGATCAAGACCAGCCACTATTATGATACGAATATAGTAGTGGAGTTATAATAAAATAGGATGATAGTTCCGATCGGTTAATAGTAATTCTTATCCGATTTCGCTGAAATCATTTTTTACTACCTCTTACATATAAGCCGATCTTCTGATTATATTTCTTGGGATTATGATTGATTATATGTCTTATAGAGCACAATTCTTATCTGATTTAGTTGAAATTTTGCGCAATGACGTCTGTTATGGTATCCAACATCCAGGCTAAGTATGGTCTGAATCGATTCATAATCTGATATAGCTCCAATAGCATAGAAATTCTTATCCATTATCCTTTGTTTACCTATGAGATACTGGGCAAAGAATTTGACTAATGCGATCCAAGAGGGATGGTATAAAAGCTTCGGCCCGGCCGCACTTAGCAACACTTTAACTTGCCGTGAATTTTATTTTGTTTATTGTTGACCTTTTTTGATTATAATTTCGTGGATAGTTTGGCTTGAGGTCATGCACAATTATTAAAAACAGATGTCGGTGTTTTTTATTAAATGTTTTATTTAAATTTTTTTTTTGTTTTATTTATATTCAAAAATTTTACATAAGCTTTTTAGCACCCGTGTTCTCTAATTCACTTATGATAACATAAGAAAAGTAGCTTAAGAAAAACATTTATTTAGCTCTATACAAATATTCCCATTAAAAGAAACTATTTGAAAATCTCATTATCCTAAAAGATTCGAATGCAATGTTTTTGCCAAACTTGACTGCACCTCGTGGCCAAATCTTAATGAAAAAGGATGCCAGAGCTATGATGCTCAAAAGTAAAATCTCACCACCATAACTCTGTACCCCTTCGAAAGTTCAGTTTTTAATTAAATACTTTGCAAACACCGATACTTTGGTGTTGCCTTAATGGAAAGGATACGTTCGTGCCACAGACAAGTATCCACCTACTCCGTCCGTCCTTGGAGTGTTCGCATTTGAAGTGGTGAAAGGCTCTAATTTGCTTAACAAAAACATTGTGTTCTGGTCTTGTCTGAAAATGTTTAGAGAGCCGGAGGCTGTTGCATTGTAATGCTACATTTTAAGGTGATGTGGAATGCAACAACCACAGCAGTACATGCATGAGCCGAATCCTGAACAGCAAGTATGTATGTATGTGGGTGTATGTGTGCCTGTTGCTAAGTCCACGTGTGTGTGTGGGTTTTTCGGGGGGAATGTTGTTGATCTTAATGTTGCTGTGGTTGCACTTTGCAAACTTTCATCGACTCTCTCAAATGAAGTGCATGCCGTTGGTCCCGGACTGGTGTGAAACAGTTCCAGCCAATGTTTTTCTGTATGTCCTGTCACTAATATTCAGTCGTCCCTGAGAGAATAGTGGGTACATTCAACCTAAGCCACATCATTACCATGTCTATAATCCATGGATTTACCATGTAACAGCAACAGTTTCATAATCGTCGTCATCATCTCCATAGGCATCACCGGCATGCGTCTCAGCCTTTTTCTCACAAACTCATGGGCGCGAGAGTCGGCTTGCCAACGAGAGTAACCCAAGTGTTGCTGGGTCTTGCATCGGTGGTCTGGTTCAATTGGTTCGCCGACAAACTTCAGTGAAATTCTTTGTGGAATTACATTGTATAATCGCGCTAGTTGGAATACAAATTAGCTTCTTGTGAAAATATGTAAAAACGGTACACAAACACATACTCCTAACAACGTACAGATGGTAGAACTTTCGAAAGTTGTATTATTAAGAGACAAATGAATATTGGCATTTTGTATGACTTTCGAGGTGGGTTGAGATTAAGGAAGATGAAAAACACATTCTTCGGTTGAAGGTTTTAACTTAACAAATTTCAATAGAACTCCAACATCTTGGTATAAAAAAAAACATGCATGTTTCATTTGAAATTCCGCATAGTGGAGGAAAAAAAAACAAAATATTTGCCGAAGGCATAATTGCAATATAATTTGTAGTTAAAATGCAACCAACCTTTGCCTTTGTATCTCAAATAACCCAGTATGGGTGCAATTAAGTCATGAACATTATAAGGATTCAGAATTCTGTGCACTAAAAATTGTGTGTTACACATATATGCCAAAAAAGAGCAAAATGTGCCTTCTAATATTTTTGTATAAGGAAGAAATTATTGGAAAGTGGTCGTGTTTCTATACCCTAGACCACTACTATGGTACAGGGTATATTTGTGAATTTGTGTGTAACACCCAGATGGAAGAGAACTAGACCCATTTATAAGTAATCCGATCGACACAGATTCACTTTCTGAACCGATTTAGCTATGTCCGTCTGTCAATTTTAATTTGTGAACAACTTGCAGGTCGTAATTTTCATCCATTCAACTTAAAATTTGCAACTGAATTTTTTAAGCTAATACACGAAGGCTTTTGAAATTTGAAAAAAAACAAGTAAGAGCGTGCTAAGTTCGGCCGGGCCGAATCTTATATACCCTCCACCATTTCTTCTTAGGCAAAAGAGCGATATCAAGATATGGCTGGTATTAACCACATCTAAATTACATGTTACAGACCTGTGTAAAATGTCAGCCAATTCGAATAAGAATTGCGCCCTTTGGGGGCTCAAGAAGTAAAATAGAGAGATCGTTTTATGTGGGAGCTGTATAAGGCTAAAAACCGATTCAGACCATATTAAACACGTATGTTGATGGCCATTAGAGGATCCGTCGTACAAAATTTCAGGCACTTCGGATAATAATTGCCCAGATCGGTTTATATCTCAGCTATATCAGGTTATAAACCGATTTGAACCTTATTTGACACAGTTGTTGAAAGTAAGAATAAAATACGTCATGCAAAATTTCAGCCAAATCGGATAGGAATTGCGCCCTCTCGAAGCTCAAGAAGTCAAGTCCCCAAATCTGCTATATCAGGTTATGAACCGATTTAAACCATACTTGGCACTGTTTTTGGATATCATAACAAAATATTTTGTGCAAAAATTCATTCACATCGGATAAGAATTGTGCCTCAAGAGGCTCAAGAAGTCAAGACCCAAGATCGGTTTATATGACAACTATATCAGGCTATATACCGATTTGAACCATACTTGGCAGAGTTGTTGGATATCATAACAGAACACGTCGTGCAAAATTTCATTCCAATCTGATAAGAATTGCGCACTCTAGAGGCTCAAGAAGTCAAGACCCAAGATCGGTTTATATGGCAGCTATATCAAAACATGGACCGATATGGCGCATTTACAATACCAAACGACCTACACTAATAAGAAGTATTTGTGCAAAATTTCAAGCGGCTAGCTTTACTCCTTCGGAAGTTAGCGTGCTTTCGACTGGCAGACGGACGGACTGACATGGCTAGATCGACATAAAATGTCGCGACGATCAATAATATATATACTTTATGGGGCCTCAGACGAATATTTCGAGTAGTTACAAACAGAATGACCACCAGAATACCCTCCACCATCCTATGGTGGAGGGTATAAAAATGGAAATCGGTTCAGATTTGGATATAAATAGCTCCCATCAGGGACGAAGATCTCCCGAAGAGCATCACACTGTTAAAATGCTGAAAAATAAAAAGATTTCCCCGCTTTCAAGTACTCTGGGGAGAGTAAGCCAGCCGTCCCACAATGGAGACTCTAAACAGTGTCCTGCGGAGGGAGACAAGGTTAGAACAGTTACGAAGGAAGCACTGTCGCTGTGTCTTCATGGAGGACTGTGACTTCCAAAGGAATGCCGCAGTCACCACGGAAGGGGAAGATGGTCACTGAGAAGGGTAGGGAGGCGTACTCTTACGCCAGAGTAGCAAGGAAGCACAACATGCACTGCCGATAGGATTCCACCAGATTATCGGTTCTGAATAGGGCATCTGGTAAACGAACGAGTTTTTAAACATATGTTGATCTGTAAAGGGGGTCCACCAAACAAATTACGAGCAGCGAGTATAGAGGGGACATCTTAAAGCTGCGCTTTTCGTCAGCGCTTTGTATTAATACCATCAAAAAGCTCGTTGAAAATATCCACACTCCCACAAAACTCGCGCTTGTGAGAAAGATGAGATACACACCCCAGCTCAAACAGGAACTCAATAACGCGTAACGAACAGGGGGCCAACGATAAGACAATAAGCGACCTTGTCAATATTGGGAAGGCAAGGATAAGCAAAGATCCAAATACTAAAACAACATGGAATGCAGGGAATAGAGACTCAACACAGTCTAACGAACAGGGACCCGACGATGGAACCATTACCGACTTTATAATGAATTGGAAGACTAGAATAGGCAAAGAACATAATATTGAAACATCAGGCAGTGCAGTGACAGGAAACTCATTGCGGCCTAACGAACAGGGAACCCATGATGAGACCATCACCTACTCCGAAGAAGTCCATTTACTCAAAATTGGGGAGACTAGGATAGGCAAAGATCCTAATATTGAAACATCAGGCAGTACGAGAACGGCAGACTCAATACAGCCTAACGATCAGGGACCCGATGATGGAACCATTATCGAGTTTCTCAAGATTGGAAAGACTAGGATAGGCAAAGAATCTAATATTGAAACATCGGGCAGTGCACTGACAGGGAACTTAATGCAGTCCAAAGAACCCAAAGAACCATATCAACTATTAATTATTGTATACTAACACTTTTCGGCCGAGGACTTGCGTTATTTGCCATAACAATTTGAATCATATTTTTCTCCCAGAGTTGTCAACGTCGGATGCAACAGCGCGACGGTTGAGCATACCTGGTATCACTTTTTTGCATTTCGACTCTTCGATACCACCAACCACGCCCGAGTTGCAACGGCTGGTGAGGGAAGCAAGACAGATAGGAAAAGAGGTACTAAAAGGGTGCGATGCGAAGCCTCACCAAATTTCGTGGGGAAGTACCAAAATCAATATCAACAACAATCTTTGGCAGAATTCTGGATTACTAACGACCTAATACCACTTTATATTGGTAACACCGCTACCTTTGTTAATACGATTAGGGGGAGTTTATAGATGTGACAATATGTTCGGAAAATCTAATCGATGAGGTTCGGGATTTATTGAGACAGAATATATACGCAATGGAATTTAAATGTGTGTGCTTTATTTAAATTCAGTATACAGAGTGATATGGAAAATGAAAATTATTTTTTCAATACACAACAATTAATACTAAGGTAACTTAATCAAATTAATTATGTTGAACTAAAGTAGAATAACATAAAGTATTTTCAACATGCCTCCTCAACATTATTAATTTAACAATTAAGTTTAATGCCCATATTATTAGAACAATAAATATGTTTTGGTTTCGGTACTGGTTTTGTTAGAACATCCGCCAACATATCTTGTGTAGGCAAGTACCGCAGCTCAACAACTCCATTTTGTATTGTGTCCTTAATATAATGATACTTGTAGTGGATATGTTTTGTTCGAGAATGATGATAACCGAACTCTGCCATCTTTTGCGCACTTTGAGAATCAGTATGTATTTTTATTGGTTTGCCATTGAATAATCCAAGTTCTTCAAGTATGTAACTTAAATATGAGGCTTCTTTAGCTGATTCAGTCAAAGCTATATATTCCGCTTCAGCACTAGAATGTGCAACCACCTTTTGTTTTTTGGATTCCCAGGTGACCGCTCCACCTGCTAGGAGAAAACAGAACCCAGTTTGAGATTTCCTATCATTGATATCTTGAGCCCAATTGGCGTCACAGAATCCCATGAGAGGTGCCGAATTCTTTTTATATATTATTGCTGCATTCCTTGTTGTTCTCAAGTACCTTATTACTTGCAAAGCAGCATTATAATGTTGTTTCCGG